>NC_143560.1:1854545-2165227 GCF_054136105.1 Typopeltis vanoorti | reverse complement strand
CAGTTTTTCTCATCCATTGCATGTCAGAAATCGTAATAATGTTGTCAACTGCAATTATCCAAATAAATTTGTCCACTTTGTGAATTTTTGCCAATGCCAAACTTTGATGCTGATTATAAAGTCCTGCACTAAACATTAACTGCTTCCATTGTAGAGGAGAGTGGTTGTGACTTTGCAAACTAATGCGATAAAATTACACTGTTGTGTTTTAAGAACTTTAACTAGCAGTCTTGACACAAAATTAAAAAAAAAAAAAAAAGTCAGGTAAACCAAACATGATAAAAGAACCTGCAATTAATCAGAAAAAGTTTTTGTTATATAAGCTTCAGAAATTCAGTGTGGCATTTCCACACTCCCTGATATATCTAGTCTACTGGCAGTTAAAATTTTGCATGAAAGTATTATTTCATACTCTATATATAACCGAGCAAAATTTGAAATGTGGTTTCCACATAAGGTTGAAGGTTCCCTGTCTATGCAACAGGTAGTATTAAAAAGGAAACAGAAACCTGAAATAAATAAAATAAATTAACGATACCAAGAAATTATATACTTGGTTTAATCCTTTATCCAAGTGAAAGCAAACAAAGTTTGCACCTGAAGTATTTTCAGGACTGGGACAACTCATATATAGAACAACTGGGACACTCGTACATAGAAGCTAGTGACTTCACATCACTTATCTTAGTATCACATAATGCAAAGCACACATCCTTGCTGACATGTAGGGTCACCACCTGGACCAGTTTTGACTTTTATTGAGGTCTCATCAGTGGAAGCCAGAGGTGATACTAAGGTTGAAGTAATGCAGAAGTCATATTTTCATTAGCAAGTAACAAAAGGTCACACCTTATTATTAAAATACTCTGGATTAGAGATAGTTGGATTAAACGAAATATATAATTTCTTGGTATCTTTAATTTATAGTATAACCAAGTGGAATAACTTTCAACAACTATCTCTAATACAGGTTATTTTAATAATAAGTTGTAATACCTTTTTGACACTCGCATATGAAAATATGACTTCTGCACCACTTTTACATAATGCACTATCTATTTAACTGCAGTTACAAATCTCACACAATAAATTAATTCTGCTATAACGGTAGCTACCTCCTACAAATCTGCCCACAAGCCAGATCGTTTGCCTGAAGATATCATGAACTTGATCAGAGACAAAAACAGAGCTAGGAAAAGATTCTGTAACACATGTGCACCACAGGATAAAACAGCTCTAAACAGATTAAATGGGGCAGTAAGAGATGCACTCAAAGCTCATAGAGAGCAAGTATGGGAAGAAAAGTTAGCCTCCATTTCACCTATTGATCACTCCATCTGGGGACTACTGAAAAATATCAGAAACAAAGAGAGATCCCTTCCTCCAATATTCTCTGACCAGGGCCTTGCTCACACAGATGTAGACAAAGCAGAAATTATAGCAAACAATTTGGAGGAGCAATGCAGGCCTTCGTATGAAAACCTTGACTTTGACCACATATATAAGATTCACAGCAAGGTCAGACACTCACTCAAACTTCCTGACACTAGCACTGACCATATTGCACCAACATCACCTGCTGAGATATATGACATTATTAAAAAATTAAAGAACAAAAAAGCTCCTGGGCCAGACGGCATTACTAATCAGATGATCAAACTTCTGCCCCGAAAAGCAGTAGTACACCTGACCATAATTATATGGTCAGGTGCACTACCTCAATAATTTTGAGGCAAGGATCCTCACCTGCCTCAAAATTATCATCCAATCAGTCTCATCTCCAACCTGGACAAGATTGCAGAGAGGAAGGTCATCCTCGCACGTCTTCAAGCCTCAATAAATGAACTAGACATCCTTCCTAAAGAGCAGTTTGGCTTTCGGCAATACCACAGTACTACTCACCAAATCCACAGAATTGTGGAATACATTACTACCAGCTACAACTGGCGTCAATACATAGGAGCTGTTCTCCTTGATCTATCCAAAGCATTTGACAAAATATGGCACTTTGGATTGCTACATAAATTTATCTCAGCTGGTATCTCAATGAAATTGACACATCTAGTTAGTTCATATCTGCAAAACAGACCATGCAAGTCAAAGTTAACGGCACTACCTCATCTCAGTGACCCATCTTGGCCGGAGTGCCACAGGGATCACTAATGGCTCCATTGCTGTTCTCTGTATACATGTCTGATATCCCGCACAACCCAATGACATCCATCATGGCCCTGTATGCAGATGACACAGCATTATTAGTCAGATCTCTCTGACCACATTTTGTTACTAGAAAACTTCAAGAAAACCTTCTAAAATTAGAAAGATGGTTCTCCAAATGGAGACTGCAAGTGAATCCCCTAAAAAGTTCAGCTATTCTCTTCACAAAAAGGTCGATATTGCCTGTAGAGACATCTTATTATTCAACACCAAAATTCCCTGGCAGACGGAAACAAATTACTTAGGTGTCATCCTCGACAAAAAATTAACTTTTAACCAACACATCAAGGCTACATGTACAAAGGCATCTAAAGCCATCGCTCAGGTCTACTCCCTAATAAACAGAAGCAGCAAGCTAAACATCAGAATCAAACTGCTTTTATACCAGCTGACGCTTCGTCCTATAGTTACTTATGCTTCTCCAGTCTGGAGCCACACCTCCACTACAAATATTATCAAATTGCAATGGGTTCAGAACAAATGCTTGAGAATGATCCTAAATGCCCCATGGTTCGTCAGAAATCATCAACTTCACTGAGATACAAATATTCCTTATATCTTCTCCTTCCTACAAACTTTAGCTGCAAAGTTCTTCCTAAAGACATCCACTCATCCCAATGATCTAGTTCAGCAAGCTGTAGCCTATGGATACATTGAAACACAAAAGACCAAAAGCCATTTTAACTTCCTTCACTGATGTATGATGTCCATGCCCATTCTGGGCGAGCAAACTGCTCATAATATTTTCCCTCACTGTGACCGTAACAGACAACAGGGAATATGAAAAGCTTTTTGCTTCACCCCTTAAGTCATAAATGTCAATTGTCAATAATGCACTATCTAATTATCACTACTTGCCAACTGTGTTTTCATTGAAAAGACAGGTCAATGGAGCTGTCAGTTCTTTAGCACATTCTCTTAAAACGTGGCAAAATCCCATCTAGTACCACTGCCTTATTGATATCCAGAATACTCTTTTGCTTCTATATCATAACATTTGTCAGCCGTTTCAACAACCACTCAATTGCATGTTTTGTTCTATGGAGAACTCCACATAAGTGATTGAACTATCTTTTCCATTACCATTTGGTCATTCTCTTCATCTTTCACCATTTCATTCTTGCAGTCACTCATACTGCTTGCAACATCAACCTCACCAATTGCATTTAGTCTTTCAACTCATTGCTATCATTTTTCTCACTACCCTCAACACTTCTGGCATTTACTCTCAAAACACTCAACTAGTTTACTAGTTATTTTACTATTATTAGTTGAGCAAAATAACCAGTTACTGATAATCAGTTATTCCACTCAACCAGAATTATATTTCTTGTAAGAAATACCAATAGTTATTACTGCCCTCCATCAGGGATATTTATTGAATTCTCAATCTGGAATCACTCCTTTCATAAACCAGACACACCTTGTAGAGGATGTGGAAGGGAAGTGAAAGGAAGAGCCTGAGACACACTTGTGAGACGATGCTTCACATTACCTTGAGCTTTGTGAGAATCAGTGCCCAGTCAACCTAGTATCAAGGTACCACCTCTACAGGACCTCTTGTCCCCACAAACAGCTTTACTACTTCTAATTCAATGACCTCTGTTCTTTTGTCTGGTTCACCCTCCACAGCTGGTGCTAACTAGTTTTTCTGGATTGTATATCTTGCGAAAGTGTTGGATGTTCTAGAAATAGGTGTTATTAAGTGATCACCAAGGCTGCTGAGTTTTTATTTACACTTTAATTCACAACACAAAACACTAATAAAGAAATAAATAATATATTTATTTACTTAATTACTGATATTTCTCTGGTTTTCTACCCAGTATCTTTAAAGCACAAAAACAAGAATTAGCTAATAGTGGGAACAGTTTAATACTGTAATGGACAATTTATGTTCTTCAAGGCAGATGTCAACTGATATTCCTGTCTGTCCATCATAAGCCAGATCACAACTACAGGGTACTTCATATACTCCTGGATGTGAAAAAGGAGAAAGCTTGTCTTTAGGATTGCCAGATATAGGTTTAAATGTAGTGTGGAACTGGTTTTATTAAGTGCTCTAGATATATTTTCAGATATGCTCTCAGTAACAGTTTTGTTATGCATTAGGAAATGAAGGGGGTATTTAGTATTTTCTCTATTTTTAGGGGATTGTAGCCATTGGCTAAAAATTGTGGCAAAGATAGGAAAGTTCAGTGGTAAGAAAAGCATCACTGGAGAAGATAGCTCTAGCTCTCTGTGTTAGTGTCTCTATTGTTCCATACTGTTTTGGTGAATGATGGTGGGATTCTTTGTGCAAATATCTTTTAGTATGTAAAGGCTTTAACCACCCAACTGGCTAAGACATATATATATACGTCCAGGTTACCATGGATGTGAAGCGCATATTAAAATTGTAATGCCATTCATATTACATTGAAATATGATGGATACAAAGCGTAGAAGAGTGATGTATTTTATCCATATTGACGGCGACATGGTTAATGAACCATCTGGAAGGTGGGCAGGAAGGGAAAGCAGTTATTTGATTCTTTTCCATTGTGAACTTGAGTTTAGTAAGATGGCTATTTAAATAGCCAACATCCTAAAAAAAAAGGGGTTCAAAGGGGATTAATGGATGTACAATTATATGATCCTCTCAAGTAGGATCACTCAGCCTCTCCTCTCCAATCCAACTCTCACCTTCACATGGTGAATCCTGAAACGAGCAACCAAGTGGAAGATTGGTCAGGTACAAATGAGAGAAAGGAGATTTAGGACAAGTTTGAAGAACACTATATGCCATCCCATATCTGCTATCACCACTAAGATTCCTTGTACTACCCTCTCTTCAATTTGACATTCAAAATTTTATATTTGGAAATAGTGAACTTGCATCCCTTCATATCTGTCCACTGTAATCTATTCGAGTTTCTAAAAAATTCATAGCAGGAAAGACTCCTTTAACTGCTGTGACTAGATTCTAATTTTTGAAAATCAGGACAAATGCTAATTTTGCTAATATGTGTAGCTAAAAATAGCATAAACAAAGCACATTGTTGCATATGCAAAATGGACAAACATAATGAATGCATACTGAAATAAGATTGCCAAAATAACATATTAACATCTCAACTCTTGCAACAATGTCAATGTCTACAGAAGTATGTTTCTTATTAACTTTCTGAAGCTGATTTTACATCAGACTATTATGTTAATCAGGCTGAGGGGGGACAAAGTATATCAAATGATTATTATTATTGCATAACACCTCCAGAGAGTCCAAAGACTCGTAGAGGGAGGGCACCTATTCTAGAACTCTCCGTCTCCACTACTCTTCCAACCGCAACTACCTTCATCATCTACACCAACCCCATCTACTGCTGACCAATTATCTTCAAAGACAATTACAAACATCCATGCCCATGGTTGGGATTCAAACCCGCAGCCTTTTGGCTGGACAGCAGATACACTAACCACTCGGTTGGCAAATATTTCACAGTAGGATAATAATTAGGATGGTACTTGAGCATTGCAGGATATTTGCCTACACACAGTCCACATACTGCCCAAAATTAAACCACCTGATCACCTGGTTCTCATTTTTTTAGACATTAGTAATTACAGTATGGAAAAATATTATTTATTAATGTATTGCGTACAATATTAATAAAAAAAGAGTTAAAACAGTGTGCCAGCATTCCTAATACATAGCTATCACTGGCCAGTTCTCCATCATTATTTTTTTTTTGCAATAATGAAGATTCTTTACGATAATAATACTGTAGTGTAATTAATTATATTTACATTATTAATGTACAAGTTACACGGGAGAGAATCGCATCCTATGCTCTTCAAACGCCACCGTGATCTCTATTTCTTTCTAATTACCTCTTCCATGTATCGCTCAACACCAGCCAGAAAACGATCCTCCAATCCAGGTTGACCCCCTACGAATTATCTATCTCTGTTAACCTTAATTTGGACCATAAGAAATACCAGATGGCCCAAGTGAAGTATGTAAAACATTGAAGTACAGTATTTCCAAATTTATTACGATATTCTTAACATTAACTGGATTTTTTAAAAAAATTTTTATTTAGTTGTCAAACGAACATTCTATGACTATCAATAATTTAAAAATCCTCTTCAGAACGTATGTTTAACGAATACTATAAACACATTATCACTAAAATTTTATTTAAAATAGTAGGCAGTAATAACATTTTCAGTTTTCACATTTCATGTTATTAACGTATGGTAGTAAATAAAAACGTTTATGCTCACAAAACCAAGTACACGCGATCAGGATAACATACAGAAGAAAACCCAATGGCAAAAATAATTATTCTAAACCACGTCACAACGTATTCCTTGCACGTCAACTCTGATACGTGATTACTTAACGTTGCACAACTCTTTACTTTTGAATAACTTCATTCTGTAAAATACAAACACGGCACATTTATGTCTATACGTAAACAACAACAACAACAAAAAAAAAAAAGCAATTCGTAATTCAGGTTGGAGTTAGATGGATGAGTAATATCATTAAGCATGAGTTACAGAAGAAGAATGCAGAACGTTGCTGACTTGATGGGTGAAGCATAAATGCTTTTCATATTCCCCTTTGTCTGAAGGGGAGTTCTTTGAGTGGTGAGATATTGAGTGTTAAGCTCGCCCAGGAATGGCAGTGAGATTAGCTGTGGTCAGCTGAGCATAAAATTGACTTGGGTCTTTTGTATCTGTAGAATTCTGTTTCACTGTAGTCTGAAGCTTGCTTCATCAGCAGGTTTGGATGATTGTTTGTCTTGGTGAAGAACTTGCCTGCAAAGGTTGGTCGATTGGCAGAGCCTCTGCTACTAATGGCTCAGTTAAGTAAGTTTGAGCGCGGTTAGTAGTTGGAAGGGGACAATCGTTCGATGCTGTCGGCACACTCTCCCTCGATGAGTCTTTGGACTCCCTGGAGGTGTCAAAATAATAATAATAATAATAATAATAACTTTGCTGCTAGATCATGGAGGAGGGATGCGATGTAGGGAGTGTTGACTTCTCGGTGAATCTGGGAGTTTCTGATAAACCATGGGGCATCCAGAATCATTCTCAAGCATTTGTTCTGTATCCTCTGCAGTTTTTGAATATTTGTATTCGAGGTGTGGCTCCATGCAGGAGATGCGTAAGTGATGACTGGGCATATTATCATCTTGTATATGATTAGTTTGTTCCGGATATCCAGTTTACTTCTTCTGTTGATCATGCAGTAGAGCTGGGCGATTGCTTTGGATGTCTTCGAGCTTATGTGTTTTATATGATCGGTGAATTGGAGTTTTATTGTCAAGCATGACACCGAGGTATTTGACTTCACTATGCCATGGGATCTTGACATCTAGAAGGTGTATGTCTTCCTTGATCTGAAACTTCTTTTTGGTGAAAAGGATTGCTGAACTCTTCAGTGGGTTAATCGGTGAATTTGTTGCACTGTGTTGTGAGCTTTGCAAAAACCAAATTGCTCATTCGGAATTATTTTATGTTTGTCCACTGCTAATTGTAGCCTTTCTAGGATGACGTTTTCTGTTACTTTTCCAAGGCAGGAAAGAAGACTGATGGGCCTGTAGGTTTGGGTGAGTTGTAGGTTATTACCAGACTTTTTCAGAGGGATGATGTCGGCAGTTTTCCATCCTGTGGAAAGGTACTGGAATCTTAATTTGGAATTGGTTATGTTAACTAGATGAATTATGGCCTTCCTTGGGAGTATTTTTTATTATTCTATTGGTAATGCCATCAGGACCAGGAGCCTTTTTATTCTTCAGTTGGAATATAATATTGATTATTTCTGTTGGAGTAGTGGGGTGATGATTTCTGAATCATCATTAGGCCGTCTTAAGGCTTTTCTGACTTGACGAAAAACTTTATAAATGAGATTAATATTTAAGGTTTCGTAAGATGGTCTGCATTGGAAAATCAATGCAGCCCATCGTAGAAGTAGAAAGCCTAAGATCTACCAAGTAGAAGGCCCAGATTTTCAATTAGTGCCGTCTACTTTTTCTTCATCTGAGCGGGCAGTTCCAAGTTTGGTCATCATAGGGGAAAGGGGTTGTCTTTTGCTATGAAGAGATTTTAGAAATTTCCACATGGAGTTATCTTCTGAGTTTATTTCCGTAAGTTTAGATTTCAATTCGGAATTCTGTGTTTTTTCTGGAGAGCTTCTCGAACCTTTCTGTTCAAGTTGTTTAAGATTATTTGGTCCTGTGGGGCTCTATTGTTGTGATATCGCTTTCTGGCTTTGTTTGTAGCCCTGGTCAAGTCCATTATCTCTTCTGGAATCCGACTGGACGCTTAGAAGATAGTGGTTTGTGTAACTAACGTTATTGCTGTGCTGATTTGTCTGGTTAGGTTGCTTACAGCTAAGTCTATGTCTTAATTTTTTGCAAATAACAGGAGGTGGGCCGATAGAGAGCTTATCCCATGCTATAAAAGAATGTTGAAGAGAGAGCTGGTCCAGGTAGCTTGAGCTGAATGGGATTATGATCTGAATTAAGCTCTTCTAATGTCTCCAGTTGGTACTGATATCTGATATTCCTGATGATAACTATGTCTAGTATATCAGAACTTCTTGATGGGCTGTAGTGGGTGGGCTCAGTAGGTCCAGCTACTATTGATGAGTTGAGTGACATGTAGTTAAATAAAGTACGGCCTTTGGAGTTGATTGACGAACTGAACCAAGCTGTATGTTTGGAGTTGAGGTCTCCTGCTATAATTATGGAATCTGTGGAGCCGAGGACTGAATCTAAATCTGATGTCAATAGCGGAATGCTGGGAGGATGGTATGCTGCATAGATTTTAAGTTTACCTGCGTTGCTTGCATGCACCTTCAACCTGTCACTTCAAGTTTTAAAGTTTGAGGGTTGGTTAATACAATGTGGCTTAAATAATTTTTAAGCCCCAATGTAATAAAAATGGCTGTGCCGCCACCACTAGAGTTAAGTCTGTCCTATATAGAATATAACTTCATAGTCTTGAGTTGTTTGATGGTCTGAGGTGGGATTCGCTGATCACGATTATGTCTGGATTGTATCTGTTTGCTAATTCTTGCAGCTCAAGAATTTTATTTGTCAAGCCATTAGCATTCCATGCTATAATCATGTGGGAGTTTGGTTTAAATTTTTTAAACATTATAGAGAGCTTTCAATATGGATTGGGTTTCTGGATAAAATCTCTCTCTGGAAGATGATGAGGTGCTTGCTTTGCTGAAGTCATGCAGTATTGTGGCAAGTGAAGCTGTTAGAGCTGATGTTAGTTTGGAGCTTGTTTGCTGTTGAGATGAAGGAATCTGAGTTCGTGCTGCCTCTGCATATGATTTGGACATGGATGAAGATCGAGTGCCTTCCTGTGATGCTGAATGTGAGGTATTTCGATCAGGAGGGCGACCTGCTTAGTTACTTATGGTGTGATTGCATGGGGAGAGTATGGTTCACTCTTGCTGACCCGCAATGTTTTGCGTGGAAAAGGCACCCCTTGTAATTAGCGGGATGTGGTCCTCTACAGTTAGCACAACAGGCAGGTGTGGATCTTGGTTTGGTGCAAGTGTTGTTCTGATGACCCTCTCCACATTTCAGACATCTGTAGGCCGCTCTACAGAGCTTTTGGGCGTGGCAAATATTTAGCATCTGTGACATTGCCCTGCCGATGCCTTCTTCCTTAGTGGTTCGGTTGTAATTTTGAGCCTGCATATACCTGTCTCTTCATATATCCTTTTCTGTGTGTTGCTGATTTCGACCAAAACAGCGGCATTGGCCTTTTATCAGATCTCAGCATCCTGATGACTTTAATTGGGGTCAGTCCTTGACTGATGAGGTCATCAGTGATCTCATCAGTTGTGATGCCCTCAGCAACCCCTCTAAGCACTACTTTAAGATTTTTCTCGCTTCCTAGCGTGAAGGTATGGAAGGGAAATTTAGAGTTGTCCAGCATTTTCGTCATATTACAATAATCTGAAACAGTAGTAAGATGAATCTTACACCCTCATCAGTATTTCTTGCCACGGAGAAATCGATGTTTTGTTCTCCTAGGGACCTTGAGACTGAGGTCCACTTCTATTTATCTCGGAGGATAACTGAAGGGACCTTTTCTTTTCTATCTTGGGTAACTTGGGTATCATGTGTTGCTACATCCTCTTCCACATCATCTTCAGAAAAAGCCTAAGGCCTGTTTTGCTTCTTATTTAATCAGTATATCTTCAGAATATTTTATGGTGTGCTAGCGTTTTCCAGTCATATTTAAAATGTTTTTCTTTTCATTTTTTATATTTTACATTTCATATTTTTATTTATATTTTTACTTCATATTTCATGAAGTAAAATTGGAAAGGAAGTACTAGAGCTGCTGCACGAACTGAATAAGAATTCTGCAATAGGAACTGATTGAATATCAGAACGGATGCTGAAAAAAAGTGTTCAGCTGAACTGGCTCTTCCCTTGAGCAGGCTATATAATATAAGTCTCAGAACAGGGAATAATCCTCTGGAGTTGAAAGATTGCATGGTAATCCTAATGCACAAGGGTAGTGCAAAGAACGATATATCCAACTGTCGACCAATGAGTATCTCAGGAGTGGTAGTAAATATTTTGGAAATATTGGTTAGGACTCACATTAAGAAATGGGTCGACAGTAAATCTCTACTTTGGAATGAACAACATGGCTTTACTTAGGGATGGTCATGTTTTAGCACTTGCTCACATTCTATAATAATATTATCATTGAACTAGACAAGAGGAATGGATACACCATAATGCTTTTGGATTTTGCTAAGGCTTTTGACAGAATACAGCATGGAATACTGTTACATAACTTGGAGAATATGTGATTGGATTAAAAACTATTGCTATAAGAGGATGACTTACTGACAGATAACAAAAAGTGATAAATTGAAGCTTGAATCTACAAGCTTCACGTAACCAGTAGTCTGCCTCAAGGATCAGTCCTTTGTCTACTGTTGTTCAGTCTGTACATTAATGACATTGAGAAGAATTTGATATGTGAAATACGAGGGTGGTCTGAAACGTTATCGGCCTCGACAACAGATGGTAACACTATCGGCAAGATTTTTTCTAAGTTGGTAGATCTGTCTTAAGTATCCATGTGTGAAATTGCAAATTATTCTATCAAGTAGTTTATTTTATACAGCTGTCTGAAGCAAACGTCTGTATCCCTTGAAATGGATAAAATTGAATATTGTGCTGTTATAAAATTCTTTGCACAAAAGAAGGTTTAACACCAAATTCGCTCGAATTTCATAAACGTTTATGGGCACTCTTTTCCTTCGTTTTCGACAATTAAGAAATCGGCTGCCGAGTTTAAACGTGGCAGTACCAGCCTTGAAGTTGAACCACATGAAGGATGTCCAAAAAGTGTAACAACACCTGAATTCATTGATCAAGTGCACGATATGGTATTGGTTGACCGGCGAGTCAAATTGTGTGAAATTGCTGTGACTGTAGACATTTCAAAAGAATGTGTTGGATATATTTTGCATGAAGAATTACATATGAAAACGTTTTGCGCAAGATGGGTGCCGCGCTCATCAAAAACGCACTCGCATGAAAATCTCTGAA
Source organism: Typopeltis vanoorti (assembly GCF_054136105.1). Classification (NCBI taxonomy): domain Eukaryota; kingdom Metazoa; phylum Arthropoda; class Arachnida; order Uropygi; family Thelyphonidae; genus Typopeltis; species Typopeltis vanoorti. The sequence goes on along the minus strand of NC_143560.1, from coordinate 2,153,417 downwards.
CAGTGCTTGGAGCATTTTAACAAGAATAAAACTGAGGCTCTTTTCGTGAAGGAATAACGTGGAAAACTTGGATGTCTTGCAATGTCTCAAAGACATTATATAGATGATTTTACGTGGAGAAGTATTATTGGAAAGTTTGAGAAATGCCATAGAGTTACTAATTGCGAAATAGTTTGGATTCTCACATAGCGTTTTATTCAGGCTCTGTGTTTTCTCCACAGGTCATCGTAGAGCACATTTTCAGTGGTGTTTTATCCATAAAAACTGGACAAGACAACAACGGACTAATGCACTCTTTACAGATGAGAGTCGTTTTAGTCTTTCCTTTGATTCTAGACGACACCTGATCTGACATGAAAGTAGTACTACTTACCATCGCGATAATGTTCTTGAATGGGATAGATACGGCAATGCTGGAGCAATGGTATGGGAAGGCATTATGCTTAATGGAAGCACTGAGCTACAAGTGCTAGAAAAAGGGACTATGACTGTCTAACGATATTGCAACGAAGTTCATCATTTTTATGGATGACAATGCCGCACCACATCGTACATCAGCAGTGGAGATACTTCTAGAGACCGAGGATATTTATCAAATCGATTGCCAAAGCGGTTCTCTAGATCTCATTGCTGCTCGAAATTCCCCCCTGGAAAACAAAGCCTTATCCTTGCTTTGAAGGAGGAGTAAAGTGGTTTGTCTCAAGAACTCCTGAATCACTTGATGCTAAGAACGGTACGAGATAGTGAGAGCTGCATCTCACTTCGAAGTGGATATATTACATTCTGAAATGTCTCTGCATATAAATAGTTTTCTGTAAGCATTATATACGAATTCATTAACTACGTCCTTAGGAAATTTGTAACTGTTGTTCAAAAATGTGATGTAATTTAATTTGTACGAAAATGTTTGTGTAATATGATATATTTAGTATCGTGGCAATAAATTTATGTCCATGTTTGGCTGTAATCATGAAATTATTTCATATGCAGTTATCTAGTTGGTCCTTTGCTTCTGGTCACCAGTGTATAGTCATGACACATACTCATATTGATTATCAAATCATAATATCAAGCATATTCAAATTCCAACTGAACATAAACAGAATGAAATATAAGTATCATCAGCGTAAAAATATCAACTTAAATGAAGTGTTACTGAGATAAGGATTAAAAATTACTACGTCAACCTAATGGGTGTTACCGAAATGAAGAACAAAACAAATGAGAGTTGTATAAATAATAATTATAAGATGTTATATTCAGGCAATAATGACCACAGAAATGATTCTATACCTATGGTATTCGACATGAACACGAATTTGATCTAATTTAATAGCAGGCAATTTCAAGTCAGGTGATGAGGGCAAACATCAAAATGAGGAACTGGACAATTAACATTATAAAAATATTATAAAAAGTAAGAAGTGCAGAAGTTTTTCGGATTATTATAGGAGGTAGGTGACATAAAGAAGAAGGAAAAGTTATCGTTGCTGGAGATCTGAACAGCAGAGTAGGAAATAGAAGATACAAGAAATAAGAAAGGTCTCATGTTGACTTTCTTTTTTGCTGACAGTGATATATTCACGCTGGCTCAGGAGAGAAGATTGCACAGTAAATTTGAAATAGGAAGTGACAATCATTTAGTTTTCAGTAGGATGAAGTGCAGTGATAGAGCTACGGAAATAATATTCTAGAGGAATATAGTGCTTACAATACGAGAAGTAGAAACGTCATCAGCAATCTGAAATGTAAAAGGTCAATCGGTGTAGATCAGAGTCGATCAGAAATGCTCAAGTATGGAGGTATATAAATTTTACAATGGCTGCACCATAGCGCCTCCGTAGCGCAATTGGAAGAACGACAGTACATTGCGCCCTTCGATTGGAATAGGCCTAAGTTCGATTCTCGTCGCGACGGGAGGAATCTTTATCTGGTCGATTTCAATCGATGGTGAGTTAGCCGATCTCATACGGAGGTAGCAGGGTTTTTTCTCCCGGAAACTCGGGTTTTTCATCCCGCATACATACAAATCGGCCCTTCAGAACACACGCAATTTACAGACAAAAAAAAAAAAAAAAAATTACTAGTTGTGGTGGTGTTGGAGGTGGGCGGTAGATGGCGTTGATTCGTAGTAGAGGTAAGGTGTAGAGACAGTTGAAGATGTGCTCCCGCGATGAGTCTTCGGACTCCTTGAAGGTATCAGGAATAATAATAATAATAATTCAGGAGGTTTGTTCAGAAGGTCGAATTCCACATCATTGGATATTTTGTGACTTGTTTATAATGAGCTCTCTTTTCATAGTGTACGATAATCGTAAAACCTTTCTTGCTTCAGGCGTATTTTTTTTTTATCTTTCATAATAATTCTGAAGAGTTTTACAGGTGCAATTGTACTTGGCAGAGCTTTCTACTAAGGATGGCTTGACAAAGACATTCTGTTATCGAATTGTCCATGAATTAGGTAAGATTATCTTGCAGATTTTTTTTAATATGCCGATACAATTGCAAAACAGGTAAAGATTCCAAGGCCACGCTCACAAAAAGTTGGTTACTATTCTTCCATAAAATTGGAATCTTTTTTTTTAAATATCTATTTCAGATTTTTAGGAGATATCTATAACACAAAGAGATGCATGCAGAGTAAGCTAATTAACTCCGGAAGCATCACAGAAAATGCCATTGTCTTTTTGTTCCATTCAGCAATCAGATTATAACAATCGACTCAATCAACCCTTGGCCTTCATTAGTACATACCCGCAGTTCATTATTTCATCCACTTTTTGGAAAGTACACGGAATTTCGGCTATAGCTGAAATTCCGTGGTTATATACCTGAAATACCTGAAATTGCGCCTAATTAGGGTGAAATACCTGAAATTGCGCCTCAACTGCTTTCACACGGATTAGGAATAAATCACTCTACCTTTTCGTTTATGCTAAGAGTGCATTCTAGCTTTGCAAATGTGGAATGATGGCAGCAGCATACAAAGTAGAGTGACTTACGCCTAAACCGTTTAAGATAAATGCATCCAATTTTTTTAGAATTAATTTCATGTCCTCAGTTCCTTGTAATGGATTATATAAACATTTCTATATTTCATCACTTCTAAAAACTTTTAAAAGAAATGTAAAGCACTGGAATAGATTTCAGAATACCCCCCCCCCCAACACACAGAATTCTCTGAAGGGCAAGTTGGATCAGCTTTGTTCTCAAGAACAATAAGATTTACCACATCTTATTCATTCCAAAAAACTATTGATAACTTGATTAGTAGTAAAAATTTAAGCTTTATTCTTAATGTGGCACAAGATATTGTAAACTGAAATTTTTATTTTGCCACACCAATTTAAAATAAATTGTAGCAAATATTACAACGAACGTCTGGCAAGTTATGTTTTAAATACAAATAGTCTGATAAAAACAAAGTTTAGAATATCTTGTCAGATTTCTGGCGATTTAATCTACAAACTAAATGAAAAAAACTCAGTGGTCATCCGTTTTACCCCACTGTTTTTTTTTTACTCGTGGTATATTCTTTGCTGTTGCTGTTAACAAATGGTCCTTAACGAGCTTTCACTTTCATGTACCACTGACGTTTTTATACTCTAATTCCTCCATCCATGGCACTGCTTTAAGTTGGTCTCTAAGACTATAATTCCACATAATTTCCTTTCTCTTTAAGACATTCGCATGCGTGCGCACTCCCCTACCCCCAAGTTAATACCACATGGCCACTTTCACCAAGTGTAGGCATTTCAGTCATAATCAAGTCTTCTGACGCTATAACTAAATCCAAAACTCTTGATCCCCACGTTTTTTCCAACACATGCTGTCTAAGATTGTCCCTCAAGAATTATAAAAACTGAGTCTCCTTATTACCATAAGCTACTTCCTCTATTCAATATGTATTTCCATAACTGAAATCACTCATAATGATCTCCCGCTTTCCACTTACCACGCCAATTTGTTCGAACATTTCCTGTTCATTCTCCTCTACATTCTACATGTGATTTTCTGTGAAAATGCTACTGGCGGCTTCATCATTTACACCACCGCCGGCGGTAGACGGCGGTGGTGTAAATGATGAAGGTAGTTGCGGTTGGTGGAGTGGTAGAGATGGAGAGTTGTTGAGTAGGTGCCTTCCCTCGATCAGTCTTTGGACTCGCTGGAAGTTTTTTGAAATAATAAATAATAATAATAATCAGCTAAAGCCTATTTTGTTACCGCATAGGGAGTTGGCGGGGCCGTTTACCCAATCTAACTTTGGAGACACAGTGAAGAAGGTAGTACACAGTGATCATCGGTACACAGTGAAAAAGGCAGCAAGCTAGTTCCACCATCTCGTGGTCTCTAACCCTAACACAATATTAAAAAAAAAAAATCAGCTAACACCTATTTGTTCCTGAATAGGGAGTAGGCTGGGCCGTTTGTCTGAAAATAGCATGGGTTCGACGGTCAATTTTCTTGAGTTTACGGTACGAAAAACCCAAGTTTCCGGGAGAAAAAACTCGTTAGCCGGTGCCAGAGATCAACTAACTTGGGAACCGGTCGAAAAAAGGTTTAGAAAAATTTTCTCTAGTCGATAACTAGATTTGAACCACCAAATCCTTTCTTCGTGGGTCATGCGCCATACATTGCAAACGCCACTTTTACTGAGTATATTTTTATTAACACTAAAGCATCTATGTACAATCAAAATAAATATATATACAACTATTTACAATATATACATTTGTACATAGAATGCTTATTCTAATTGACATTTTGATTTACATTTCTTGAGGCTACTTCTACTGAGGTTATTTGTATCAACAACAGCAGCTGTGTACATTTAAAAATAAATATATATATACAGCTATTTACAATTTGTACATAGGCTGCTAATTCTATTAGGCATTTTCATTTACTCGTTACAATATACTTATGACACTTGTTTTACAATCACTGTTTAAATAAGATACAACATCACATGCTCAATTTCTATTTTCCTTATTGTCCTATTGAATTGATTGAGCTGTTATTTTTGTTGGTATATGTTACATAGTGATTTCAGTCTATTTATAAGTTCCATTATCAGATCAGTCTATTCTCGTTTATATATATATATATATATATATATATATATATATATATATCATGCAGATTTTATTTTTTTGTGGGCACTCTTATTTTTACAAAAAAGAATTCCATCTTGCTTTAACATTATATTGTTTGCTTAACTTAAGAGGTAAATCTGTAATTTCTTATATACAAAGTTTTCTGAATTGCAGAATTAGTTACAGGTCTATAAATGGATAATATATCCTATTAACATTTTGGGTTATTATCATGTTATGAACTTATGTTATCTGCATTTCTTACAATTGACATTTCTACCGTCCTTGTGTCTGTATATACAAGAACATATACATATTTCTGGTAGTATATCTTAATCTACATATTTATTACTAGAGTAGTATTGACTTATCTTAAGGAGTAATTTGCTATTTACTTTTCATTTTTTTTTTTCTTACACAATTAGATACACACATATATATATATATATATATATATATATATATATATATATATATATATATATATATATATATATATATATATATAACATTCTTATCCCTTATATATAGGCGTACCTATATATTATTATTAATATTTTTATTATTTTTTTAAACTTTTACTTATTTATTTATTTTAATTATTTTATATACATATATACTTTTTTTTTTAAATTTTTTTAATTTTTATTTTATTATTTTATTTTTTTATTAGATTTGATATCTTGTTGTCATTATTCCTCTCGTTGTGGCGAATGAGCCTACGTTAACAGCACCTTTGTCTGGGATTATGCTTTTTGTTCAGATAGTGGGTTATCATTATTGTCTACCACTAACTACGGGGGTTCCATTATCGGTATAAGTTTTATTTTTCCTTCTTCTTCTCCTTCTTCAATTAGACCGAGTTTCCTCCATTGCTGTGTTGTTATGCTTTTGGTTTGGGTAGTGTTTATGATAATTTCCTTTAAATAATTGTTAATTTTTGCTAGTATGTCTGGTCTGGTGTCTCTTCCGTGTATTTTGTCACATCTGTGGGACCATATTGCATACATTGTTATTATTACGATTATTAGTTCTGTTTTTTTCATTTTTTGGTCTTCCAACCAAAATAATGTGTTTTCAGAGAATGGTTGTGTCTTATGTAGGAATTTCTGTATGGTGTTCCATACTGTGGACGTTTTGCTACAGAACATCATAATATGAAATATTGTTTCTGGGTCGGGACAGAAATGACACTTCGCTGGGCCTTGTAGTGGGATTTTTTTTGCTACACACCACATTTTTGTGGGGAGACAGGCATGGTGTACTTTATAGAAGAATGTTTTGTATTTTGGTGATATTGGAAGTCGGAAAACTTTGCTAAGCACCGGATTTAGCCTAATTTCTCCTTTTCTTATTTCCCTGTGTTAGGGAGGTGGGAATGTCACTTGACTTAATGTTTTATATAGTTTTCTTGGTTTAATTGTCAGTAAGGTTTCGGTATCTGAGTGTTTCATTATATATGTGTACCCTTCGGCTATTTCTTTGAACATTCTCGGGCTTGGTTTTTTTATATCTGGAAGTGAGCTTATAAACCTATGCGGCAAACACTTTTGTAAGAATGTTGCCGCATAGGCATGATAGGTTTTTGTGTGTGCTCTGGCTGCTGTTATTGCCCTGCCGATGAGAGTTTTCAGATGGATGTTTAGAAATGCTAAACCTCCAGCTTCAACTTCATGGAAGAGTGTTGATCTGCGCATGGGTTCATACTGAGAGCCCCAGATGTATGTAGCACATAGCCTGTGTATTTTTTCGGCCCACCTTCCGTGATACGGGGTGTTGTGTATCTTGTACCACAGGCGAGATGTTAGGTAGATGTTGCAAACCTGGGCCGTTCCTCTGACGGACAGCTGTCTAGGCGCATTGCATTAATTTTCTTTTTTATGCCGTCATGGAGTTCTTTCCACTGTTCTTCGTGTGATTCTGTGCTTCCGATGTTGATGCCCAGAGCTGGTATGTAATTATTCACCTGTATTCCTGAAGGAATCCTTGGTTGGTTTTCCCACTTACCAATTATTTTGCAGTGGGATTTTGCCAGGTTCACATTCAGTGCTGAGGCTTTGCTGAAGTCTTTTATTATTTTGAGTGTTGTGTCCAAGGATTTTTGTGTTCCTAGTGTTAAAGTGACGTTATCAGCATATGCCAAAATTTTGGCGTCACTTTCTCCATGTATATGTGTTCCTTTGATATTGTTGTTTGTGTTCAATGGCTATAATGAGTGGTTTTAGGGCTAGAACAAATAGAGCCATGGATAGTGGGTCTCCTTGCCGGATGGAACATTTTATTGGGAAAGAGGCTGAGAGATTTTTATTAATGATCAGCCTACTTTCCGCGTTTCTGTACAAAAGCTTAATCGTTTCTTTCCAGTTTACTCCAACTCCTATTCGGTCTAGTGTTTCAAACAGGTATTGGTGGCTAACTGTGTCAAATGCCTTTTGAATATCTAGACCCATTACAATACATGGATTTTCTGTGAGGCTGTAATAATCGCAAATGCATTGGAGGTGCATTATTGTGTCAAGAATATTTCTTCCTTTCACTGCACATGATTGTGCTGGTGAGATAAGTTTATGGAGGTGCTTTTGTATTTGATTTGTAAGTATTTTAGATATTATTTTGTAATCAGTATTCAGTAGGGTTATGCCTCTCCAGTTTTTTATGTCTTGTAACTTCTGTTGATCCCCAACCTTTGGTAGTAGTATAATGTGTCCTGTGTTGAATTTTGCTGGCGTTGTCAGGATGTAATGTAATAATAATAATTATTATTATTACATAACCGTAAATTATTAAAGTTAAAGAACCGTAAATAATAACAATTATTATTATTACATAACCGTAAATTATTAAAGGTAAAGAACCGTAAATAATAATAATTATCATTATTACATAACCCACTTGATGTATATGTAATGTGTATGTATAATGTGTATAAATATGTATAAATATGTATAATATAATACATGACATGTATTACATGTATTACATACAAATGTTTTATTTATTTATTTATTTATTATTATTTTATTTTATTTTATTGTTCTTTCAAATATTTACATATGTACAATGATCATCTATTCAGTATATTATTTTACAAGGTTCAGCACTTTGTGCTACATATAATGAGATTTAAATAGTAATGATGATAACAGTTTTTTTTTATATAACAATCATAATAATAATTTACAATTATATTGTTTAGAGTTACATGAGTTGTATAATATTACATGTTGTAGTTTACTATTTTTTTTCTTCAAGTTTGAAAAGGCGTGATTATACACCAGTATTTACACATATGCAATCTGAATATTATTTGTCCTTATTTTCACAAACATACGGTGTAAACTCATGATTTACTTTTAAAATAATTTTTTTTTTTTTTTACATTGCATACATTTGTTACAGTTATTATATACATTACATACATTTGTTATAATTATTATATACATTACATTCATTTGTTTACATATGATACATTACTTACATTTGTTTACAGGTGATATTTACATTACGTACATTGGTTTACATATAATACATACATTGGTTTTCTTGTGATACGTACATTACATGCATTTATTAACATATGATACATCTTGGATGAGAATTAATTTTTTTTTCCTTTCATCCTCGAAGCTTAAATGTAAGCTTATCTGAGGATGACACCAGTTGGTTATTATGTATTGTTGTTTTTTTTTTTGCTGTGTTAGGATGCTACGGAATCTATGATTGAGAAATTCGCGCGCGCGCACTCACACGCACACGCACGCACGCACGCACGGGCGCGCGCGCCCCCCTCCCCACTCCCCACACACACAATAAGTTGGAACGTACTCATGCGTCGCTGAACTGGAAGCCTTAGCGAATATATTGTGTTTCATTAAGTTTGTATGGTATTTTGGATGGGTGTTTCTTGTTGTAATAATAATAATAATAATAAAAATAATAATAATAATAATTTTATTTTATTTTATTTTTTTATTTTTATTTTTTTATTGTCTCAGTATAAGTTACATACAATAATAATATTTACACTATTTACAATAAGGATTATACAGAATTTTTTTTATTTATTTTTTTTTTTTATGTCTCAGATGAATTGCATACATAGTTGCTGTAGTAATTATATGTATATAATATTTATAACGCATTACAAGTGTGTATAACAGATACTTGCAAGTTAGTAATTTTCTTCCTCGAAGCTTAGCAGAGCTTATCTGAGGAAGATAATAGATGACAGAGGGTGGTGTTTCATGGTTGTGTTCCTATAGTGGTCACAAGCCAGGTGTTGATTTTACTGTTTGTTGGTACATGCTTGAAAGACTTCGACTGCTATTACAGTTTAACTTTTTTTTTTTTTTTTGTGCAAATAGAGTTGGATTTAGACATGGTGTGTTTGTTTCTTTGTGTTCTTGTAGTGGTAGTTTTTTGAGAGGGGGGTTGTCGTAGGTTTGTGTGTGTGTGTGTGTATGTGTGGTGGGGGAGAGAGAAACAGGAATTGCTCTAATTTTCATTCTCGCTATAATATTTATATAGTGCCTGTTTCAGCTCTCTGTATGTTCCTAGGTTTCTGTCGTCGAACGGCAGTTTGTTTATCATGTCAGGTACGTAGAAGTTTCGGGTGGCTTTACCGTGGTGATTGTTGTACTTATATGTTATGTAGTTTGTTGACTGTGGTCTTGTTATTTGATATGTTGTTCTGGTTACTCTATATGTTGGGCTGTAGTAGTGTCTTAACATGACTGTGTAGTGGCGTAAGTGTTTCACCTTAAATATTTTGTGTTTTGTCCATGGTTCCTGCATAAGAGTGGGTTCTTCCCAGAATATCAGTTTTATCATTTTATCTTGCAACCATTGTAGCCTGTTAAGTCTGTAGTCTGCGCAGAATGCATATGATGTGATTGCATATCTTAAAATGTTTTCACATAATGCTTTATAGATTAGTATTTTTATGTGGGTTGGGGCAATGTCTTTTAATCTGTATAGTTTGCTTGCTATTATCCTAAGCTTGGTATGTAGGTAGTTTGTATGGCTATTCCAACTTTGATCTGCATCGAAATGAAGTCCAAGGTAGCGTGTTGTTTTCACCTGTGTGATGGTTGTGATTTTAGGTTCTGCACTTTGTGTATAGGAGGATGAATGTTTGATAGTGAGATATTTAGTTTCTATGGGCAGGGTTTGGTGGTTTTTGAATATCATTAGCTTTGTTTTTTCAGGGTTTATATATATGCCGTTTTTGGTTAACCAGTTAGTGATTTGATTGATGTCGTGTTGCATATTTTTGTAAGCGATTTTTGCAGTATTGTGAATGGATACTATGGCAGTGTCGTCTGCATACTGGAAGATTTTACTTTTTAGGGGGAGTTGGCTTATGTCGTGTGTGTATATGTTAAATAGAATGGGAGATAGGACAGCTCCTTGCGGTACTCCACAGGTTACATGTACCTCTTTGCTGTGTGCTGATCCTATACGTGTGATGTGCTTTCTGTTTTTCGTGTATGCTTTAAACCACTGGAGTAGACGACCTCCAATTCCGATATGGGTAAGTTTCGTTAACAAGGTTTTATGTGTTAGTGTGTCAAATGCTTTTGTTAGGTCAATGAATACCACTAATGTTATTCTGTTTTTATCCAATGCAGCGTTTATTAGATCTGTGAAATCTTCCAGGAGTGTTGCTGTTCCTTTATTTTTTTGAAAGGCATATTGTGTTTTGGGTATGATTTGAAATGTTTCAACGTACGTGGAGAGTTTCTGATGATAATAATAATAATAATAATAATAATAATAATAATAATAAAATTTTTTTTTTTAGTTTATTATCTCTCAAATAATTACATGAATATACTAACATTTAGGCAACAATGCATCTTTTTCTTGCAAAATGGTTCAGTAAGAATTATAATTACTCTTAATATCATTATCATTTGCAGAATTTCTCATTGACACAAGAGTAAAAAGTGTGTATTATTACCATTAATAATAATCATAGTAATCGTGTTTATTGTTAATGACTCACAAGTTAAACAATATTACTTATTTGCAGTTTATATAATAATAATTTTTTTAAAAAATTTAAATTGTAAATTAAATATATAATTTTAAACTTAAATATGTAACTGAAGTATTACTATCACATTTTCTGTTTACTACTAGAATTCATTACAGAATGTTAAGTGAATAATGTTAGATAAATACTACTACTGGGATGTAACTTAACTGCACCCTCGAAGCTTTGTAATTAGCTTATCTGAGGGTGATACTGGTTATATATACGTATATTTGTTACTGATTTGGTTGCTGTGTTGGAAGTAGGCAGATCTTTGGGAGGTCAAATGAATGATCTGAAAGGTCGGATCAAAGTGAAATTGCGGATAGATCCTGTGTTATTGCATCTGTCTTGATGGTTCACGTTCTTTTTTTATTGTGGGCTTCTTTTTGAACTATTTAGGACTTTTTTCTTCACAGTGGCAGCCTTTCTATGTCTTCTGTGCTTTTAATTTGTATCGGCTTTGAAGTTTGTGACTTCCTTATGAATATCTTGGCATCTCTGGTCCACAAAAATTGGTAATTTTTTTCCATTTTTGCTTTTCTTGCTTGGTACAACAGATTCTGGTTGAATGGTGTTAAATATTCGGATAGGAAGATTGGTGTATTGTCTTGCTGTGCGTTCAAGTCCTTGGCAACTGGTTTTTTCTGCCTGCTGGCTTTTATGAGATTGTCTCTTGTGGACTTTTAAGACGAATTATGACTGGTGCAGGTCGTGGGAAGCCTTGGTTTTTGCTCTTCCTAGATCTGAAAGGTCGGATCAAAGTGAAATTGCGGATATATCCTGTGTTATTGCATCTGTCTTGATGGTTCACGTTCTTTTTTATTGTGGGCTTCTTTTTGAACTATTTAGGACTTTTTTCTTCACAGTGGCAGCCTTTCTATGTCTTCTGTGCTTTTAATTTGTATCGGCTTTGAAGTTTGTGACTTCCTTATGAATATCTTGGCATCTCTGGTCCACAAAAATTGGTAATTTTTTTCCATTTTTGCTTTTCTTGCTTGGTACAACAGATTCTGGTTGAATGGTGTTAAATATTCGGATAGGAAGATTGGTGTATTGTCTTGCTGTGCGTTCAAGTCCTTGGCAACTGGTTTTTTCTGCCTGCTGGCTTTTATGAGATTGTCTCTTGTGGACTTTTAAGACGAATTATGATTGGTGCAGGTCGTGGGAAGCCTTGGTTTTTGCTCTTCCTAGGAAGCCGATTTACGGTCTGAATGTCGTTAAGCTGTAGGGGTATATCAATTACATGGCCTAATTTTAAAACCACGTCTCTGAGGTTTTCTGTAGGTGCAGTTTCAGGAAGACCGTTTATGACAAGATCTTTTTTTATGTTGTTGCTGATTTAAACCTTCGTATTGTAGTTTTATAGAATGAAGTTCTTGACGGAGTTCGGATGTCTCTTTCATCAAATTGTGTTGCCTGTCTTTTAGTGCGTTAATGCTAATTTTAATGTCTTTTACCGTTTGCAACACTTCTATAACTGCTAAATTATTATGTTTTACCAAATCTTCATATTCGCTAGATTTTTTTTGTTATTTGTTCGTTCTGTTTCTTAAAGAGTTCTTGCACAAGATCTACTAAGCTGGCTTTTATAGTCACTAGACCGTTTTCTATTAGTATACTTAAAGAGTTTAAATTATAGGACTCACCTGCGTTTTTTTGTCTGTTCAGTTCGTCATCTGATTTTGCCTCCGGTATAATCAGCTGCATCGTAGGTGGCTGCCTTACGTGCGTTTCTTTGTTCCTCAAGCAGATTACACACTTCCATTCCTCACGTATTACATCGGGTTCATATTTATGTTGCCCGGTTGTTTCTGAAAAGCCGGCACATTTTAAGTGTAGAATCCTACCGCATTTCGTACAAGTTATATTATTTCCGTTGGACGATAACTCCTCCAGGCATTTGATACACTTCATGACTCACCTTTCTTCCCTTTGGCAGTGAGGCGTGATTATAAAGATGGCGACGTCCTTTGTTCTTCGCTGGTTGTTGACCACGGGACTCTCTGTTCCCTTTTCAACACTTCAAAACTTGGTTTCTTCTTAGCCGATCTCGTTGAATTTTATATCACTGTCGTCGGCGTCATAAGTAGGGTTACTTGGGAGCACTTTCAACTTAAAACAGGAGTTGGAACCACTTTAAAACTATAAAAAACTGGAGCAGCGATATCACCGTGCGATCATTCGTATGCCTACACAGCGCCCTCTCTTAATAGTAATAATAATAATAATAATAATAATAATAATAATAATTATTATTATTATTATTATATTTATTTATTTTTTTTTTTTAAGTTTGAGAAAGAGTGATTATACATACAAATTTCTGAATTTGCTTATAAGGCTAGCTTGTAGATAAGTGAGGCAAGTTAATCCCACCTACATGGAAGCTTCGGTTAGCTTTTATGAAGAGAGTGGGATTTAGCCTTCACTATTTGTGTTGTTGCTACTGTTTATGTATGGGATGTAGGCATTGGATGCTAGTGATTTGTGATGTGTATATTAGTGTTAATGGTTTCTTAACTTTGTTGGTATATTTTCCAGAGTTCGTGTTTTAATGTTCTGTAGTTATCTACGTGTTTTAACTTTTTCTTGGTAGGTTGTTGAGTTGCGTGGGTATCTGATGTCATCTCACAAAAGAACCGTATGAGTTGCTGAAGGGTGTGGGGATGTAGAGAGTTGTTGTAGGTCGTGTTATACGATATGTGTCTCTGTTATTTCGATAGATGATGTTGAAGTAATTCCTTGTTAATGTCATGTAGTGTTTCAGGTTTTTAATGCTCAGAATTCTGTGTATCGCCATGTGCTTGTTGGATATTGGTTGTTGCGTGTAAGGTGTCCAGATCACTGTTGACACGATTTTCTTGTGTAGTGTTTCTAATTTTCTTTGATGTATTTGTATAGACTGTTATTCCGTATCTGAGTAGGGATTCGCAGATACCGTGATATAGGAGTTTTTTTATGTTGGGTGGAATAATGTCTTTAACTTGGAAGAGTTTTGCTGCGATGATCCGGAGTTTGGTGTTTAGGTATTCTATATGTTTTGTCCATTTAAGGTGGGAATCTATATAGAGATCGAGGTATTTTGCATGTGTTACAGGTTTGATTTCAGAACATAATAATAATAATAATAATAATAATAATAATAATAAATTCCCTGGTCTGTAGTATATTCCTTCTGGCTCTCTATATATCTTTCTATCTCTATTCTTGTCAGGGCATCATCCTCTCTTAACCATCTTTCATTAATATCAATAATTTTACGAAAGATTGAATCGATCAGTGCTATTAATTAATCCCCTTTATTCCCAATGCTTTATATATATATATATGACGGAATGATCATTGACTCGGTTAACATACATAGTTTTATGAAAAAAATTGAATGACTAGAACCTAGATTTAATTAAAAAGGTTTTAATATAAACACACTACTAGTTTCGGCCTGTAACAGCCTTCTTCAGGTGACATTATAAAAGAAAAAACACTAAACATTAAGGGTTAAAAGACTATGAACAACATAGACAGTCTTTATACATAATTAGCATGAAAACGTTGTAGTTGTATTTGAAGCTGTTCTTTCATTTGTTGCATTGTTGGGAAAGTGCGTGCTTGCTGCATCACGTGAACGCCAGTACATGATTACAGCTGAATGACTATCTGGGAGGTTGTAGCTTAAGTTGTTATTTAGATGAACAGGATTGAAGATGATTTCTCTCGATTCCACAATTTTTCTCTCTTTCGTCACTGCAACGGAAGATGTTTGTACATTTTTCCCAGCAGACTTTGTGACTTTGGTTATCATCATTAGGATTAGCGAGAAGAGGATATGACTTGATAATGCACTTGCTCGCTGTCTCTTGTAAGTAATGTCTCTCATGTGTTCTTCCATACGCATTTCGACAGCGTATATATTTCAATTTTTTTCATAAATATATATATATATATATAAAGGTACTTCTCAGTCCTCTCTTTATATACATGCCAGCTAAGTCAGTATTATTGGCCCCATATCTATTATTGCCCGTAGTTACAGTGCACCCAACGTTATTTTATCTACTGAAACATCTTCCACACAATAGGAAATCCTTCCTGCTCTCAACTGTCAATTCTAATTTCTCTATCCAAACACTTCCATTTTCTCAGAGCACAGCAATCTAAGTAGCAACAATATGAATAGATTAAGTAAGGGACAGTTTTAGTTTTATTCTAGATGCTCAAGAACAGGCATTACAAACTAATGCAGTTAATGCAAATAATTGAGAATGTAGGTAATAAGAGTAAATGATTGTAGATAATGTAATCAGAAAGATGAAACTGTAGAGCATCTGATCAGAACTTGCATCAAGATTTCCTAAACTGATTATAAATACTCCAGTGATCTAGTGGCCATAATTCATTGGTATGTATTCAAAAAATACGGTCTTCCTACTGATAACTAGTAGCATCAAAAGTAAAAGTTTTCTGGACTTTAGAATACAAATTGATTTGTGTTTGATCATCACAATAGACTTGACCTCCCAATTATTGAACATTGATAATTTTGATTATTGACATCCAGAATCCACTGTTGTGTGGGAAAAAGTGATGAGTCATCCCTTTTTCCCACCCAACGTTACGTTACCTCAGAAGGAAGGGATAAGGACATGCTTATGCCGCCTGATGGGAAATGTACCGAATAATATGATATGACAGCAATATGATACTTTATAAGGGGCAACATGGTTTTGTGAAAGGTAGGTCTTGCCTAAGTAATTTGCTTACGTTCTATAATAAAGTAACAGTGGAGTTGGATAAAGAAAATCCTTACTCAGTGATACTGCTTGACTTTGCAAAGGCTTTTGACAGGATTCCACATGGAACTCTGTTACATAAATTAGAGCAAATGGGTTTGGATCCGAAGATGGTGATTTGGATTAAAGGATGGCTGGCGGACAGCTATCAAAGAGTGGTTTACGGAGGAGCTGAGTCCAGGAAAAGGCAAGTGACTAGTGGTGTACCTCAGGGCTCAGTTCTTGGTCCTCTATTGTTTAATTTGTACATCAATGATATTGGAAATACCTTGAATGGAAATATCCACTTGTTTGCTGATGATGCAAAATTGGGAAGAGCGATAATCAATTCAAATGATGTGGATATTTTACAGGATGACTTAAATAGGCTGACGCTATGGACTGAGGTAAATGGCTGTCAGTTCAACGTGGCTAAGTGTAAGGTGATGCACTTCGGGAGGATGAAATCGCATGCTGTTTACTATATTAACGGAACTGAACTGCAGGAAGTTGATGAGATAAGAGACTTGGGAGTTATTGTGGACAGAGAACTTAAGTTTAAAGGGCATATTGCTAAGATTGCCAAAACATCACATCAAATTACATGGTTGTTGAGGAACACACTAACAAGCAGGGATAGGGAAGTTATTATTCCACTCTATAAGGCATTAATAAGGCCGCATTTGGACTATTGTGCACAGATCTGGTCGCCAGGATTTCTTGGTGATGCCGAAGTGGTAGAAAGGATTCAGAGGAGGGTTACAAAGATTGTTGCAGGTCTGTGGGATGTTCCCTATGAGGATAGATTGATGATCTGTGGGCTCCAAAAACTAGCTGATAGACGTAGGAGAGGAGATATGATAGAGGTATTTAAATTGTTAAAGGGATTTTACAGGATTGATACTGATGATATTCTTAAGACCAATGCAGGATGTGAGAGAACGAGGGGTCATCCCTGGAGATTGTGTAAGAGTGTGGTTAACAAGGGTGTTAGGACTAGATTTTTTACTTGGAGGGTTGTGAATGGGTGGAATGCTTTGCCAGAACTGGTTGTGAATGCTTCAACTGTGAATGAATTTAAGGAGAGGTATGACAGGTATTGTGTAAATAATGGTTAGTGTGTCAATGTCGGGTCTCCCGCGATGAGTCTTTTGACTCCATGGAGACACCGTTAAAATAATAATAATAATAATAATAATGTCCCAGGAAAATGTAAATAACCAGATGTGTAAATTCTAAACATAGTTAAGATAGCTCATAAGTTTATTGAAATAATAATTGTGAATGAATCAAAGTAGAAAGTCATGTAGTATTACCAAATAAATATGTATAAGCTAAGTACAAGTTTTAAGACATGTGAAGACAGTTCGTAGCCACAGCGTCCAATCGGCTGCCGCCGTATGCGTTACGACACCGCCGAGTGAGGGAGCTGTTTCGGAGTATAAAAGTTTCGGCGGGAGTTCGAATCGCTCTCTTATCTCTTTTCTCTTGTCTCTTACCTCGGATCGCTTGTGTCTCGTCTCCGAGTTTCGTCGGCACCAAGTTTCCCATAGGAGAGTTATGTAGAGCTTGCCGCCACGTGTAGCAAGGATCTTCCCTTGCTATGCATATTACATCGGTCAAAGCTGCAACTACAATGTGTTCAAACGCATTTTGGAGAAAGAGCCGCTGATGAAATCCATGTCAGCGTAATCTGTGCATGAGTGTTTTCGGTTCGTGTAGAACAAAGGAACAAAGCCAGCCAGCCAGCCATCAGAGGAGGTACAGTGAACAGATCAGAATACCTAGTCAAAGCAAGAACGGTAAGCGAAGATTTTCTTATATTAATGTAGGATTAAAATATCCGTGAAGTAAAGAAACAGAAGCTAAGAACACATGCTATTTATGTGTTGTACCATATGAACAGTCTGCAATTTGGACACTTTTGTCTACTGCTAAGAGGAAAACATATTAGGTTCCAGCTGAACAGGAGGCCGAGCTCCGAACTGTTTAAGTGATTTAAGAAAAGTAATGTCATATGATCAGAAAGTGATTAAGTGTTAACAGATATTTTGGGTGAGAGAATTAAGTAGAAATAAGTACTATTGTCCTAGAGAATTACATGTTAGATTTATTGAATTGTCTAGTGTTTATATGTAATGTTTCATGTATGATATTATCAGGTAACTTAATTGTGAGAGTCTGAAGGTAGATATATGTATAGAAGTGAGGAATTTATGTCCAGTAAGAGAATATAGTACAGAAGTTTTGAATTGTGATTTATTAAGAAAAGGAACCCAGACTCTTTTAAGGTTAAGAATTTAAATAACATGTATACTTGTCTTTGTGAAATAATAAATGTGTTTCTTTTACATAATCAATTGAGTTTGTCATTTCTTCTGCGGATTTGAATTACCGTTTGGAAAATTTCGTACCATTGCATTTAAAGGGGAAACCAACAGTGATATGAGAATAGGGACCACGACTGCATATATCTTGATCCCTACAATTTTCCTTAAGTATTTTAGATAGTGTATCAGAATTTAGTACCGGCTGGCGCAGTCTTAAATCTATACAATTTTGTCGGCAACCGAATTCTGAGAAAAAGAGATACGAAAATTTAATGTTAGAAGTAAAAGGAAAGTAAAGTAAATTAAAGATAAATTAACAATAAAGAAAAAATTGAGACATAACATCACTTATAACAACATCAACAACAATAAAGAACTTGAAAAAAAAGTAACATCGATATTCGACAATAGTAGTTGGTCTGCTGTGGTTTAACCAGACCAAGATCATCCTAATTATCAATGTTACACTTGGTGCAATTTCAGAGAAACTGTATACAGTCTTAACAAGAATTAAACGTCAATGATTTAAACACATATGAATGAAAAAACAAAACAAAAACGGCATCTTGACACAGTCTATATTTTATTACGGTACCTGATACATTTCTCAAATCTACTCGAGTAGAATCTGAATTGCACTGTATCACCAGTCAAATTGTGAATGATAACTTGTTTTGTCTGTATTTTAATTGTGTAAATAAAGTAGTGATAATGACAAAGTATCATTTTAAGACTAAATTTTTATATATATATATATATATATATATATATATATATATACTTTAGAAGGAAGCTTAATGTTTGTAGTCTTTACCTGGATAACAAACGGTGTTGTTCCAATTATAGGGATATTTGACATTATACTGTGAAAGTAAAGCTATTTTCAGAATTTAAAAGCATTTGACATTAGTTTATCACATATTTGCTCTCAAGCATGTGAGGGCGTTGGTTATTCAACATGGTGACCGTATGGAATTCTAATTGTTTTCAACTTTTTAATCTGGTTGTTTATTCATCGTATTTCTTACATTCCCGGATATGGCCCTATCTGTGTGGTAATGTATTCCTAGAGCTGATGGAACAAACAAATTAATCATGAATTATTTTGTGTGTGTCAGGTAGTAATAACGAACTTCAACATTGAATATGTTGCCAGGCGTAGGGGTATTTGGTACAGGAAAGATCGTTCGAATTTTAGTTCCATGTTTACGAGCCCGAGGATTTAGAGTAGAAGCAATCTGGGGACGCACCAGTGAAGCAGCCGAAAAGATTGCCAAAGAGCTGGATATTCCATTTAGCACAAGTAAGGTTGATGAACTTTTGCTTCGTAAAGATGTTGACCTTGTTTGCATCATTTGCCCACCGCATCTTCATTCTCAGATTGCTGTGAAAGCTCTAGGTATTGGAAAGCATGTATTATGTGATAGGCCAGCTGGTTTGTGCCAAGCCGAAGTGCTTAAAATGGTTCATGCAGCTCAGTACTACCCATCTCTGATATCCATCTTGTGTCATAGTCTCAGGTTTTTGCCAGCATTTGTTCATATGAAAAAAGTAATACAAGATGGATATATAGGAGAAATAACCGTATGTGATATTCGTGTACATTGTGGCAGCTTGCTGCGTGATCATTACGATTGGATGTGCGATGAAATAATGGGTGGAGGATTATTAACAAATATCGGTAGCCACGTAATAGATATAATTTCATATGTAACTAATCTGCGAGCTGTAAGAGTTCACGGGATGATGAGAACATTTACGAAGACTACGGAACACATTAAAGGTATTAGGCAAATTACAAGTGATGATTTCTGTACATTCCAAATGGAATTAGATACTGGCGGATGTGCAACGGTAACCTTAAACGAGCATTTACCAGGACAGTTTAATCAGGAATTTCTTATATGTGGAACTAAAGGTCATGTTATAGTTCGCGGTGGCGATTTATATGGACAAAAAAATGAATATGTAAAGGAAGAGGTGCTATATTTAGATGTTGAAGACCTAAAGAAAACGCCAACATTACTGCCAAAAAGTTGTTCTCTACCTTCACTTTCTCCTACAACCTCGGATGGATTTCAGAGTCATTTAAATGTTATATTGCCAAAGCCATACATGAAAGGGCTTGTGAAAATGATTGGAGCCCTTAAAGATGCATTTGGTTCATTAGAAGATCTTCAGAGTTGGGTGAAAGAACCAGTGGCAATGGCAGCAACTTTTGAAGATGGACAGTATATTCAAGCTGTTATTGATGCTGTACGTTTATCTTCAAAAACTAAAGAGTGGGTCAAGGTAGAAATCCTTACTGAGGAGCCAGAAATGCATAATCCAGTGCTGTCATCGGTTCTGCGCCGGAATACATTTCCACTGTGATTCTGCAGTAAGATATGTCTCGCACAAGGAACAGTGTTTTAAATTAGTTTTTGCATTCTGGAGGTCCAATAGGATTATAATAAAATAATATCATTGCACTAATTAAAAATTTCCATGGATGTTATCGTCACAGTTAACTGAAGTCAGATTCATAATTTGAATGATAAATATATATTTATTTGTCATTTTGAAGTTGTATTAATTAATTTAAAACAAACCATGCATTTAATGATCTTATGCAGTCAGTTACACTTGCTCAAATTGTACAGTAACTATTTACCTCAGAACAAGATTAAGCCAATATAGAACCACAAATTATGCATCTTTTTAACTTTATAATTGCATTCTTTAGAATTTAAATTCTATGTTTTTTGGTTTGTTTTTTTGACAAATTCTATAGATAATTGAAATTAAATGACACGAGTTCATGGAAACTAATTGAGGTGAAGCAATGGTGCAATTAATCATTTACTGATTTTAAAATTTTTAAAGGAGTGGTTTCTCATAAAAGTTTTACTGGTACCTGGCTATAACACTGCTTAAGTCATGTAAGAAAATGTATTTATGTTCATATGTATGATGATTAATTCTTTTTCTGATCTCAAATTTCCAAGAAATAAAACTCCAGTGTATATAAGTAAAGGCGCAGTTTCTAAATTGGATGCTAAGAGAAGTCATTAATTTATCTAGCTGTAAAAATTTTATGGTGCATAATAATAATACAATATATCCACTGTTATTATTTTGCTTAGGATTGTAAATATAGATCTAGAATATCTGAATACCAGCTAAAGATGCTATAAAATGCAAATTTACACACACACACAACAGCTTTCATTTGGGTTTCAGATTTGTAGTGGTGTTAACAACAGACATTTTTGTGAAGCTAATGATGTAAAACAATTACACTGTCAAACAGAAGAAAGTATTTGTATGTAGTGCCATCAGTATTATCTGCAAAAAAAGATTTCTCTTCATGTTACAAATTAGGTTTTTCAGCTTGAACACGAAGTTGCATTTTTGTGTGTCATTCCTGACGTTAATGAAGTTTTTAAATTGTAGGTTTTTCCACATCTGATTACAATTAGTATTTAACAGACTAGTGATATAAACTAAAAAAATAAAAACACAGCTAGAATATATACATATGTATGTATATGAATGTGTTAATTGATATATATTTTCTGTTTATAATTTCATGAAATTTAAAGCATATGAATAGAAGTTTTAGAATTATTGTGCTAAATCTTCAAGTATAGAGTAAATTTCCAGCATTTAATTTTGGCAGTTGATGATTAAGAATTCCTTACTTGATTTAAATAAATTTAATATATGCATTTTGCTTTGTTTAAGGAATTCAGTATTTCGTTTAATTATTTTGAATACTATTATGCATCATATATATTTAATATAAAACAGCTTCATTGATATTTCTTTAATTCCCAGTTATGTAATTTATGTTAAAATAAGTTTTAATTGTGAATAACATACAGAGGATAAAGCACAAAATGCATTTAAAACAAATAATAATAGTAATTTTGTTTTGGCAGTTTTTTGTGAAAGTCATCAAAATTTCCTTCTTCCTCATAGTAATAAATGAATTAAATCAACTTTATTTATTTATTCATTTATTACTACTATTATTATTTGGATGAAAAAGCATGGCCACTACTGCATGTAAAGTTGATAAGGCATCGTTAGATTAATGCATTTACAAATGGTCCATGTCTAATAAAATACTAGCTTTTTTTTTTTTTACTATTTTCTATTAAAACAATTTTTAAATGGCAAATAACCTAGTCATTAATTTTCTAATTTTGTATTATTTAATTTTCTTTATGTATTGTCTCTGTTTATTGTGTCATCTTAACTGTAATCACTAATAGGTTGTGTGTATACACTTATTTTAGCATATGTTGTTGGGTAAGGGCCTGTATTTAATTGAAAAGCACAAAGCATTTGTTTTGTATAGGTAATGCCACAAGTGAAATGTGGATAGCAATTTGTAAAAATGTACAGTAGAGTGCTGTGAGGTAAAAGTAAAATCCTGCCAATAGCTATTCATGTTTCCTCTAGAATTCTTTGATATAAGATTGAGTACTTAAGCAAGAATTGTATTAAACTTTGGTCACTTTTCCTTTTCCAAGTCATATTATTTGGATCAATTTATGAAATATTAATGTTACCCAGAAGGTTTAAAATTTATATCTGTAGAGGGCTGTGCAAGATCTGACCTTATTGTAGTAATATTATTATGATGCAGGACATCTTTAATGGTTATTTAGATTGTGCCATACCCTTAGCTTATGTAGATAACTGTCATGCATTAGTCCAGTCCCAGCAGAGGAATTTAGGATACTTCTTAAAAATCCTCTCTCTCTCTCTCTTTCTCTCTCTCCCTTCCCTGACATTGATTGTTTAAAAATTAATAAAATTAAAATGTTTAAGTATTTGTTTTCTTTGGTTGAACTGTAAATCAGTAATATTTCATTATCTGGCTAATGCAAGTGTGTTCATCAATGTGTGTGTAATATGAATCATATGGTGATTTGCTCTCAGTAATTTAAAATAGCCCATATACTTGATATATTTGCCAGTTAACATTGAAAATGTTCATGGTTCATTCATTCTAATATTGCTTTAAGTATCAAATCTTTATATATAAAGTGAATAAGAATTTTTATTTATTTATTATTATTATTTTTTTTATTAACTTGTTCTGTTATTCTGAAATAACAGAAAAAAAATCTGTTTTCTCCTCTTAAAAAACAAATAAGGTCAGAAGTATTTCTCTCCTTCCCCTCTCCCCTCTTTCTGTTCATTTCTCTTTTTATCCTTTCTTCCTTTCGGGTTCAATGATATTTTAAAATGGGTATTTTAACTTTGTAGATTGCCATTTTCAATCTTTTGTGCTCTTTTAGGCAAAGTTTACATTTCTAGTTATGTCATTTTAAATTTTGTAATGTTATTAGTTTCTTTGTTGTAATTTGTTATTATTTGCGACCCAGTGCACTAAACTTGAATAAAGTCTCTGGAAATGGTGGTTTCACTTATTTTGACTTTTATTGAGGGTAGAGATAATTATAATAGGTATATTTTAAAAATCACTGGAACATCACATAACTTAAACTTTGAACACAATGTGGAGTGCTACAGTATACATATTAGTAAAAATGTTTGTGGTTTAATGTAGAATACTAAAAAACTAGCAGTGATATCATCTTCAGGATTAACTAAATATTTACCCTCTGTTTCTGTCCATTAACTTATCTACCAGCCATGCTTATTTGTTGATCAGAATCTCTATGTGAAGTATATGATCCTACTGAAATAACATGGATAAAATAAAGATGCCAAGAAATTATGTTCTTGGTTTCATCCTTTATCCAAGTGTAAGCAAACAAAGTTTGCACATGAAGTAACTTCACAACTGTGCTACTTGTATATAGAGGCTAATGACTTCACATCAATTGCCTTAGTATCCCATAATGCATAGCTTTATGGGAAGGCCCACTACCCAGACCAGTTTCAACCTTTATTGAGGTCTCATCAGTGGAAGCCAAACCCAGAAGTGATACAAAGATTGAAGTAATGCAGAAGTCAAATTCATTCATAATGAAGAAGTCATTAATCAACAAATATCTGATAACACTTGTTCATTACTTCAACCTTGGTATCACTTCTGGGTCTAGCTCGCATTGATGAGACCCCATGTGAATAAACATGCTTTTAAAACCCATCCTAAGTTTTACATGCAAGAAAGGTAAAATTATATTTAAACAGCAAACATCTGATCATAAAATATATATTTTAAGGAAAACAGTATTGAAGAACTTTGGACTTCTAGGTGCATACAGCAGATAGGGTGGGTGTGTTGGAATAACCTTTGTAGTTATTCTTTCTGGTCATAGTATAATTGTTTCCCATAGGTGTATGCGAGACCTTGGTCAGTAAGTTCATTCGTTGGCAAAAATACGTGTTTTTGATCTACTTTAGTCAGTTTTTGCAGGCTAAAATTTCTTTATTTTAGACTTGCAAACCTTTGTTTTTTTATGACATTAATCATTTTTATTAATAAACCTATATTATTTTAAATATTATTATTAATAAACAAATGTTATATTAATTTACATATTAATATCCTCTCCATTAGTCTCAACCATCTCTTGGCTGTTTGGTTAATGTATCTGCTCTCCAACCAAGAGCACCTGCAGGTTTGAATCCTGCCAAGGACATGGATGTTTGTGATTGTCCTACTAACTCTTTTCCATATGTACTGCTGTCACCTGTGTCCTGGTGCAGTATGATCTTTGATGTCATTGTGCCATAAAAATAAAAAATCAAATAGAATCTTGACAGTCTCCTTTTTCTACATATGTGTCAAAGAACCTGTCAAGGTATCATGGTTCATTCTGTTTACATGTTATCCTGTTCATTCTGTTTACATGTTGTAACAATTTTTGTGTATATATTGATGGATATATTGTATTATAGGTATCATTAACATATATTTCTATCATTATATCTTTATTTTTCATCTGGTCTAGTTATGTATATCCTGCAGCTTTCATATATTTCATTTCATCTGATGTAAGTGATTGTTCATCTTGTTTTCTATCGGTCCAGTCTTCACTCCCATAGGTAAGTATTAGTCTTGCTAATATGTTGTATGCTTTAATTCTGGTATACTTTCTGTACTTTTGTTGGATTAAAAATGTAATGAATTATTTTAAGTACTTTGTTGTACTTATGAATTTTTAGTAATGTGTCAGGCCATAACCAATTTTGTCATATAAAAACAAAAATTGAGATATTGAATGTAATTATGTTCTTACTAAATAGCTTAAGAAAATTACAACGCATAATAGAATATACATCAAAATAAACTTTAATACACTTCCAATATTTTGGCAACGCAACGTTGCCATTATCACAGGAACTTAAAAACAAGACACGTTCATGCAAGCACAACACACAGTAAATGAGGAACGAAGCAGGAAGCTATTCTTTCTCCTAAAAGTCCTGATTATGCCCCCTATCGGGCAATGTTGGTATTCTTGGTCGATTGGGTTGAAGGTCTTCTGATGTAGGTTTCCCAAATTTGGGGCAGTCTCATGCAACCAAATTTGTTGAGGTTTGGATTGTTTCTTAGAGCTGAGGCTGATTCCATGAATAGCCTTTCGTATTTGAATTTACTACGGTGTATTATCGTGGCTTTTTTCCACCGTATTCTATGGCGGGCATTCAGCGCATTGTCTGCAAGACCAGAGTGGCTGTATTGGTGAAACTGGATGTAGTCCCTGTGTTCTGAAATTCTGATATTAGCTGTCCTGCCTGTTTGGCCAAGTCCCTTGCAGCTTACAGCTGCAAGGGACTTGGTATACACCACGTAGGTCTGTGGGGGGAGGGGGAGGTTGGTCTTTAGTGGAGCAGATAAGGGATGCCAATTTTTAATAAGGTCTGTAACAAGAAGTTAAGTCATGTTTTTTTTAGGATTTTTGTAATTTTTTCTGAGGTGCCTCGGATATAGGGAATGGTGATGGATTTAGAGTAATCCTTGTGAATGGGGGAAGGGCGTTGTAGTTTACTGGTTTCAATATTTTTTGAATTTTTTTTTTGGAGGGGGGGGGGTAACCATTGGCTGAGAAAGTGTTGAGAATGTGGTTTAGTTGGTTGGTTAGGGCATTATCATTTGAACAGATAAGTTTAGCCCTGTTGTGTAGTGTCTTAATGACCCCATATTGTTGTGAGGGGTGGTGGTGGAATTGTTGGTGAATGTATCTGCCTGTATGGGTGGTTTTTCTATAAACTGAGAAAACCAAGGTTCCATCAGGCTGGCGGGTGACTAGTGTGTCTTGGAAAGGGAGGCTGTTGTTTTCCTCTTTTTCCAGATTGAACTTGATTCTGGGATGTTGGTTGTTTAAGTGTGTTAAGAAGGAGAGGAGTGTATCAAAGCCATGTGGCCAAATAGCAAACACATCATCAACGTAGTGAAGCCATATGGTTGGTTTTTGTGAGGCTAAGGCTTCAAAGAAACTCCCACCCTTGGCCAAGGGTGGGGAGAGTGGTTAACCTATGGCTGTCCCCTCTATTTGTTTGTAGAATTTTCCCTGCCAAATGAAATAACCTGAGTTCATTGTGAACTGAAATAGGGCTGAGATATCGGGAGAAGATTTAGCTTGGATTAGCTGTAAAGTTTCCTTGAGTGGGACATTTGTGAATAAGGAGGAGACGTCAAAGCTGACCATTATGTCAGTATATTTGAGTGTAAGGTTTTCTATGCTCGCTTTAAAATGGGCTGAGTTTTTTATGTGTGTTGGTGTCTTGCCAGTATAGTGTGTGAGCACTCTGGCCAAATGTTTAGCTCATTTGTATGTGGGGGAATCAATGCCATCCACTATGGGACGTAATGGCACATTTTCTTTATGTATTTTTGGAAGTCCATAAATATGGGGGGGGGGTATAGAGTTAAACGGTTTTAATTTGTTAGTAACTTCTACTGGCCAAGAAGTGACTTTCTTAATGAGACTGTGAAGTTTTCTCATTTGTGAGTTGGTGGGCTTGTATTCGATAGGGATGTAAGTAGCCCAATCTAATAGAAGAGCATTAAGCTTACCTGTGTAGTCCGTTTGGTTAAGTACTACAATTGCATTTCCCTTATCCGCTTTGGTGATAACTATTTCTTTATTATTGCTCATTTCCTGCAGAGCTTTATATTCCTTGTTGGATATGTTGGTTTTTGGTGGTCTTGCTTTGGAGAGGACACAAGCTACATCCAGATCTAACGCGGAATCTGCCACCTTCCGAATCAAATCGCCAACAGTGTAAGACTGGATGTAGCTTGTGTCCTCTCCAAAACAAGACCACCAAAAACCAACATATCCAACAAGGAATATAAAGGTCTGCAGGAAATGAGGAATAATAAAGAAATAGTTATGACCAAAACGGATAAGGGAAATGCAATTGTAGTACTTAACCAAAAGGACTACACAGGTAAGTTTAATGGTCATCTATTAGATCGGGCTATTTACCTCCCTATCGAATACAATCCCACCAACTCACAAATGAGAAAACTTCACAGGCTCCTTAAGAAAGTCACTTCTTGCCCTGTAGAAGTTACTAACAGATTAAAACTTTAACTCTATACCCCCCCCCCCCCCCATATTTATGGACTCCCAAAAATACATAAAGAAAATGTGCCATTACGTCCTATAGTGGATGGCACTGATTCTCCCACATAAAAATTAGCTAAACATTTGGACAAAGCACTCGCACACTATACTGGCAACACACCATCACACATAAAAAAACTCAGCCCACTTTAAAGCCAGCATTGAAAACCTTACATTCCAACATGCTGACATAATGGTCAGCTTTGATGTCTCCTCCATATTCACAAATGTCCCACTCAAGGAAACTTTAGAGCTAATCCAAGCTAAATTTTCTCCTGATATCTCAGCCCTATTTCAGTTCACAATGAACTCAGGCTATGATAAAGAGCCAAGAGGCTCTTTTTCTGGCTGCATAAATTAAGCTAAGGGGATAATAAATCCCTCATTATTTTAAAGTCGGATACGAAACTCGGAGATTGAAATCTATCGAAATGTAAGAGTTTCATGCCAAAAAACTATCGGCGAGTACAAGCGTAAGTCAACACCTGGGTAGTACAACACTAGGACAACTCGTGTCAAAGGTGAAGCAAGCTCTGTCACTATCCTTAATATTTTCTCATAATGTAAAATGCAGCTCCTAGGAGATGTATTATTGTTTTACATTATGGAGGAGAGATCACTACCCAGACTGGTTTCAATCTTTTTTTTTGAGATCTCATCAGTGAGTAGGTAGACCTGGATAATACCATGGTTTAAGTGAACTGAACTTACATATACCCCTATTAATGAATTGCCAGACCGGTGTACCCATATATTATTATTACTACGATAAAGAGCCAAGAGGGTATTTTTCCAGCTGCATAAATTAAGGGGATAATAACTCCCTCGTTATTTTAAAGCCGGATACGAAACTTGCAGATCGAAATCTGAGAGTTTCATGCCAAAGAACTATCGGCGAGTCCAAGCATAATTCAACACCGGGGTGGTACAATAATAGGGCGACTCGGAGCAAAGGTGGAGCAAGCTCTATCACTATCCTTAATATTTTCTCATAATGTAAAACCTTCATATTATCCAGGTCTACCCACTCACTGATGAGACAGCAAAAAAAAAAAAAAAGGTCAAAACCAGTCTGGATAGTGACCTCTCCTCATAATGTAAAACAGGAATACATCTCCTTTCTTTTATGTAGATTTTAGTTATATTAAAGTAAAGTTTTTATTGAAACACGGTAGTTGTCGCCATAATTTTCAAAAATGCAGTAATACATCTCCTAGGAGCTGCGTTTTACATTATGAGAAAATATTAAGGATAGTGATAGAGCTTGCTTTACCTTTGCTCCTAGTTGCCCTAGTGTTGCACCACCCTGGTGTTGACTTACGCTTGGACTCGCTGATAGTTCTTCGGCATGAAACTCTTACATTTCGATCTCCGAGTTTCGTATCCGGCTTTAAAATAACGAGTGATTTATTATCCCTTTAACGTAATTTACACAGCCGGAAAAATAGCCTCTTTGCTCTTTATCTTAGTAATAATAATATATGCATACACCATTTGGCAATTCGTTAGTAGGGGTATGTAAATTCGGTTCACTTAAACCTTGGTATTATCCAGGTCTACCTACTCACTGATGAGACCTCAAAAAAAAAAAAAAAAAAAAAGGTCAAAACCGGTCTGGGTAGTGACCTCTCCTCATAATGTAAAACAGTAATACATCTCCTAGGAGCTGCAGTTTACATTATGAGAAAATATTAAGGATAGTGATAGAGCTTGCTCCACCTTTGCTCCGAGTTGCCCTAGTGTTCCACCACCCAGGTGTTGACTTACGCTTGGACTTGCTGATAGTTCTTCGGCATGAAACTCTTAGATTTTGATATCTGAGTTTCGTATCCAGCTTTAAAATAATGAGGGATTTATTATCCCCTTTAGTTGAACTCAGGCTATTTTGTTTGGCAGGGAAAATTCTACAAACAAATAGAGGGGACAGCCATGGGTTCACCACTCTCGCCACCCTTGGCCAATTTGTTTATGCAGACCTTTGAAGAAAAAGCCTTAGCTTCTGCCCCACAAAAACCAACCATATGACTTCGCTACGTTGATGATGTGTTTGCTATTTGGCCACATGGCTCTGATACGCTCCTCCTTCTTAACACACTTGAACAACCAACATCCCAGAATCAAGTTCACCGTGGAAGAAGGAATAAACAATTACCTTCCTTTCTTTGACATGCTAGTCACCCGCCAGCCTGATGGAACCTTGCTTTTCTCAGTTTATGGAAAACCCACCCATACAGGCAGATATATTCATCAACAATCCCACCACCACCCCTCATAACAATATGGAGTCATTAAGACACTGTGTAACAGGGCTAAACTTATCTGTTCAAATGATAATGCCCTAACCAACCAACTAAACCACATTCTCAACACTTTCTCAGCCAATGGTTACCCCCCCCTCCAAAAAAAAATTCAAAAAATATTGAAACCAGTAAACCACAACTCCCTCCCCCGCCCATTCACAACAAGCATTACTTTAAATCCATCACCATTCCCTATATCCGAGGCCCCTCGGAAAAAATTACAAAAATCCTAAAAAAAACATGACTTCTTGTTACAGACCTTATTAAAAATTGGCATCCCTTATCTGCTCCACTAAAGACCAGCCTCACCCCCCCCCGCTAGACCTACCTTGGGTATACCAAGTCCCTTGCAACTGTAAGCTGTCCTACTTTGGCCAAACAGGCAGAACAGCTAATATCAGAATTTCAGAACACAAGTACTACATCCGGTTTCACTAATACAGCCACTCTGGTCTTGCAGATCGTGTGCTGACTGAATACCCGCCACAGAATACAGTGGAAAGCCACGATAACCACAACAAATCAGAGTGGGATAGTTAATATAAGGCATCAAGGTAGGGTTGGGGCTAATGGGGGTCTTAAATTCATGTACACTAATGCTAGGAGTATTAGGAACAAGAAGGAAGAGTTTTTGGCCATGGTTGGCACTTCCAGACCACAGGTTATTGGTATTAGTGAATCATGGCTGACTGTAGATGATATAGCTAGTGGGTTTGAATGTCAGGGAGAATAAAATGGGAGGAGAAGTATTGTTGATGATAGCTGATGAGCTACAGCCAAGGAGAATAGAAGTTGAATTGCAGGATAGAGAAAAGAGCACATTTGAGGCCATTTGGTGTGAGATTGTGGCTAGCAGAACTAAATATACAATTGGGTGCTGCTATAGACCAGGTGATGGAAAAGATGGTGGTGACAGTATGCACAAGCAAATAGAAGAAATGAGCCGAAGGAGGGTAATTATTATGGGAGATTTCAACTATGGTCTCATTGATTGGAGTGAGGAGAGGACACACGGGAGGAAGGAATTGGATTTTATGTGGTTATTAAGGGATAACTATCTGCGACAGCATGTAATGGAAAATACTTGGGGTCAGAGAGTGCTTGACCTAGTAATTACATCTGAGGATTTGGCTGTAACAAATATGACCACATTGCCACCAATTGGTGAGAGTGATCATAGGGTCTTGACTTGGGAGGTGGCTAAAGGTGTGGAATTTTCAATTAAGACAGGGTACGTGTGGAATTATCAGGCTGGAAAGTATGACAAGCTTAGGAGTTTGATTGGTTCAGTGCCATGGCATGTACAACTGCAAGGACTAGAAGTTGATAGTGCATGGGAAGCAGTTAAAAAGTGTTTGCATGAAGCAATGGCTGACTGTATACCTAGAGTCCGAATAATAAATCAAGCAGGGATTAAATGGATGAATAACACCATTAAGCTTGAGCTGCAAAAAAAGAAACAACTATGGAGGGAATTTAAGGAGAAAGGTGATTGGCAGGGGCACATGAACGGTATAAAGTGCAGGCCAGAAGGGTAACGAGTGTGGTAAGAAAAGCAAAAAAGGATTATGAAAGAACATTGGCCATGCAGGCTAAAGAGAATCCTAAACAGTTTTTTAGATATGTAGCAAGTAAAATGAAAAATGTACATGGCAGAATGATTTTAAAGAATGCCGATGGTAGGGAGGTGATTGAATCAGTTGATATAGTTGAGTTACTGAGTGAGCACTTTGCAAGTATATATCATCCAGGTGGTGACAATGCAGAAACGAATAAACCAGTAGATTACACGGGAATTGTGGTGAATGAAGTGGAGGTCAGTAGTCTATTGCATAACCGCAATGTCAATACATTCGTGGGATTGGATGGTATACCAGCTTGTGTCGTACGAGAAGCAGCTAAAGAATTGTCAGTACCCTTGACCACTTTGTTTAATTGGAGTCTCGGGTCTGGGTTAGTCCCGAGGAGGTGGAAAGAGGGGAAAATAGTCCCACTGCATAAAGGTGGTTCCAAGACTGCTGTTGTAAATTACCGACCGATTAGCATATCAGGAATCATTGTCAGGGTCTTAGAGAAATTAGTCAAGAAAATAATACAAGATTGGATAGATGAAAATGGGATATTGTATGGGGGACAACATGGTTTTGTGAAGGGTAGATCATGCCTCAGTAACTTGTTCACGTTTTATAACACAGTGACAGCTGAACTGGACAGGGGTAATGGGTTTACAGTGATACTACTGGACCTTGCCAGGGCCTTTGACAGGATACCAAATGGAACCGTAATCAGTAAACTGAAGCAGATGGGAATAGATATAGTGTTGGTGAGATGGATAGGAGGGTGGTTGAAGGAGAGATACCAGAGAGTGGTTTATTCAGGACTGGAGTCTAAAAGACGGCTTGTGACTAGTGGTGTGCCGCAGGACTCTGTTCTTGGACCACTGCTTTTCAATTTGTTCATCAATGATATAGGTAAGAATTTGAGAGGAAGTGTTCACTTGTTTGCTGATGACGCAAAGTTGGGTAGAGCAATTTTGAGTGCACAGGATGTCAAAATTTTACAGGATGATTTGGATAGTTTGGAGGACTGGGCTAGGAAAAATGGATGTCAATTTAATGTGGCAAAGTGTAAGGTTATGCACGTTTGGGTGAAAAGAATAGCAGCAGTATATCGCATTGGTGGAACCGTACTCCAGGAGATTGATGAGGCCAGGGATTTGGGAGTGTTGGTGGATAGGGAATTGAAGTTTAGGGGGCACATTGCAAAAGTGGCTAAATCAGCTCATCATATCACTTGGCTTCTGAAAAATACTTTGACTGCAGAGACAAACAAGTTGTTGTTCCTCTGTATCGAGCCTTGATAAGACCCCATCTGGACTTCTGTGCCCAGTTATGGGCACCAGGGTTTCTTCGTGATGGGAAGGAAGTGGAGAGGATCCAGAGACGAGTGACCAAGATGATAGCAAGTCTGTGGAATGAACCTTATGAGAATAGGTTGAAGATTTGTGGGTTGCAGAGATTGGACGATAGGCAAAGGAGAGGTGATATGATTGAGACATTCAAATTACTGAAGGGTTTCCATAAGATTGATCCAGAAGATATTTTTGAAAATATGACTGGTGGTGGGAGGACTAGGGGCCATGCATGGAAGCTGGGCAAGAGCGTGGTTGACAAGGGTGTTAGAGCTATGTTTTTTACTTGGAGAGTGGTGAATGAGTGGAATAAGCTTCCAGAGTCTGTTGTGGGTGCTACAACCGTGAATGAGTTCAAGGCAAAGTATGATAGATATGTCAATGTCGAATAGTTGTTTTTGACATGATGTTAGGGCCTCCCTCGATGTGTGTGTGTCGACTCCTTGAAGTTGCCCGGAACAGTAATAATAATACACCGTAGTAAATTCAAATACGAAAGGCTATTCATGGAATCAGCCTGAGAATCCCAAGAAATAATCCAAACCTCAACAAATTTGGTTGCATGAGACTGCCCCAAATTTGAGAAACCTACATCAGAAGACCTTCAACCCAATCGGCCAAGAATACTAACATTGCCCGCTGGGGGGGGGGGGGGCACAATCAGTACTTTAAGAGAAAGAATAGCTTCCTGCTTCGTTCCTCATTTACTGTGTGTTGTGCTTGCGTGCACGTGTCTTGTTTTTAAGTTCCTGTGATAATGGCAATGTGGCATTGCTGAAATATTGGAAGTGTATTAAAGTTTATTTTAATGTATATTCTATTGTACGTTGTAATTTCTTTAAGCTGTTTAGTAAGAATGTATAACCAACATCTAAGCCTTTCCACGAGAATGTAATTATGCTTAATTAAATTTATATTCTCAGGAGGAAGTAAATAATTTAACTTTGAACTGATGCAATGAATATGAGAAGTGAAAATTTTAATAACCAATTTTCTGCTTGAATGATGTACATTATACTTGCCAAGAATATTCTTGTTTAATCCTTTATCCAGCTGTAAGTAAACAAAGTTTTCACATAAAGTATCTTCAATACTAGGCTACTTGTATATAGAGACTTGAATAATGATCTTAAGGAGAGAGAAAAGAAAAACCTTACGTATGTGACTTGAAATAATTAAAGTAACAGTAATTTCATAATTAACACTAGACCCCCATGCAACTAGTATGCATCTAAAAATTGAAGGGGATGTGGTTATTAGGACTAATTATTCAGTTACCAGTTACAACACAAATAATTAAATAGAAATATTTATCACATGTTGGCCTGGTTGCCCGAGTGGTTAGCATATCCGCTTTCCAGCCAAAAGGCTTCGGGTTCGAATCCCACCATTGGCATGGATGTTTGTGATTATCAGTAAAAATACTAGTGGTGGTGGTGGTCGGCAGTAGATCGCATTTGGCATAGATGCTGAAGGTAGTTCCGATTGGTGGAGTGGTGGAGATGGAGAGTTGTAGAGTAGGTGCCCTTCCTCGATGAGTTCTTTGGACTCCCTGAAGGTATTACATAATAATAGTTTCCATTAATCTAATTCATTTATGTGCAGAGTGATCAAAACATCAACTCATTAATAATTTAGTTACATATGTTCTTTCTCATGTCAGATGACAGGTTGAGTCCCCTGTGTGCAAATCTTTGCCATCTGGTTCTATCTCTGGCCATTTCTGTCATCTCTCTTTCAAGCTTGATAATTGTGACCTTTCCTTCAAAGACAGTAGCCAAGTTCTTTTTGGTCTACCTCTTCATCGTCTTTCTCAAATGATTCCATTCAAAACTTGTTTGATAATCTTTGATAGGACATTCTCTGGAGGTGTCCAAACAATCTTAATTACTGTTTAAGAATTATAGCTATGCGATATCTTCTCTATAGTTCAATTCATGTTTGACTTGTTCATTTGTTTTGTGTCCTGACCAGTGAGTCTTATTTATTTTTCTTAAGCATTTCATTTCAAATTCTGATTTTCTGTATTTTTTTCTGATTGAGTGTCCAAGTCTCAGCTCCATATGTTGCTGTAGTTATAATAATGGTTTTATAGAGTTTTAGTTTGAGGCATTTTGAAATGTTGTTATTTTCCCACATTTTGTTTAATTTATTCATTTTAGATCATCCTTTGTTAATTCTATATTTTACTGTTGCTGTGTTGTTGAAGTTGTGAGTAATGAGGCTGCCAAGATATGTGAATTGCTTTACTTGTTCAAGTATGTGATTTTCTAAGTTTATTGAAATTTTTTCCTCATCTCTTCCTAGTTTCATTGTTTTAGTTTTGCTTTGATTAATTTTCATTCAAAAAGTTTTGTATTCTTAATTTAAAGTTTTTAATGTTTTTTCCAGTTGTTTTTCCAATTCTTTAGATTCTGCAAGAATAATAATATCATCTGCATGTTTGATGTTTTGATATTCAGATTATTTATTTGTAGACCTGGTTCTTCAGCTATGGATTGCACATTTCTTTGAGATAGATAATTAATTTGGCGAGAGTGGGCAACCCTTCATGTCTCGGTTTTCTACTTTGAATTTGTTTGTTTTTATTATATTAAATTTGACAGTTGTTGGTAATTATCTTTATGGTAATTCATGATAAAGGTTGGTAGTTTCTGAATCTAGCATCATAGATTTTAAGATGTTTATCATTTTGTTTCTGTCAATGGAATCAAATGCTTGTTTGAAGTCAATAAAACTGCACTATATAGGTAAGTTGTATGTACAGTACTTTTCAGCCAGGCTATTAACTGTAAAAATATGGTCTATAGTAGTATAATGTAGTAGTAGTATGTCGTAGTACAATGATAATTCTTGTAGAAAGGCTTATACGCTGGTTAAACATGATAATTAATACTTAAAGAATTGACAGCGTATACTAGAAATATAAATTAAATCAACTTTAATATATACTTTCCGATATTTTGGCAACGTCATGTTGCCATCTTCATGGGAACTTAAGATAAAGATGTGAACGTAAATACTACATAACAGCAAATGAGAAGCGAAGCGAGGAAGTCACCGTTTTCCTAAAGTCCTGATGGTGCCCTGCAGGCTATATTAGGTATTCTTGGTCTTTGGGCTGAAGTTTTTCTGATGTATGTTTCCCAAATTTGGGGCAGTCTCATGCATCTAAATTTGTTGAGGTTTGGCATGTTCCTAAGGGCTGAGGCTGATTTCACGAATAGTCTTTCATATTTGAACTTGCTGCAGTGTATTACTGTGGCGAGTATCCAGAGCACGGTCTGCAAGCCCAGAGTGGCTGTACTGGTGAAATTGGATGTTGTCCTTGTGTTCTGAGATTCTGATATTTGCTGTCCTGCCTGTTTGGCCAAAGTAAGGCAATTTACAGCCTAGACCTACCTGGTGTATACAAGGTATACACCAGGTAGGTCTAGGGGAAGTGGTTTGTCTTTAGTGGAGTAGATAAGGGATGCCAATTTTCTATATGGTCTGTAACAAGTGATCGAGTCATGTTTTTTTAGGATCTTGTTGATTTTTTCCGAGGTGCCTCGGATGTAGGGAATGGTGATGGATTTAGAGTAATCTTTTTTGTGAAGGGGTAGGCGGATTGTGGATATCTGCTTTTAGTATTTTTTGGATTTTTTTGGGGGGATAGCCATTGGCTGAGAAAGTGTTAAGGATGTGATTTAGTTCAGCGGTTAGGGCTTGGTCATTTGAACAGATTCGTTTAGCCCTGTTGAATAGTGTCTTAACTCCATATTGTTGTGAGGGGGGGGGGGATTTGTTGGTGAATGTATCTACCTCTATGGGTGGGTTTTCTAAAAACTGAGAAAACCAAGGTACCATCAGGTTGGCGGGTGACTAGTGTCTAGGAAGGGGAGGCTATTGTTTTCCTCTTTTTCCAGGGTGAACTTGATTCTAGGGTGTTGGTTGTTTAAGTGTGTTAGGAAGGAGAGGAGTGTATCTGGGCCATGTGGCCAAATAGCGAACACATCATGAACATAGCGAAGCCATATGGTAGGTTTTTGTGGGGCAGAGTTTAAGGCTTTCTCTTCAAAAGTGTCCATAAAGAAATTGGCCAAGGGTGGGGAAAGTGATGAACCCATGGCTGTCCTCTCTATCCAAAGAATACCTAATATAGCCCTTGAGGGGGCACCATCAGGACTTTAGGAAAATAATAGCTTCCTCGCTTCGTTTCTGATTTGCTGTTATGTAGTACTTGCTTGCACATGTCTTTATCTTAAGTTCCCATGAAGATGGCAACATGACATTGCCGAAATATCGGAAAGTATATATTAAAGTTGATTTAATTTATATTTCTAGTGTACGCTGTCAATTCTTTAAGTATTAATTATCATTAATACTTAAAGTGATGACGTATATAGTAAAATGTACGTAAAGATTTTATAGCTATGACTAAGCAATGTTATGGGTCTAATTTTCACCTTTGTTGATCTCCCTTTTTGAAAATTGGTATTATGATGCTCAGGTGGTGAGCTATGAAAATTTTAACAAAGGGCTCGCATCATCGAGAAAAAAAAAAGCCATATTTCACACAAAAACTTTTATTAATACAGCTTGTGTACAAATTCCAATCAAAAAGTATGAGAGGACAATCAACCTCCAAAGGCTATCATTTTTAAACAAATATTTCATGATCTAAATGAAATATTTGCGCACAATCAACTGTGTTAATTTATCTTACATAAGAAAAACATTTTTTAACTATCTAAGTATAATAAGAATGAAATCTTTTATAATCTTTTATAAAACATTTGATTGACTACTGGTTTTACCATACGATTGGCTACCAGAAGGGAGAAGGGTGAAGATAGCGCATGCACTTATTTTATTTTCAAACTTGGGCGCATTCGTCATAGAGGAGTTGAAACAATAATTCCAAATAATCTATACACTGCTGAATAGACTAATTTTTATTAGGTTACCGTATGAGTTTGTCGTTTAATATGTTTCAAAAAAAAATTTTTTTTTTGAAAATTCTCACTGTAATTCTCACAATTCAGTTTTATTTCCCTTTTTATATATGGGTACTATGAGAGCTCTACTCCAATCATCGGGAATTCGTCCCTCTGTCCAGGCTTTCTGAACTATGCAGTGCAGCCACTGTAAGACTCTTATACCACCATA
The DNA here is from genome assembly GCF_054136105.1 of Typopeltis vanoorti. Classification (NCBI taxonomy): domain Eukaryota; kingdom Metazoa; phylum Arthropoda; class Arachnida; order Uropygi; family Thelyphonidae; genus Typopeltis; species Typopeltis vanoorti. The sequence goes on along the minus strand of NC_143560.1, from coordinate 2,115,275 downwards.
CTTCAGCATTTCTGGTCGAATATCATCTACTCCTGCTGCCTTTCCACATTTCAAGCCTTTGATGGCTTTATCTACTTCAAGTATGATTATGTTCCTAATTGCATGCTTGTTGAATGTTTTTTTTTACCACTGTGCTGTCATCACTGCTTGTTTCATTTAGCAGTTTTTCAAAGTAATTACTCCATACTTCAAGGATATCGTTTTCTCCTGTTTTCATTTCACCTTTATCATCTCTAATTCCTTTTACAGCACTCTTTCCTCCATTCCTAAGCTTCTTCAACAACCTCCAGAATTTTTTGCCACCTTCTTGATATTTATTTTCTATATTCTTGCCAAAGTCCTCCCATGACTTTTGTTTAGCTAGTTTTACACACTGTTTAGCTTTCTTACATTTGTCTCTGTATTCTGTAAGAGTAAAAGCTGACTTATTTGCCAGGAACTTTTGATATGCTTTCTTCTTTTCCTTCACTGCCTCTTTAACTTCCTGTGTCCACCAGGGAGTTCTGATTTTTTTATCTTTGCACACAACCTCACCACATGCCTCTCTGGCAGAATCAATCAATGTTTCCTTCAGAGTTTGCCACTGAATCTCCAAGGTTTGATTCCTGTTCTCAAACTCTTTCATTTTCTGTTCAATAATATTTCTGTATTTTAGTCTACAGTTTACATCTGAGAGCTGCTCAACTTTTATTCGCTTTAAAACTTTCTTACATGTTATTCTTTTCAATATGAAATTCAATTTTATCCTGCTCAAGACTAAATAGTGATCACTTCCAATTTCAAATCCTCTGTACACTCTGGTGTCCTGCACCAGGGAGAAAACATCACTATCAACAATAACATAGTCATTTGAATTTGTGCATATTTTTATGTTGGAACATGGTGTTAGTAATAACCAGTCCATGTCCTGAGCAGAAATCCAACAGATATTTGCCATTATTATTAGCTTTGCTCTTTTCTCCAAATTTTCCCAAAATATTTTTGTATGTCTCACAATCATTTCCTACTCTGCTATTTAGATCCCCAACAAGGACCAACTTTTCCTTTTTCATTGTGTCAGTTGCTTTTTCTAAAGCCTCAAAAAATTCCTCCACTTCTACCTTAGTAGAACCTTCTGTGGGACCATAGGCACAAATAAGTCTCATTGTCCAGTTCCCCATTCTCATATTTGCCCACATTACTCTACTTGAGACTGACTTTGATGATGATGATGATGATGACTCTCTGGAAAAAGTATATGGTAATATTCTTTCAAAATTTCTTTAATCTCTTGGATTGTTGCAGTTTCAGTGTTGTTTTTATCTTTCATTTTTAGCGGTTTCTTTTCAGGTGTTTTTATTAATTCTTTTATAATTTTATAATACAATCTTGCTATCATTCTTTTTATTGGCTTTTTCTCACATTTTTACTTCTAACCAAACATTTTTAGCAGATCTGCACGTTCTATTTTGTTTTTCAGTCTTTTATAACGTTGCTTATTTTCTCTGTTCAGAGTATTTTTTGCAGCTCTTTTTTTCTTCTGAAGTTACTGAAATTTCTATGGTTATCCACTTGTTATTTACTCTAATTGTTGTACCAAGTGTCTTTATTGCAGCATTTACCATAATTGCTCTGCCCATTTTCTATATATTTTCTACATTGTCAAAGGTTATTTTCTTTAACTCTGTTTCTGTTATGTTTCTGTAGTTGTTTTGTATAGTTATATCTTTCAGCTTTGTTATGTTAATAATCATCATCATCATCATCAAATTCCTGCCATGTACCCTCAAGGGGTGTACAGGATATGACAGTACTACATGAAAAAATTAAATCATTACTAACTTCCTATCTACAATTTTCCTCCAAATCAGTCTGTTACTTGTCAAGACTCCAACATTATCAGATCTTATATTTCTATCGTCTAAGGCACTTTGTACCGTATCAATCCACCTATATCTTGGTCTTCCTCTGGGTCGTTTTCCTGCCAACCTGGCAGAGAACACTTGTTTTGCTAATCTTTCCTCTCCCATTCTATTTAAGTGACCATACCATCTGAGATTAGCTCTGCTAACGCATTCCTGGATGCTGACAATGTCAAGTTCTTTCCTAATATCCTCATTTTTAATATGATATTGCCATTGATGCCATCTGTTCACGCCTCTAATCTTTCTCAGGACTCTCATATCTGCGGTCTCTAGTCTTTGATCAAGTGTTTTACTTCTGACCCAGCTCTCAGATCCATAAGTTAAAATTGGTTTGAACACAGTCTTGTATACAGCTAATTTAGTGTGCCGACTAATTTCTTTCTTATTCCATATGAATTTATTCAATTGACTTCCCACGATACCAGCTTTGCTGATTCTGTTGTCTATTTCTATATTTAGTTTACCATCTTCAGTAAAAATTGTGCCTAAGTAGCTGAAATGTTTTACTTGTTCCACAGGTTCTCCATTCACAACACAGTTGACATTTTCAATGATTCTGCCTATTTTCATTGTCTTTGTCTTTTTATTGCTGACCTTCATACCATATCTATTACAACAGCTATTCAATTTAGTCAGAGAATCTTGCAGACTTGTAGCGGATTTATTTAGAAGTATAACATCATCCGCATAAAGCAAAGAGCTGACATTAACATCTCCAATTTTGATATCAGGTTTAATACCACATTCCTTCATAATGTGATCTATATAGATAATGAATAACAGAGGGGATAATGTACATCCTTGTCTCACGCCAGATTTAACATTAAACCATCTTCCTGTACTTCCTTCAATTCTAACTGCTGACTCACAACTCAAATAAAGACTAAGTATTGCTTGATATAATGCCCCATTGACACCATATAACTGCAGCGTATTGAATAGCTTCTCTCTTGGCACCTTGTCATATGCCTTTTCCAAATCGACAAAACTTAAATACAGATCTTTGTTATATTCCCATGCTTTATCGACTATTTGTCGTAAAGTGAAGATCTGATCCTGACAGCCTCTATTTGGCCTGAATCCAGCTTGTTCTTCACCAAGCTTTTCTTCCACAATTCTTCTCAACCGTTTCTCAAGTATACTTGCATAGATCTTGCCAGGAACACTCAGTAGGGAAATACCTCTGTAATTCTCACATTCAGTTTTATTATTATCTGAGACCACCAGGGAGTCAAGGATTCATCAAGGATAAATCAGCCAAATCAGCTGTCCTACCTTTCCTTAAATTCATTCATTCACACTAGATGCACTCACTACCCTCTAAAGGCAAACTATTCCACTCACTCACTACTCTGGGAGAGAAAAACCTAGCCCTTATCTCTTTCTTGACTGTGAATTAATTTCCATGGATTCCTCTGTGTTCTCTCCCCACCTTCTGTATAACAAAAAAATTTCATCAGACGATATCCTATAACACCGATTCAGAAGTTTATAGACCTCTATCATATCATCCCTCTTTCTCCTGTTAACCAGAATCTGTAATCCACATACTTGCAATCTGTCCTTATAATCTAAATCCTATAATCCAGATAAAATGTTTGTAACACTTTCTTTGCACCCTTTCCACAGCATGTTTATCCCCTTGAACCCTGGACACCAAATCTGCACACAATAATACGAGTTTGGTCTTATCAAGGTCTCAGGCAAAATGTCTTCCTTATCCTTACATGTCAAGGTTTGCTTCAACGTCACAATTATCCTTTGAGTTGTATTTGCATCTTTTGCTCTGTGACCTTTGAATTTCAAATTCTATCTACCATTATGCCAAAATCATCAGTTTCTTGTAGCATAACTCTGCTAATATAACATTCTGCTGGAAATCTCATCATGCCAAAGTGTACAACTTTATACTTCCTAACATTAAGTCAATAGCCATTTTCGTTTTCCCAAATTTCCAGCCTATTCAAATCATTTGTAAGTGTTGGATATCAGTAGCATCCCTGATTACCCTGCCTATCTTTGCATCATCGGCCAACAATTGCACATCTCCTGTTAGACCTTTCCTAATATCATTAATGTATAGATTGAACAACAATGGCTCAAGTACTGAACCCTGAGGTACACCACTGGTCACCTTAAATCTGACAGATTCACTCTAACCATATACCACATTTTGATATATCTCTCTGTCAACCATCCACTGATCCAAATTAAAGTTTACATTCCAATCGCATATTCTCCAGTTTTTGCAACAGCTTTTCATTTGGTAACCTCTCAAATGCCTTAGCAAAATCCAATATTATCATAGTGTATCCAATCCCTTTATTCAACTCAGCCATAACATTATTATAAAATATGAGCAAATTGCTAAAAGATGACCTTCCTTTAGTAAATCCATGCTGCTCCTTGCAGAGTATAGCTTGTTTTTCCATCCATTTCTGTATACATGTTCTTACCAACTTCTTTGAAATCTTCATTACCCCGCCAGAGGTACTGATAGCTGAGTAGTTATACACATCAATTTTTGCACCACCCGTGTACAATGGAACTATCATATTCCTGAGATTCAAGTTATACAAACAAGTGAAACGCCTAGCCAATTTGATTGAATATTTCTTTAGCAAACATGCTGATATTCCATCTATTACCTATTGACAAATTCTGACCGAGGTTGTGCAATAGCTCTTCAGCCTCATTTTCATCTAACTCTTCATCCAATGTAGCAGTAGCATCATGTACCATGTTACATACACCTGGTTAGTATATCTTAGCAAAGTGAGCACTCATTAATTGAACAATCCCATTAGCTTCTAACACTAGAGTGCCATCAGCATTCAGTAAAGTTATTCTTCCACATTTATTCTTTCTTTTGCTTGTGGCATAATGATAAAATTCTTTTGGATTGCTTTTAGCCCACATAGCCAATTTCTTTTCATATTCCAATTTAGCTTACCACACAATGTGTCATATCTTCACACGCCCCAAGGGCACAGAGGTCTGACATATGTCAGTTTACAGGCTGAAGTTAACACTGTGAGAATGGCCAGTCCTCAGCAGAGTGTCAGTAGCATCGAACAATTGATCCCCTGCTAACTGCGCTCAGACTTGCTTAACTTTTTGTGTGAGTCATTAGTAGCAGAGACCCTACCAATCCACTCAATACTTGTTACTTTTCTGGCCTGCACTTTATATATTTCATAACTCCTGTCACTCTTATTCTCATGATATTCTTTCCACAACATCTTGTGGATCTCTTGCTTAATAAGCTGCTTGCCTTTTTATTTTAGATCACAATATTGCCAACATATTTTTTATGCATACTAGTAATTATGTTTCCTTTTTTGCAAGATTATTAGCCATAGCTAGCCTAAAAGATTTGGAATAGAAAATGCAGTGAATGAATTAGCTAATGAATTATACTATTTATATGTTGGTTCTTTGGAAACCAAAATATAATATACGTAACAAGATCAATGAGAACAGACTTAAAAGCTTTAAAAATTACTAGTATTTCTCAACTCATTTAAGAAAGTCAAGTAATGATAGGAATATAAAATATGGGACAAAACTGCTAAGAATTTTTGATATCCTACTAGGGCAAATGGTAATTTTTCATCAGATTTCTGGGCAAAATGAAATCTCATTTCAGTATTGTATTCTATTCATAATATTGCTCATGGGTTTAGTGAAGAAAATATCTAAAGATAATAATTAACTAAATTTATTTAGCTAATTAGATTATTAAGCTAATATTTGCCTGATTCTTCATTGGCACAAAGAAATATGGTAAGCAAGTGTATACAGGCTTGTAAGCTGAAAGGCAAACACAGACTGATTATAAAAGTCATACTGTTTTAGTTCTAACTGATGTTCTCCCTGTGTCGGTATAGTGACGGTGATCTCTCAGATTTTAGGTAATGTGATGCAGCACAGTTTGTTTACTTAAACAAATTCTTTGTACTCATTGATGAAGTTGCCTTGGGGACCAAGGTGAAACATTGAACACATTCGCCAAAGAGGCACTCACAACATTTAATGGTAGCTAAATCAGTTTAGTTAATTATTATCTGTGTGTGTGTTTTCCCTATTATGCACCAACATTATTGATAATCAACATTAAGCATCCATACTAGATTAGTAATAATAATAATATTGAGGAAAATAAGGTTGATTGTCTTCTTTTCCCTCAGTAATACATAACCCTTTTCATGCCATGATCTGATTTGGGGTAATAAAGAACATAAATTAACATGTTTTTTGCTTATTATTATTATTATTATTATTATATAGTCTGCTCCATGGAGGGAGAATGTAGTTACCGAAGAAGCGCTCACAACATCTAATGGTAGATGTTCCATTCCACATACTTGGCATATGCCATGAAAAGAATCTTCACTCTCCATATGAGCTACAAAATCTCACTTGTAGCTATACTGTAAAATCCCCCTTACCAATTTGTATTTTTTATCATATCTCCTATTGTCTGTCTATTTCTTAAACATCGATAATACTTGCTCTTACACCTTTAAGCTGTAGGTTCACCCACTATAGATATAGATGTGCAGGATTGTCTTTAGGTTAGAAATGAATTTCATCTCCCATTGTGAGACCATTGCCCTGTTTATTGAATGCCTGAAGTGGCTTAAAAAAAATTCCATGTTTATTTCTCTAGAGTAGGGTTTCTGATTATGTGTAAAATAAATAAATAAATACAAAACATTAAAAAAAAATCCTTAGCCTGTAGTTGTACTGATTTATGGTTTCACCTTTTGTGGGTGGGAGTCACATAAAAAAAATAATTCGATAGGCCAGCTATCTTAGTTACCCACTATGAAATCTTTTAACTGTCTTCCTATCTCCTTGGAGTCAGGTGACCATATTTGCATACAGTAGTCCAGATGTAGTCTTATCAAAAAATTGTAAAGTGGACACAACTTTCTTTTTCTTACAAATTAGTATTCTCTTTAGCAGTGCAGTGTGACAACACATGGAACAAACTGAACTCAGCAGTGTGGCCCTAAACTCTACTACTCCACTATACCCCCCCCCCCCCAAAGTCTCTAGCTTCATTTGACTACCTGCAGGAAATTCCCATTTCCTGCAGGTAGGACTAATGTATTATAACACCTGCTGTGTCCTCTCTCTGAAATGCATAACCTTACACTTGACAATTGAGATATACTCTTTTCAAGTCAACTTGCAGGGATTTTTATGAGCTGTGTCCATTATCACTCTCCCCAACATAATATCATCAGCAGATAACTGGATAACACCCTTTAGACCAGGGTTTCTCAAACCTTTCCTATGACGGAACACTTCACAAATCCTGAAATTTTAATGGAATACCTTGGTGAGAGTCGAGTATCATCAGTCTCATATTCAATGTAAAGCTAAGTGCATACTATTGCGGCAGCAGGCTGTTTCGCATTGCAAAAATGCGACAGTGCACTATACAGGCATGCTGGGCTGCAGTGCATCGCATTGACAGTGCTTGTGACTGCACATCTCCTAGAATAGATTCCTCCATACTTCACTTGCGCTCAGAGGTGTCGACAACCACAGGAGGCTGAGTCAAGACCAGTGTGCACTGGCCTTAATAGCACAATCCACAAGCAAAGTGAGGAGCGCCTGATTTTCAAACATGTTTGAATTTGTCGCAGCATTTAAAACCATTCCAGGCTCATATTAATTTTGATAATTTTTCACCAAACACTTATTCACTTTCCACGGAACATAGTTTGGGAAATGCTGCTCTAGACTATTCCCATTTTCAATCATATACATGGTAAACAGTAATGGCCCAAGTACAGAATCATGTGGTATACTATTGGTCACTTGTCTTAGATTCAGCATGCATCCCCATACATCACTTTCTCATACCTATCAGTCAGCCACTCTCCTGTCCTTGTCACAAGTTTAGTTTGCATGGTTCATTAGTAACATCTCTACTACCTTCAGGATGGCAATTGTTTATAGGCTACTGTAGAATTCAAGCCCACAAAGAATCTGGAATAACTTAGAGTGAAGTTAACAGAAGAATTATCTGTTAGCTCACCAGTGTTGCAATATGTGGATACCTTTATAGCTCTGTGAAAGTTACTTGCTTCCATAGTGATGAGAGACCATTATAGAAATTGTAGCCAGTGTATGTGTTGTATACTGGCATAGAATTATCTTGTATGTTTGTCCCACATGCAGATTCTAAACAAAATAGTGATCTGGTATACCACTAGTTTTGTGGGAGCATTCAGTCATTGGAAATGTTAAGAACACACATCAATGTAACAAGAAACATGGTCTGATCCAGTATCAGTGTATGCAGGTCTCTGACACTTTTCTCATCATAGTACAATCTTCTTCTGCAGCTTCTCCCACTTAAGTGGGGTCACTGTTTTTTAATGAGTCTCCTCCACACCTTCCTGTCTTGGGCTGTCACCACATCCAAGTTCTTCATCTTCAAGTCCTCTTCTACCAGCTCCCTCCATCTCTTCTTTGGCCGCCCACGCTTCCGCCTTCCTTGCCCATCCATCTGCATGACCCTTCTTCCCACATATTTGTCCTCCCTCCTCATCACATGACCAAACCATCTCAACCTTGCCTCCTGTATTTTCGCTCCTAAGTTCGTAACTTTCACTGTTCCCCTGACATAGTCATTTCTCAGACGATCCTTTCTGGTCACACTGCACATCCACCTAAGCATTCTCATCTCTGCTACTTCCATCCTGCTGATGTTATTTTTCCTCAGGGCTACAGTTACTATAGCATATGTCATAGCTGGCTTCACTACATGATAGTACAATATGAATCATAAATACTCACCATTGTTGGTCTTTTTCAAACATGTGGTGTTACTGTTAATTTTCTTATTGCTCAACTCAGTTGTGATTTTTTTAAAAAAATTCTTTTGATGAACAAAGTGTATGCAGCTCTAGTGGAGATTGAAACTCAGTAAAATAATGGGTTACCAAGCAGGTTCTGTGTGGAATTTATACTGAATTTAAACATTTAATATGAAAATGGAGCCCTCTATCCTAAGTTGAATAAATCAGTTCTTCATTCTATGACAACATTATGTAGAGACAAGAGGGCATAATGTTGAGTAGGAATGAAATGAAAATAGAAAGGCAGATAGAGAATTATGATACTTAACATTATTGTATTTATTCAATTGAAAGACAGATAAAAAATAATGAACTAAGAAGAACCAGAACAACAATGGTGCAAGTACAGTTGCTTGAGGGCCTGAGCTTGATAAGGACTTCAATAAATAAAATTAAAAACATTACTTGAGATTTGAAAAATATTTTATATAATTTTTATTATTGTACAACCTTATAATTATTATACTTTATAAAGACTTGTTTTCCATAGATTCATTCCGATTACTTTTCTCTGTCGGCTTAAAAGTAGAATAATGTTCTCCATGTTAGGTGACTAGTTTGGTTATGGATAGTCCAGTGGTAGGGCTGCTACCTTAAGGCTTCTGGATTAGCCTTCTTCCAAATTTAAACCCATAGGGCAGTGTCAACCTTTCTAAGCCCAAGGACCAGTAAAATGCTTAAAACAATTCCACAGTTCAAACAATTCAAACATTGGGAAGAACTGTACCATTTATAACATAATAAATCTTAAAAGCATGTTTTGAATATATATGGAAGCATGATTAATTAAATTGGAAGTAAATGATTAAAATTGTGTCATCATTGAACAAAATTTGTTTAATTTTTATTAAACAAATAATATGATATAATTATTTTACTACTTTTAAGGAGATGGTTGAGCTTCTCAGCCCTTGCAGAGTTGCTGGATATCTGGCTTAGTATTGGTCAACTTCAGTCGAAGATCAGCACACACACACTAAGACAATTTCTGTATTTTGTTTTGATTTGAAGGAACGATGAAAATCCTTTCATCGCTTGGAAAACTGCATGACGATTTTTAATGCTTCTTCAGATAATTCGGGAAATTCACTTCACTGAAAGCGAGATCCAGAATTGAGCCAAACTAAGATCACGGAATTGCATTTTAAGCCCACTGTCACTTGAAAGCTCAATTAACTTCCTTTTTCGATAGCGAAAGATTGTTCTCGTCACTGCAAGCCTGAAATGGATCGCAAACCCACAAAAATTTCTTATAAAAATTATTCGGAAAATATGTTTCAAAATTCTGTTTCAGAGTTTTGAGGTGGTCACAAACCCTTTCCAGAAACTCGGAATCAACAAAAATATTTTCCACTAAAAAGGACTTCAATATTGGAAAAGGTTCAAATTGTCTGTCTTTTACATAATCCATAACACCAGTTTTTCTCGAATGCCTTTATTTTGTTGTAGGCACCAAGAACAGTTGAAGAATTTCCTTGGAGGAAGAGATTTAGTTCATTTAATTCGAAAAAATGTGTGAAAGATAGTATAGTATTGATAACCATGGTTCGTCAACAAGGAATGATGCAAAATGAGAACATTCATTTACAAACAATAAAACTTCGTGCCTTAATTGAAATAACCTTGTTAGTACTTTGCCCCTGGAAAGCCAGCGAATTTCAGAATGAAGGAAAAGTTGTATATGTTCACTGCCCATTTCATCACAGAGTACTAAAAATAACCTGTTATTTAACGGTCAAGACTTAATAAAATTAAATAGCTTTACAGTATTGTTTTAAATTTTGGTGGCATTCCTTTGGAGGCTAACACTTCCCTATGTGTGAAACAATGTACTCAATTCATATCCGGAGCTACTTCCTTGACCTTAGAAACAGCCCCACTATGCCTTCCTATAAGGGCATGAGCTCCATCTGAACAGAAGGCCATACATTTTTCTCATTGGATCCCTTTGTGTATTATGTAATTATTGAGAGTGAAATATTTCTAATCCAGTTGTTTGGGATGACACAGTTCTCCAAAACAGTATATCGTCATGAAAGTTGTTATCATTCACATATGTTACGTAGCATATTAACTGCGCATGATTTGTAACATCAGTATTCTCGTCTATTTGTAATGAATAATAAAGACTTTTTAACTCTTTCGATTAACTGAGATTCTACGTAACCTGCCATATCATTAATTTTGCGACCGACAGTGTCATTTGAAAGGAATCAAATCAACATCTTTTAGTAATTCGTTGCCAAACAGTTTTTACCACATCTTTTATAGTTGGAAGTAGTAAATTTCCCCCGATAGAATGAGGTTTCCCTGTTTTTGCTATGCACAAACTTAACAGATAGGATGCTTCCAGTGCCTTGCTATTAATCGAATCCATGGCCGAAACTATATCTTTCCCATGATTTAATGTCCCTAAACGTCGCCGAAAAAATTAATTGGGCTTGTTTTTCACATCACAATGTTTAGTTTCTGAATGTCGCCAAAGTTTTTCAGGTTTCATGCACTCGTTCGACAACACTTCATAACACAAAACACATTGAGGTTTCAGTTCGCTTTCATCTCCACAAAAAGTAAACCCGAATTCCAAATATAAACTTGTTATATTTTCTACTGTTTTTTTTTCTTTGAACTGCTTGTTTCCTCTAGTTTAAGAGTGTCAGATTTACTTGCCATTAAAACACGTGTATTACAATTAAGGTTAGCGTCACCTGTTTTATTTGCTTTTCTTTTCAAAGTCCTAGTTCTCCATTATTAAAAAGCATTTCTCATTAACATAAATACTAGGATTAACTCACGACACACTTTGTCCAAGTATCGCTTAGCACTTCTGAAGATATATACTGAGCCTTGGTTGAAGGAGGAATACCTTCAATAATAAAAATCAACAAGCAATTGGCTGAAATGTGGATAACACATGTTTACTTCAAATCTGGCAAAACAGCAAGGGAAGGCAGAAGCAATGAAACCATATTGTTCACTTCACCCCTCTTTTATTACTTCTGCCACTATTTGTTGGTTTTTTTTTAAATATCAATTTTATTTTAATAATTTTTACTCTTATTTTAATGTTTGTTTGGAAATTAAAAAAATATATTTATTTATTCAAGTCTGCCTGCAGACCATCTGCCCCATCGGCGCGGACCAGAGGTTGAGAAACACTGCCATCGGGTATATACACTGTATATACATCGGTGCCAGGTTATTTTGCGCCCTAGGCAAAGTTTACAAGTGCTCCCCTTATTTCACAATTTGGATATTTTTTAAAATGAAATTTTAAATATAAAAATTTTTAATTAATTTTGAAAATTCTCTAAAGGAGAATTCACAAAACACAAACTGAATTTACGAACGGGAATTTGGAAACGATTTTATTTACTAAATAATGTCTGTATTCATTAAACGTTATCAAAACTCCCGAACTGGTATTTGAATAAACAATAATGCCTTATTTTTCGGCGAATTTCCAAGAACTTCCAACATTAAGTTCTTGGAAATGCAACATTGTTGCACTATCGATAAATACAAAAATTCGTCGCGTCGGCTACAGTCTCTGGTCATTTGATCGACTACGAGTGGTAATATTAGTTACATTTTTTTGGTTCAGGATTTCATTTGATAATAGGTAAGTTGTAGGTAATATACGAAAAATTTCTTTAATATATGTTTTTATTTCGTTTTTTCTTTTTTTTTTAATAATTAAAATAATTTTAATCAGGGTTAGAGTTTTGCAGTCGAAAAAGCGGATAGCCGTTAGTTGAAAAAATGAAATAGAACGAAACTTCTTAAACATTAAAAGGACAAAATTTGAAGAAGCAGAAACAAAGACATCTGAAGATACAATAGAACTTTGTGAAGAATCAAATTTTTCATAAAGCGAGCCGGTTGTTAAGAATTTACCAATACACCACTGCATACACACATATATGGTGAGCTGCCCTATCTGCCACCCAGGAGATGCACTCTCTAGAGGTTAAAGGGTCCCAAGCCTTAAATTACAAACCATTAGAGGAAAAACAACCAGGACATCCTCTTAAGAGATTCAACGATGACTTCTAAGGCCGGAGCAGGCCACTCTAGGCCTAAATCCTTGATAGGCATGATGATGAAAGACTTGTTCTCTGCATATGTTATTAATATTATTGCATGGGTGCTTCCATGGAGTCCAAAGACTTACCATGGGAGATCCAAACTATGCATACAATATCTATTGTACTTCTAATTGAACTCACTCTAAAAAGATCTCTGCTGGTGGAGATTGCTTTTAGTTCTTTGATTACTTCTGTTGCAGTATTATTTAGTTGATTTTTATATAGTTCGCTGCAATATCTTGTCCATCTGTGTGATTTCTATCTTGTCCATCATTACTTTACCATCTTCATCTTTGTTTTGACTACTACTACTACTGCTACTGATCTTGTTTGCCACTTCCTATTGACATTTCTTATAAGTTTGTAGACCTCTAGTTTTATTTTCTTCATAGTAGTGTTCAATGTCTCTGCACTAGTCTTCCAACCATTTGGCTTTATCAGATCTTGCTGCTTTCCATACTTCATTATCCATTTCTTTTGTTGATTTTTTCTCTTTCAGGAATTACTTCCTCTACTGCTTTTTTTTTTTTTTTTTTTTTTTTTTTTAGCGCTGTAGTCAGTCGTTCTGCTCTTGCATTTATTTGTTTTTCACTTGGGGTCTTAAGCTTAGTTTCCAATATGTTCTGATGTGCTGTTCTTAGCCTGTCTTCATTTAGTTTTGAGATGTCTCTAGCTTTTTGGAACTCTCCTTTGTACTTAGGTTTCAGTTTTAGTCTTATATTCGCAATCACTAAGCTGTGGTCCGTATCAATATCAGCTCCTTGGAATGATCTGCACTGTTTAACTGAGTTTCCATTGAAGGAGCGCCATGTCCATTTACGACAATCTTTTTGTTGGAATTTGGTATTGCAAATCATTATGTTGTTATCCGTGGCAAATTCCAGAAGCATCTCTTCACATTCATTTCTTTCTCCATATCCAAAATTTTCCATAACCTTTTCCCATCCTGTGTTATTTTTGCCAATCTTTGCATTCCAGTCTCCTCCAATGATGAGTATATCCTGCCTCGGCACCTCATCAATTTCTAGTTGTAGATTCCTGTAAAATCTCAATATTTTCATCTACACTCTCTGCAGTGGGTGCATATATTTGAATGGTCGTGATATTAAATGGTTGGACACTGAATCTTGCAACCATTATTCTTTCATTAACTGGTTTGTATCCTATCATTGCCTGACAGGCTTTGTTACTTAGCAGGAAACCTATGCCTGCTTCATGCTTACTTTCATTTCCTGACCAGAGAACTATTACTAGCACCCAAATCCCTGGCTTCAATTTTGTGGAATACAATTCCCTCAATGTAGCACGCAATTTGTAATCTTTTTATTTCAAAATGCATAACGTTACACTTTTCCACATTAAATTGACATCTGTTATGGTTTGCCCATGCTGTCAGCCTGTTAAAATCATCTTACAAGATTTACACATTACCTTGATTAACTGTTATTGTACCATCAACATAGAGCCTTGCATCACATGGCTAATCAACTGCTTTTCCTGAATTCTGCTCCTCCATATACTACGTTCTGGGATCTTTCCATCAGCCCCACCCTTCCCCTTTATCCATATCACTAGTTTCATATCCATACCCATTTGATCCACTTTTGCACAGCAGAGTTCCATATGGCAATTGAAATGGATTTTAAAATTCTTTTGTAAAATCCAGCATTATCATCTTGTACCCATTCCCTTTATCCCACTTCTCTGTCATTCTATTATAAAAAGTTAATATTACTTTATTATTAGCAGGCCTGGTTGGTCGAGTGGATGGCATATCCACTTTCTGGCCAAAATGCTTCAGGTTTGAATACTGCCGTGGGCGTGTTTGTGATTGTCTGTGGGAATACCAGTGGTGGTCGGAGGTAGATGGTATTGGTGTAGTTGTGGTCAGTTGGTGATTGAATGGTGGAGATGGAGTTTTAGAGCTAGTGTCCTCCCTCGAGTCCTTGGACTCCCTGAAGGTGTCTAATAATAATAATTATTAAGGCATGACTAACCCTTCACAAAGCCATGCTGCTCCTCATAGAGTATCATATTCTTATCTGCCCATTTCCGAATTCTCATTTTGACCAACTTTTGCAGTACTTTTACTGCCACTCACGAGATACTGTTTGGACTATAACAAGGGTGGCCAACTACATGTCCTTTTGAAGCCAAAATAACTCCGGTAAGACTTAGAAGAGTCACAACCTTTGACCAATGCAATGGTACAGGAGTAAGTGAATGTGTGCAATGCGATGTTGTAACGAACTTGCAAGAACTGCTTTGACTAATTACCAGTGGCGGCTCATGGCTTGAAATCTTGGGGGTGCTGCAACTTTCGAAATGGATAAAATATCAAAATTATGGTAAAAATTTAAAAAAAAATTAAACATGAAGAAATATTGTTTATTATCGATAAAATTATACAGTTTGGTATAATTCAAAATTACTTAAAAATAAAATATATTCTTGTTTTGTTTCATGAAAAAATGTTTATTATTGATAAAATGATACAGTTTAGTATAATTCAAAATCACTTAAAAACAAAATCTATTATAATAATCCCAATAATGTTCTAAAATAAAAACTATAACAAATGTTGTGTCTTTAATTGTAATGTCCAAATATTTAAAAAGACGTGTAAACACGATAAACACTACGAACATAAGCACTACGAACACTCATCTACTGGTGCAAACTGCATAGAAACAACAAAATATACTAGCGCGACGGACAGTGCCACATTACGCTAGTAGCTCGCATCTCACTACGATGTGTATATGCACTGTGGTAAACACAGTGCTGCTGGCATCCTTCGCCCTCCTAAGTGCTGCAAGATGGATTTTTATTATTTTTTATACAAAATAAGAGAATTGTATAGGATTGTTGATGATAAAATTAAATATTACAAGCAAATATAAATAAATTAATAAATATATTTATATATCGAGAAAAATTCGGGGTGCTACAGTTCTGTAGTGCCTATGCACGAGTCGCCCCTGCTAATTACACATCTAATTTTAAAGAGCTTACTAAGAAAATGGATACAAGGAAGGCCTCTGTTAGTAAAAAAAATATACTAGTGTTGGCAGTGGACAGTAGATGGCATTGTTGTAGTTACGGCTAGTTGTTGGTGGATTGAGTGATAGAGACAGAGTTGTAGAGGAGGTACCCTTCCTCGATGAGTCTTTGGACTGCCTAGAGGTGTCGCGTAATAATAATAAAGTAAATAAGTGACTAAAAAAAATTGTGTTCGACTTTAAAATTATTCCAATTGTTCAAAGTAAACTTCGCTTAATGTGTTTCGAATTAAACTTTTTTATTGCAGTAATTTTTACTAACCCTGTTTTTCTCTATCTTTTTATATTTTGTTCCTCTTTTTTGTTGTTTCCTCTTCTCTTTTTATTTATTTTTTTCCTGGTAGATCGTGAAGAGTCACGTGACGCATGGACACAAGCTGCATGCGGCTCTTGAGCCACGTTGTGGCCACCCCTGGTCTATATTTTACCACAGATCCAGAACTTCCTGCATGCAAAACAACTCTTTTCCCCTCCCTCAACTCCCTTGGGACTTTGCCAGAGCTAAGACAAACAGATGAAAGGCATCGCCAGTTCCCTTGCACATCCCTGTAAAATGAAAGCTGATATCACATCTGAACCCACAGTTGTATTTGCATTGGAATTCTGCAACGTCCTAAGTACCCCATCAACTTTTGTTCTCATGTCAGTCCATGTCGCCTCTTTCACAGCAGTATTGTCACTTGGATAAATACACTTGCTTGCAAAGTGGTTGCTCAGCTGTTTTGTCTGCCTGCCACCTCTCTACCATCAACACTCATTAAAATTATCTTTCCATAGACATTCTTACTTGCTACATAATGAAAGAACTCTAGGTTTCCTTTGGCATGCTCAATTTCTTATCACCTGATTTTGCATTCCTTACCATGCTGGGCACCTTCATAACCCTTCAGCTGTTAATAAGCTTGTTGGTCACCTCCCTCCTTATATTTCCTCCACATCATTCTCTCTCTTTTTTTATTTTTTGCAGCTTGTGCTTAATGATACTACTCACCCATTAACTCCTACTTGATTTACCTTCTGATAGTCTGACATTGCTACCTTCCTGATATTGACTATTCCACCACAAACTGCGTACATCATTTCCTTGCAGATTTTATGCCATGGAACTGCTTTAATCTAAGCTTGTGATAATCACCTGCCTTGTAGTTCTGCATAATACCTCCCAACTGAAAATTCCATGTTTAACTACCTCCAAAGTCAAGACCACATGATCAGTTTCCCCAATTGCAACATAGCCACCTTAGTTATTGACAGGTCTTCTGATTCTACAATCAGATCCAACACGAACTTTAAGTTCACTCCATGACTTGCTGCTTGAAGTACGTATATCTAAGTAAGTATAAATCCAATTTCCTTCCTGCCAGATGATCATACTTCTTCCAGTCTGTCTTCAAAGATAAAATTCCTCATAATTATTTTACCTGCACTTATAGTACTAATTTTCTGATGCATGTCATCCACATCATCCCTGGCCTATAGCAGCAACTAATAAGATCCCACCTTTGGCTGCAATTCATCTGCTAAGATGGCAGTGCCTCGCCCATCATTTCCACTCTGTCCTAAACAACCCATTATATTCTGTCCATCAGTGAAATATCACTGTATAGGTTTCATTGAGGTTGCACTAACCATATCAAAAAACTTTCCCTTGAACACGAAGAATAATTTCTCGTCGTGACGAGAGGAATCTTTTCTTTTTTCTTTTTTTTTTGCTTCTCTCTTCTTCAATTGAAAGTGAGTTAGTCGATCTCATACGGAGGTAGTAGGTTTTTTTTCTCGAGGAAACTTGGGTTTCATCCGACATGCAGAAATAGGCTTTAATAACGAAGAAAAAATAGTAGTGGTGGTGGTGGTGGGCAGTAGATGGCGTTGGTGTATATGATGGTAGTGGCGGTTCGCTGTAGTCGGTGGATTAAGTAATGGAGAAGGAAAGTTGTATATAGTAGGTACCCTCTCCGCGTTGAGTAGTTGGACTCCTTGGAGGTGTCACGTGATAATAATATTAAACCTTCACTAATTTCCTATTTATAACTGAGTTTTTAACAGTATATGATTAAATTCTGTAACAATGGTTCAAAAAAACCTAAACTTATTCACATTTGATGTCAATAGACGCCATATGGTCACTCATAAGGGTTTATGGGAGTGAATCCAGCTAAAAGCACAAGTTAAATATCTAAGCTTTACCTTTCAGAATGAATTGATTTGAATCCTGTATGATTAAATTTAACAAAGTGTCAATTGTGAAATAAATAAAACTGCATTTTTCTTTTTAATCATTATATCCATAGGATATTTTGAAAGAAGATCGAAAAAGTTTAAATATTACATATGTTCAAATAAAACAAAACAAAAAACTTTTTGAAGAAAAATCAGAAGGTATTGAAAAAGATGAAACATGGGGTGTTATACAAGTCAGCAGTCAAATATAAGGCCGAACTGATATAACCAGAAACCAGAGGATTTGATTTATGAACACTTATTTGCTAGCTAATAAAATAAAAACAGGATTTGGTTAGATGCATATATACCCAACACAGTAGTGGGACTAAAGAACGACCTGACTTAAAGTCCCGTTGTTAAACTCTTAATGTACTCTGTAAAAAACGTACCTACCCTAGAAACATTTTTTAACTTTTAGAACAATTTTGTGAACTTTTAGTCATGGTATAAATGGATGTAACGTTTTATCTGAAATTGGAAACTCGAGAACGTATTTAACGATTATGCTCTACACTCTGATCATTTAAAAGTGATTGTCTGGTAATAGTCAAATATAAATACAGTATGTCGACATAATAAAAGCCCTTTCTGAAATGATATTGTAAAAAAAAATCTGAGGATGGTGAAACAGACGTCTAAAGAAGTTTAAAACAATAGTGCTCATTGTTTTGAATGCATATATACGAGTAGCATCTATTGACAAAGTATGAAAATAACTTCAGAATCCAGAACTAGTCCTCTAGTATATCTCAAAGGAAGAGGCGAAGACATTTATCCCTAACTTTTGAACACTAGCCAGCAGCTAGTCTCCAAAAGTTAGGACAGCTGGCCTCCACCTTTAGCCAAACACTGTTTGTGACTTAAATTGGTATCCGGCAAGGAGAGTACGGCAGGCAACTGCTGCCATCTCATAATCTGTAACCTTAACACTATATGGTGCTGTTGAAATAGTGTGAATCCTACGATTTTGCTGAGTTTACGGGAGGAAAGCCACTGTTGTCAGAGACAGAAATTGACTAATTTCAGAAACCGATTGAAGAATGGCTCAGAAAAAGTTTCTCTTGTCGTCGACTTGAATCTAACTTAGAATGGTCTTTCTTCAGGCTGCCTACTGCCCTGAATGGAGATGCCATTTTCACACGGCATTAGCTGATTTTTTTCTTTTTTGAAGTACTTAGTGTTGCATGAGTATTTTAATAAATTGTTATGAAAATGTGACAGAACTACAAAACATACGATTATTGAAAAATGTCAGCTACTAAAATGGCTATAGATTAGTGAAATGAAATAGTGTTTTTTTTTTAATAAGAGATGTAAACCATTTTGAATGAACTTTAGGTAGAGAAACAAACACTTCATCTGAACTCAAGTTTAAATACTGAATATGCTAGGAACAATTGAGATAATTGAGACTTGACTCTTCTGGTTTGCAAAATATAATTGATTATTTTTCTCTCCTAATATGAAATTTGGTATCATTTTCTGAGGAAGAATTATTTGAATGCAGTATGGAACTTATAAATGATATTTCTGAATTGTTTCAAGCAGTGGTTAAATTCAGCCAGGGCTCTCTGGGGCCCTGCCCTGGAACTTTTTTATGCATTGGACCAAGAACATTTTTCTGTTTTGTGACTTTTCCTTTTACGGTAATTAAGCATAACACGAAACAGACAGCAATGGCAGGTTATTAAGACATGCATATAATTGGTGTGGTATTAACAAAAGATTGCGTGACCGAAAGATAAAAGCATAGCCGATAATTGAGTTGAAATCTAACTCTTTTCAACCGAATTCCATAAATTAAACTGCCATAATTTCTTAGTTTTAACAACTTTACGAATAATTGCTGCTCTGTGGCGAGCGAAATCACATGCATCTAATTAATAACAATGGTTTTTAGTTAGATAGATACAGTATCTAACTAAATGTGTTTGCTGGTGCAACATATGGTTTTGTTTGAGTCTATACAGCATAGTTTCTGTATGAGAGGACATGTGATTAATTAATTAGTGTCGTTTTTATCCCAGTTGTCTCTAATTGCACTATTTGTTGAGAAATATATTACACAGACTGCTCATACCTTATTCACTAACATAAAAGTACTTGTTTTTCTTGCCTCTTGCCTATAATGGCTGTTGGTGATGGCGTGTTGTTTATCTCTGCAAGCAAGTTACTATCGCCAGACTTGAACGTATTTAAGCTTTTTTTCATGTGCGAGGTATATGCGGAACTTTTTAATTTCTTTTTTCGAAAAGCAAAATCAGGGGTGTGAGGTATATTCGCATAAGTATGGTATTTCGACTATGGATTAGTACATTGGTACCTTCTTTAAACTGAAAAATAACTCGAATGATAGTGATGAAACGAGTAATGACGGTTTCTGTGTAGTTTCTGAAGAAGAAGTCTGTAACGAATCCACAGAAACAGAATTCTTATCAGTTGCAATGTGATAATAATAATACTCTGAACAAAAGGAAAGATTTGCTGACTTGCTGGACACTCGACCAATGAATGGATTGCATTGAAAGGTAAATACAATTGTCAGCCTGGTTGGCCGATTGGTTAGTGTATCTGCTTTCCAGCCAAAAGGTTGCGGGTTCGAATTTTCTGTTTTGTGACTTTTTTCTTCCTTTATTGTAATTATGCCTACATTGTGTTATTATTTAACAATCGTTTACAGTTTTGAATGTGTATATAAAGTCAGTATCAACAGTTGCCTGATTACAAACGCGTGATGAAAGGGACGGGAAGGTTCGGATCTTTTCCTGGATAGCATTCAAAGATAAATGCAATTGGTTATTTGTATAGGGCCCCGGAACTTCGTTTAGAATTTAATCACTGCTTTCGAGGTAGTATCAACTCCGAAATTACGAAAGTCACAATAATAAGCGAACTCATCAATGTGGTAATTATAAACTATTCCATGCTGTCTTCCACTTTTTCTAATATGTATATATGCAGCCTGTCTTTTACCTTTAGCCGTGCTGTTTGCCAGTTGTGAAAGAAAGTGCTTACACTTGAAAATTAATCAAGAATTATTTATAAACTACTTTGCCATAACATAATTCCCTTCAAGAATAGCGACTTATCAAAAAAACAAATAATAATAATAATAGCCGAACAGATTTTTTGTGAAAAGTTTCCTCGATTTGTTAAAATATCACCATCAATTTCCTGATATGTACTCTCAAGGAGAGTTCAGGTGGTTACAATAGATATACTTAATAGCAAATCATATTCTTGTTTTAATTCAACACAATCAAATGTAATCGTGAAGTATATTCACTATCAGTCCTGTTGATTTTCTATCTATTACCTCAGTATCCTATAATGGTAAGGATTTCTATCCAGACAAGTTTCGACCTTGATTGAGGTCTCAAGAGTAGGAGCCAAACTCGAGAGAAATCACTGAAAAGTGCCATACACTGTATTATTAAATGCTCTCGGTGAGAGAGATAGTTATGGGAAATTCTTCACTGAGCGAAGAGTTTATTATAGTTTCATTGCAGACGTAAACTAAAGAAAACTTTCTGAACCTTTTCAATGCAGATTTTGTAGCGTAAGTGAAACATTTTTGTCGCAAAATGAATACACGTGATTTTATATCAGAAATCCAACAACAATGACTGTAGAAACACTTGAC
The DNA here is from genome assembly GCF_054136105.1 of Typopeltis vanoorti. Lineage (NCBI taxonomy): Eukaryota > Metazoa > Arthropoda > Arachnida > Uropygi > Thelyphonidae > Typopeltis > Typopeltis vanoorti. Next base: position 2,093,474 of record NC_143560.1, on the reverse strand, counting down.
AAGAAACGGTTATAGGTTTGATTCCAGTTGTTGACTAGAGGAACCTTTTCTAGGCAGTTTTACAGTCCGTCTCTGACTTGGTGGAATCTTGGCACAGGCAAATAAGTTTTCTTTTCTCAGAAAGATGGGATTTTTTGCCCCAAACTAAAGTCGACCATACAACAAACTATTTATAATAAAATTATATCTCTGTTAGGATTTAAGAGCAAGATATGGCACCGATTGTCTGCCTTGTTCTCTCTTTCCTAATACAGAGCCAATGATTGTTTGCATTGGATTCAGCTGTTACAACAGCCAAGGGTAGACATGGCTGATAACAATCATCGAAAATTTAGTTAGTTATAAAGGAGTTATATCTACTACTTTTAAAGAATTAAAGACTATTTTATTTTTAGTATTACTTATTTTATTTATTTTTAGTACTGTAGGCATCCAAGAGTACACTGCATAGTCAAGAGATGTAGTAAAGGTCATTTACTGATCGTCAAAATGCTATTATTATTATTAATTAACACCTCCACGGAGTCCAAAGACTCATCGAGGGACAGCATCTACTCTACAACTCTCTATATCTACAATCCACCAACTACAATGAACGACAACTACACCATCGCATTTGCCGCCAATCACTACCACTAGTATTTTCACAGACAATCACAACCATCCAAGCCCACGGCGGGATTCGAACCCACATGCTTTTGACTGGAGAGTGATACGCTAACCACTCTGCCAACCAGGCTAGCAAATTAAATTCCCATGCCATGATTTAAATCTGGGTCTCCTGGGTGAATGCCAGGTACACTAGACCACTTGTTATGACCATGCTAGCACACTAGATCACATGCCGTCTGCACTCTCTGGAAAACGAGGCGCATTTGAGGATATTTTTAACACAATAACAGTCTCAGTTTGTTCATAAATGTGTAAAAAGGTAACCAATCGTCCCTAACATAAGTAATTATCATATTGCATAAATTGTTGGTATTATTAATTATTATTAGTAGGTTCTCTAAATTTTAAAAGTTACTGATATAATACCATAACAAGTGATTTTAAATTACTATTATTATCTGAAACAAAATGGCTAACACCTTTTATTCCCCCGATAGCGAGTGGGCAAGGCCCATTTTACTCCTTTATAACTTTTGGAGATTGAGAGAGCACTTCATCCACCAGTAGCCAATCATAGATACATGGCCAAAATCTATCACTAATTATAAACAGCAACCAGTGAAAAGAGACATACAGACAAATGTTGCCATCTTGTGTTCCCTAATTGTGTTCCCTAATGTGGGATGTACAGTCTATTTCATGAGAAAATCAAATCAGCTGTAGAACTTACTGGAGAACCCACTGTAGAACCTGTAGCTGTAGAACCCACTCGCTATCGGGGGAATAAAAGGCTAACACCTTTTATTCCCCCGATAGCGAGTGGACAAGGCCCATTTTACTTCTTTATAACTTTTGGAGATTGAGAGAGCACTTCATCCACCAGTAGCCAATCATAGATACATGGCCAAAGTCTATCACTAATTATAAACAGCAACCAGTGAAAAGAGACATACAGACAAATGTTGCCATCTTGTGTTCCCTAATTGTGTTCCCTAATGTGGGATGTACAGTCTATTTCATGAGAAAATCAAATCAGCTGTAGAACTTACTGGAGAACCCACTGTAGAACCTGTAGCTGTAGAACCCACTCGCTATCGGGGGAATAAAAGGCTAACACCTTTTATTCCCCCGATAGCGAGTGGACAAGGCCCATTTTACTTCTTTATAACTTTTGGAGATTGAGAGAGCACTTCATCCACCAGTAGCCAATCATAGATACATGGCCAAAGTCTATCACTAATTATAAACAGCAACCAGTGAAAAGAGACATACAGACAAATGTTGCCATCTTGTGTTCCCTAATTGTGTTCCCTAATGTGGGATGTACAGTCTATTTCATGAGAAAATCAAATCAGCTGTAGAACTTACTGGAGCAACACCCGAGATTCTGGGAGGAAAAAAAAAACACATTCCCATGCCAGAAATCGACTAACTCTGGAACCAATTGAGGAAAGTATTAGAAAATAGTTCATCTAGTCTGAGACTCCATTTGAACTGAAACACATCCTTTGGGTGGCCCAGTGCTATGGGTGCAAATACTACTTCCACAGGGATTATTATTATTATTTATACGTACTCCATGGAGTCAAAAGATCATTGCGGGATACCCAAACTCTCTATTAACACAATGCATATCATACATCTCCTTAAACTTAATGTTGGGCTCACAACCATCTCTGGCCAACTCATTCCATTCATTCACCACTCTCCAAGTAAAGAACCTAGTCTGAACATCCTTACTACCCACACTCTTAGACAATTCCCAAGTGTTAACCCTTGTTTTTCTTCCCTTACTCCCAATGTATTGAAAATTTTCTTTTGTTTCAATATTGTAGAATTATTTTACAAGTTTCTATTATATCCCCTCTCTTCTGTCTGTTAGGTAAACTCTACAACCCACACATCTTCAATCTATCCTCATAGGGAACACTCTACAGACCTCTCCGGAGCTTAGTCACTGTTCTCTGAATCTACTTCACCACCTCCCGATTCCCTAGAGAAAGTGAACAAATCTGGACACAGTAGTCAAGACACGAAACTGAATCGTATCCTTAAAAAGGATAATATCCTCCCTATCTTTACTTGTCAATGTACTCTTCAGCATTCGAGTAATCCTCCGAGCTATATTGCCAACTCTTGCAAAATATCCTGTGAATTTTAAATCTCTATTACCATCACCCCCAAATCACTAGTGACATCAGTCTCCCATAATATAGTACCATCAGTACGATATGAAGTATGTAACACTTTCATCCCAAAGTACATACACTGCTCGGAAAAAAAGTCAACGGACACCATAGTGCGAGGAAGCGTACGATAGGGATCAATGGGAATTTTGGACCATTTTTCTAGTAGGCATGTCCTGGACTGTTGTGGGGCAGAAGTCCCTTGTGCTCACTCAATGCTTCAGTTCATCTCACGATGTTCAGTGGCATTGAGATCAGGGCTCTGTAGAGGGCAGTCAAGAGTCGTGCGTTCACGTCACAAACCATATAGTTCAGTCTTATGATATGGTGCATTGTAGAAAACACCACAACGTAGGAAGCATTGCGTTGTGCAGAATGTACACAGATATCTCTCGGAGTTGAGTGTTCGTGGCACCACAAACAGAGGCCAGAGGCCAACCAAGAAAAAACAGGACCATACCATCACGCTGCCATAGTTGGGGTAATGCACTCTGGTAAAAGACGTTCACTGGGTATCGACTACAGTAGCACCCATCCATTTGCTCAGTACAGGGTGTATCGTGATTTATCACTCCATAGCACAACTTTCTAGGCTTTCCAAGTCCCACTGTACATGCTCTTTGTACCACTGAAGACGACGCTGAATGTTCTTTCAGGTAATGTGGGGCTTGCATATTGAGCTCCTACCATGGAAATATTATCTTATGAGCCTCAATTCTGAATGTTTTTGTGCAGATTCGTGTTCCAGTCGATACTGAAAACTCCGCATTCAACAAGTCGGGTGACGAATGGCTGGTTTTACATATTATAATTTGTAGTACTTTATGGTCTCGTTCGGTGAGTGTGGTGGGTCGTTCACTGCGGGTAGCACTTACAGTTGACTCCCTGTGTTTCCATCTTAGTATTGTATCACTGATTGTTGACTTGGGATGGATCAATTTGTCAATAATTTGCCCAACAGATACGACTGCATCATGGCATCCTGACAATGCCTTTTTCAAACTGAGTCAGTTCCTATCTCATGCTTATTTCACCTATATACTTGAATTGACATTGAAGCATCATATTCCTCCAATTTATACCGGCTACACATATGTGATTCGTTACATGGCACAATGTATACCTTGCACATGGGGATGTAAATTGCTTCTTTCAAAACAATGTATATCACCTTTGCAAGTATTGTCCTCCTCATATTTGCATCATCAACGGCAAATAACTGAATATCTCCCCATCAAGTCTTCCACTATAAAATTAATGTACAAATTAAAGAGTTGTCTTCTTAGTATCCTTTGGGAAGTCCACTAATCACACTCATTTGCCTTGATTGCACTTCCCCATACACCACCCTGTATCCATGCCACCTACCTCATATCCGCTCTCATTTGCTCCAACTTATGTAATAATTTTCCGTGTGGTATTTTGTCAAATGTCTTTGCAAATTCCAGCAGTATCATAATATAGTCATCTCCTTTATCCAATTCCGCTGCGACCTTATGATAAAATATGAATAAATTACTGAAGCAGCACAGCATGAAAGTTCTCTCCACCCATTCCTGAAATTTACTTTTAAGTAACTTTTCCAATACTTTATCCACCACTCCAGAGAATGATTTGTCTGTAATTTGCTACTTCTACTTGGAGCCACCTTTTATGTAATGGAACTATTTTACACTTTTTCCACCCCCCCTTGAAACTTTTCCAGAGCTGAAGTAGATTAAACTAAAATTCGTCAGAGGCACTGTCAGTTCGCTTGCACATTCTCGTAGCAAACGAGTCTACATACTGTCTAAGCTACTGCTCTATTCGCATTGATAGTTTTCAACATACTGTCACGTCAGTAAGTGCAAAGTGCAACCCAGATGATATACGATTGCAAAGCTATCACTTAAGTGATGGAACTATTTCTTCTACTTTGTCACTTTCCTGCCATCGGCGCAGAATAGAGTTATCTCTCCATAATCATTCTTTATCTTATTTGCTACATAGCGAAGAAACTCTTTTGGATTTACCTTGGCCTGCTTAGCTAATTTTCTTTCAAGATCTGATTCGGCCTTACATACCACGGTTGTTATACTTGTTTGCACTTTATATTGCTCATGAATATTATTATTATTATCATAATTATTATAAATAAATCCACTTTCCCCCTTTGTTCTGTATAGAGAGTAGGTTTTGCAGACAGAGAGGCAAATTAAGCTAATCAACTAAGCTAAGCTCATCTACCATAGCTAATCAAGAGATAGCTGGTCCAAAACTATCACCGATTTTAAATAGAATTGGGTGAAGAGAGGCAGGCAAGGGCGGTTATATGTGATACTGAACCCTAAAGCAATATATTTTTCTCTGAAATAGTGTAGGTTCTACGGTCGTTAATTTTGAGTTTATGAGATGCAAAACCCACTTTCCCGTGACAGAGATTGACTAACTCGCGAACCGGTCGAATAAAGGGTTAGAAAATATTCCCCTGGCAAGTGACTCGAATAGAACTTAGAACAATCTTTTTTCAGCCAGCTTAGTGCTATAGATGAAAACGCCATTTACACTAATCACATGTTTTATAATTAAATTTCCATACTATATAATATCCTTCTTTGTATAGTCGAGTTCAACTACCTGATTATCGTTATGCATTATCTTACCCGATTCAGTGCTTGATTCTCCTTTTGCTGCTTAGCTTTCAATTTTGTCCAGTTCCTTCGTCGTCTCTCTAGTAATTTGTTGTAGTCAAATTATTTCCAAAGTTAATTCATTCTTAAAATGCACTTCAGTCAATTTACTTAATGGGATGATTCTGTTCACTGGGGCTTTCCCCTTGTTCACAATTTCACTAGCGTTCCTCAATGTAGCCGCTATGTTCTTCTTGTGAGATTTTAGTGATATGTTAAGATGTTACTTCAATATTACAATATTTCAACCAGTTATCATGAAATATATCAAATACCATAAAAAACGAAAATTAACAGAATAATTAATTTTCATTTATAGTATAATGCTGCTTGTTTTCGTCTCATGTGGTATTATGTAAAATTAGTATTTTTTATCAGAAAAAAATAATAAGCCAGATAAAAAAACATCAATTTTACAACTTTAAATAAATCAAACATTCAATATTCATACATCTATTATTATTATTATTATTATTATTATTATTATTATTATTATTATTATTATTATTATTATTATTATCTGATCTTTTGGGAACAAAGAGAAAATCACGACCTTATAAACATTGCAATGGCAGAACACAAAATACTGACAGCAAAACATTTATGTCACTATGCAGCCTTGCAAAAACATTATTTCGATGCCAACTACAGGACAGTTAGAAATACATACCGTATAACAAGACCTCAGACTACTAATTATATCACATATAAATACAATAATCACTACGGAAAGGCCACGCAAAACTTCTACATCCCAGACATGATAAACAAATTACCTTTTGAATACAGAAACCTTACAAACTACAATAGCCTGAAAAGAGCTCTAAGGACATACTACGAACAAGAAACACGCACCCAAAATACCATACAAACTTAATGAAACACAATATATTCGTTCAGGCTTCCAGTTCAGCGACGCATCAGTACATTCCAATTTATTGTGTGTGTGTGGGGGGGGGGAGTGCGCGCGCGCGTGTGCGTGTGAGTGCGCGCGCGAATTTCTCAATCATAGATTCCGTAGCATCCTAACACAGCAAAAAAAAAAAAAAGAATACAAAATAACCAACTGGTGTCATCCTCAGATAAGCTTACATTTAAGCTTCGAGGATGAAAGGAAAAAAAAATTAGTTCTCATCCAAGATGTATCATATGTAACCAAATGCATGTAATGTACGTATCACAAGAAAACCAATGTATGTATTATATGTAAACCAATGTACGTAATGTAAATATCACAAGAAAACCAATGTATGTATTATATGTATACCAATGTACGTAATGTAAATATCACATGTAAGCAAATGTAAGTAATGTATCATATGTAAACAAATGAATGTAATGTATATAATAACTGTAACAAATGTATGCAATGTAAAAAAAAAATTATTTTAAAAGTAAATCATGAGTTTACACCCTATTTTTGTGAAAAAAAGGACACATAATATTCAGATTGCATATGTGTAAATACTGTTGTATAATCACACCTTTTCAAACTTGAAAAAAAAAATAGTAAACCACAACATGTAATATTATACAACTTATGTAACTCTGACCAATATAATTGTGAATTAATATTATGATTGCTATATAAAAAAACCCGGGGCAGAGCTGACTACTACCGGATGCGTCCCCAGGTGGCAGATCGGGGAACAGCCTTCAGATATGGAGGCTAGCTGCGATATAAGCAGAGCAAACTGGCGAATAAGCAGCCGTGGACCAACAGCGACTGAGCTATCAGGACGTGGGGGAGCAGAAGTGGCAACTCTGTTTCACTTAAAACCTTACAAAGCCCAATGACAACTCGGTGACATGGAGAGTAGTGCCGCCATTAAATAAGCACCTGCTAGGGTCACTGCCCCTGACATTGGGAAGCAGCATTGTCAGTACTGACACAAGGTTGAAGCCAAATGATGATGGAAAAGCTTGTGATCAGAGATTTGCAGATGGCAATACGATTATATTGTGTACGTCTCTAATACTGCAGAGCAGTATTAGAGACGTACTAAACTAGACGTACTAAACTACTGCTCTACCTTATCTCCAGAACAACCACCATGGCGAACAAGCCCTTACAATTGGCCCCAAGTGCCCGGCGTCCCTTAAATGGGACAGGGGTGCGAAGAATCTCCGGGCTCAAATGGTGTCCACTTTTAAAATTGCAACTTGGAATGTCAGAACTCTGTATGAAGCTGGCAAATTAAGAAATGCCACAAGAGAAATGAAGAGGCTGGGCATCCGGATTTTGGGAATTTGCGAGACAAGATGGCCAGGATCTGGAAAGTGTCAACAAGATAATATGACAATGTATTACTCTGGGAATGATGAGAACAAACATCGACATGGTGTAGCTGTAATAGTAGATGAAGAAATCAATAAATCAGTAATAAATTGGATTCCATTTTCTGAAAGGATAATGCTGTTACAACTTAAGGGAAACCCCATTAACATAAATATCATCCAAGCTTATGCCCCCTCAGCTGACAAAAGTGAAGAAGATGTTGAAGAGTTTTATGAACACCTAAAAGAGATTAAAAACCTAACAAAGAAACATGATATAAACATAGTGATGGGCGACTTCAATGAAAAAGTAGGAAGAGGGGATGATGGAGAAATTGTTGGCGAACATGGCTTAGGCACCAGAAACGACAGAGGACATTGCCTAGTCCAGTTCTGTAAGGAAGAAGATCTAACAGTAGCAAATACCTGGTTTAAACTTCCACCTAGAAGACTGTACACTTGGAAATCGCCTCAAGATAACCAACATAACATTGTCAGAAATCAAATTGATTATATACTGATAAATAAAAGATTCCGCAGTAGTATAAAGAGTGCAAAGACTTATCCTGGAGCAGATATCTCATCAGACCACAATCCCATAGTTGCAGAAGTACGTCTTAGATTAAAATCAGCTAAAAAATCACAAAAGAAGAAAAAGAAAATTGATGTAGAAAAACTGAAAGACCCGAACATAAATAAAAGTGCCAAGACACAGCTTAACCTGAGATTACAACAGATTAACATAGAAGAAAATAAAAGTGTGGAATCTCTTTGGAATAGCTTAAAGAATGCCATCGTAACAACAAGTATTGAAGAAGTAGGGTGTGTGAATAATATAAAACAACAGGAATGGATGACAGATGAGATTCTTTCTCTTATTGATTCAAGAAGAATGTACAAAAACAAAGATCTTGCCAGGTATACAGAAACACATAATATCATCAAGGAAAAAAATAAAAGAAGCCAAGAAAAATTGGAAGAAAAATTTATGTACTGAAATTCAACTGCTTCAGAAGAAACATGATAATTTCAATCTGTATAAGAAAATCAACGAAATTTCTGGAAAACTGAGGAAAAAGCAAATAGTGTCTCTAAGAGACGAAAATGGAAAAATAGTTCTAGAAGAAGAGAATAAAGCACAGATTTAGATAAAATATGTAATAGAACTTTTCAATGATACTAGACAGAAGCCTATAAATATAAAAGATAACATTCAAGGACCAGCAATGATGAAATGTGAAATAGAGAATGCTATACGAACAAGTAAAACAGGAAAAGCCAGTGGACCAGATGGTGTGCAAACAGAATTTTTAAAATTAATAGAACCAGATAACATCAAACTTCTTGAAAAACTATTTAATAAAATATATGAAAGTGATGAATTTCCATCAGATTGGCTCAAATCTACATTTATCACTGTCCCAAAGAAACCCAAAGCAAATTCCTGTGGTGACTTCCGACTTATTAGTCTAATGAGCCAAACATTAAAAATATTTTTGAAAGTAATTCAGAATCGTATTTATAGAAAAAGTGAAGAAACTCTAAGTGAAACACAATTCGGCTTTCGGAATGGTTTTGGTACCAGAGAGGCCCTTTTCTGTACCCAAATATTGATACATAAATGCATAGAAAAACAGAAATCTGTCTTTATGTGTTTCATAGATTTTGAAAAAGCATTCGACAAAGTCAGACACACTAACTTAATAGAAGTCCTTCAACAAATAAGGCTAGACGAACAAGACAAGACTAATAAGAAATCTGTATTGGAATCAGTCAGCCACCGTTCAATTAGACAACATTACCACCAGTGATATTAACATCAAAAGAGGAGTGAGACAAGGATGTGTTCTCTCACCACTCCTGTTCAACATATATGCAGAGGTAATCTTTAAAAAAGCATTGGAAGAATATTCAGAGGGAATCGCAATAAATGGAAAGATTGTTAACAACCTTCGATATGCAGATGACACCGTGCTAATTGCAGATAATATTATGGATCTCCAAAAACTCATTGACAGAGTATACATAGAAAGCCAAAGAATGGGAATGAATATAAACATCAACAAGACAAAATACATGATCATCAGCAAACATCCAGCCTCATCAATGAAACTGACACTCAATGGGAAAAATATTGATCAAGTGTCAAGATATAAATATCTTGGTTGCTGGCTTAATGAACGGTGGGATCCAGAAATAGATATAAAGACAAGGATTGAAGTTGCACGGCAGTCCTTCATGAAAATGAGAACACTATTCTGCAATAAAGACCTAAACATGGAAGTCAGATGCCGAATGCTGAAATGCTACGTGTGGTCTATTCTGCTCTATGGAGTTGAAACATGGACATTGAAGGCTAAAACCATCAAGAAAATCGAAGCCTTTGAGATGTGGCTATACAGAAGAATGCTAAAGATATCATCGACAGAAAAAATTACCAATGAAGATGTCTTAAAATCCATTGGCAAAGCTAAATATCTTGTACAAATAATCAAGAAACGAAAAACATCATATCTTGGCCACATCATGAGAAACAGCAAATACCAACTTCTACAAACTATTTTGATAGGAAGAATTGATGGCAAAGGAACTAGAAGAAGAAAAAGAATATCATGGTTTGACAACATCAAGACGTGGACAGGAAAGAGCAGTGCACAACTGCTCAGATTAGCACAAGAGCGCAGCTTGTTTGCCAAGATGGTCGCTGACCTTCGATAGAAGATAGCACAATAAGAAGAAGAATATAAAAAAAAAACTGTTATCATCATTATATGTTATCATCATCATCACTATTTAAATCTCATTATATGTAGCACAAAGTGCTGAACCTTGTAAAATAATATACTGAATAGATGATCATTGTACATATGTAAATGTTTGAAAGAACAATTAAAAAAAATCTATTATATTATTATTATTATATTATATATAGATAATAATAATAATTGTAATATATAGATTGTAATAATAATATATTATTATTACAATCTATATAACGGAACACTGGACTCCATACTACAAAAATCTTCTATACGAAGCAAGGAAGATAAAAACAGAGAAAAACTACAAGTTCCTGTGGACAAAGAATTCCCAGATATTTTTGAGAAAGAATGAAAACACTCGAGTATACATAATTACAAGTGAATCCGACTTACACAGCCTACCAATATAAAACACTAACTCTCTACATCCTTAAGAATAAGATTAGAACTCATTTAAAAACTATATAATGGAGATCTCAAACATAGGCGAACATATCTAGTCAGACAACATAAACTTCAAGGTCTTTGACTCTTTGAAGAAATGGTCAGACAACATTTCCACCAATACCAACTTCACTATCATACACACAAACATAACAAATATAAAAAAACACTGGCTTAAATTGATAACATAGCTGAAATATACCATGATAAACATAGAAGCGCTAATACTGACCGAAGTTGCAATAAACGACACAGAAATTTACGCATACAACATAAATAATTATCAAACCTACAACTTATGCAGACCAAACAAAAGAGGAGGTGGAATTGTGGCATTTATCCAAGAAAAATACAATGTGACAGAAAAACAAACTCACTTCGAACATGCGGAAACACTAATTTTGGAACTCACAAATAGCCACAATCGTATCAAATACACAATAAACACAATATACAGACCCCGAGATAATAATCCACTCAGTTTTCTTCACGAGTTAGAAACATGACTAAGCGTCATCGAACCACGTACAAACACACAGGCTCATCCTAATAGGAGACATTAACATAAATACTCTTGACCACGCCTCTTCTACCACTAGCACATATATTGATATACTAAGTCAGTACAACATAAACTCTACCATTAACTCCCCAACAAGAGAAGAAATACTCAATAACTCACTAACACAATCATGCATTGATCATATCAATATACGGACTCCCATCCATACATATACATCATCAGTAATTAACGTAAAAATTGCCGATCACTACTTTGTCTCAACTTCGTTTTATTACGTTTCCTATCCCCCCTCCCCACCACCGCAGAAGTCGAGACAAAGTAGTGATCGGCAATTTTTACGTTAATTACTGATGATGTACAGTATATGTATGGATGGGAGTCCGTATAGTCCGATGGGAGTCGATAACCAAGTAAAAAATACAGACTGGAACTACCTAATTAAAATAAATGATCCCGTAACATTATACGAGAATTTTCAACTAAAGTTCACAGAAATATACAAAAAGCAACAAAACCTACAATAACGAGGCGACAGACAGACAACAATCCATGGATAAATGACGACATACTAAATACTACTACTACTACTGAAAAAGAAAATCTATTGGAAAAAACTTAAAAAGTCACCCAATAACACACATTTACAAACCTTGTACAAAAACACAAGAAATAAATTAACAACAAAAATTCGTAGGGCAAAAAGACGCTACTACTTCCAAAACTTCATGTAATATAACGACAACATTAAGCAAATATGGGCTACACTCAACGAATTAGTAACCCGAAAAAAGAAAACTTAAGCACAAGATTTTATTGCAAAAAGCTTCGGTCGGGACACAAACCAAGAGGAACTAGCAGACTCATTCAACCATGCTTTCACAAACAACATCACAGAACTCAAAAAAGACAAACTACAAACGATCAACAAAAAATTACCAACACAAAGTCAACAACAAACGTAGTATTTTCCACCCATAACAAAACAGGAACTGAAAGAAGCACTCCTAACACTAAAACCAAAGACCAATCCAGGAATAGACAAAATAAGACTCACAGACCTTATAACACACTTTGAACAAATAAATCCAATACTTTTGAAACTCGTGAACATAATATTCGACACAGGCATTATTCCACAACAACAACTAAAAACTGCAGTAATTACGCCAATATACAAACACAGCAAAAGAAACGATACTCAGAACTATAGACCAATAGCTACACTACAGTCATCACAAAAATTCTAGAAAAAATAACACACACCAGACTACAGAACTATTTACAGAAGTACAACATCATCTCACAAAACGAATACGGCTTTCAGAAAACAAAAAGCACCATTACTTTATTAGAAGACATCGCCGACACAATAAACAAAGCTCTCGACAAAAACAAGTACGCCGTCCTTATACTGCTGGACCTAACCAAAGCATTTGACACACTTGAACATGACATACTACTCACCAAACTTTACTCAATAGGTATAAGAGGAACACTGTATACATGGTTCAAGAACTACCTCTCAAACAGAACACAAGTAACAAAAATAGATACATGTCACAGTCGGAGTATACAAGTAAAACACGGTGTACCTCAAGGTGCCATATTATCATCCACTCTATTCGACATATACATTAACGATGTTCATAACATATCCATAAGAAGTCAAATATTTCAATACGAAGATGACACTGCACTACTAGCAATCCACACAGACATTAACACAGCTTTCTGCAAAGCACAACAAGACCTAAACGAAACCACAACATACTTCCACCAAAACGCAATTCTAATCAACGGCACCAAACACACAGTTGTTTTGGTGCCGTTGATTAGAATGATATTACACAACCCAAGAATCATACGCCCTGCATCACTATCTATACATTGTCAAACATAACGCTGCATTAACAACAAAAATACCTGCCAATGTTCCGAAATCAAATCTGTAACACATGCAAAATACCTCGGTCTCTATATAGATTCCCACTTTAAATGGACAAATCATATAGAATACCTACACACCAAAATCCGGATCATCGCAGCAAAACTCTTCCAAGTTAAAGACATTATTCCACCCAACATAAAAACACTCCTATATCACGGTATCTGCGAATCCCTACTAAAGTATAGACAGTCCATGCAAATACATCAAAGAACCACCTAACAAAATTAGAAACGCTACACAGGAAAATCATGTCAACAGTGATCTGGACACCTTACACGCAACAACCAATATCCGACAATCACATGGCGATACACAGAATTCTGTGCATTAAAAACCTGAAACACTACATGACATTAACAAGGAATTTCTTCAACATCACCTATCGAAACAACAGAGACACATATATCGTATAACACGACCTACAACAACTATCTACATCCCCACACCCTTCAACAACACATACGGTTCTTTTGTGAGATCACATCAGATACCTACGGAACTCAACAACCTACCAAGAAAAAGTTATAAAACACGTAGATAACTACAGAACATTAAAAAACGAACTCTGGAAAATATACCAACAAAGTTAAGAAACCATTAACACTAATATACACTTCACAAATCTCTAGCATCCAATGCCAACATCCCATACATAAACAGTAGCAACAACACAAATAGTGAAGGCTAAATCCCACTCTCTTTATAAAAGCTAACCCAAGCTTCGAAGTAGGTGGGATTAACTGGCCTCACTCATCTACAAGTAATCCTTATAAGCAAATGCAGAAATTTGTATGTATAATCACTCTTTCTCAAACTTAAAAAAAAAAAAAAAAATATGCATATTGTACTGAATCTTTGTAGTGTACAGAAAATATGTCTCATGTATATATACCTAAATACTATGTATGATAAATCTTCTCAGTGTGAAAAAAATACTATTATTATTATTATTATTATTAACATTATTATATTAATCATTCATTATACAGAAAATTCTGTACAATCTTCATTGTTAATATTCGAAGAACATGTGTTGTAAATACATAATATAGAGGCAAAAATTGAAATTTTTAATTGAAATCCAATGTAGAAAATTAATCATATATGCAGGACTTAGTGCTGAATTTTGTAAATATTATAAGTTAGAATGTCACTCAAGATGATCATTGTATATGTGTAAATATTTTAGGAATCAATAAAATTATATATATTATAAAAAAATTATTATTATTATTGTTGTTGTTGAGAGCCTGTGTAGCTCAGTGGATTGTGGCCTTAGCACACCACACCGCTTGACCACACAAAGAAGACTTGCTTTCGAATCTAGTCGGCGACTAGAGGTAATTTTTCTAAGCCTTTTTTCGACTGGTTCCCGAGTTAGTCGATCTCTGGCTCGGACAAGCGGGTTTTTCGTCTCATATACTCATAAAAATCGACCGTAGAACCCACATTATTTCAGACATTAAATATATTGTGTTAGGGTTGGGGACCACGAGATGGCGGCACTTGTTGAGCTGTCTCTCCTAATTGCATGCTGCTTAACTAGTAAGAGCTTTGGGCCAGCTATCTCTGATTAGACACCAGTGGAGATTGAACTGCCCACTCAGTCTTTAAAAGTTAGATAGGGCTAAAACGGTCTCGCCTCCTTATATGGGAATAAAAAGGCGTTAGCTGTTTTTTTTTTTTGTTATTATTATTATTATGGGCAACTCTAATGGTTCCTTAGACTCATCGAGGGATGGCCTTAGCGTCATCATGTCAACATTTGCGCACTATCTATCATACTTTGCTTTGAACTCATTCACAGGCATGGCACCCACAACAGACTGGCAACCTATTCCACTCTTCCACTACTTCAAAGCAAAAAATCCAGTCCTAACACCCTTGCTAACTACACTCTTACTCATTTTCCATGGATGGCCCCTAGTTCTCCCACCACCAGACCTGTTGTGAAAAATTTCCCATGAATTAATCTGGTAAAAACCCTTCATCAATTTGTATGTTTCAATCATATCAAGCCTTTTCCACCTATCAACCAATTTCTGTAACCCACAGATCTTCAACCTATTCTCATAAAGTTCATTCCGTACACCTGCTACTATCTTGTTCCCTCGCCTCTGGATCTTCTCCACCAAGAAACCCTGACACCCAGATATTCACGCAGTAGTCAAGATGGGGTCTTATCAAGGTTCAATAAAGAGGAACAATAACCTGCTTGTCTCTGCTCGTCAAAGTATTCTTCAGTAACCAAGTGGCTTGCTAGCTGGTTTAGGAACTTTTTCTATGTGCCCCCTTAAACTTTAACATATATAGTATATATATATAGTCGGTTTTAATATAAACTGACTAAAAACCCGAGAATTATAACAAATTGAGATTTATTTGAAAACGCAACATGTTTCGTCGTGATTGACTTCATCAGGCGTTAAAAACATAGAAAGATATTAAAAGACACTAAAATAACATTGAGACACTCTAAAGCTATACAATTATAAAGTTATGATATTCGACTGTAAATTACAGTTATTATGAACTTGTGCTATAGTCCATGTTAAAGTTCTATTGTTGTACACTTGTGCGTGTGTGGAACCACGCGATCTCCAGTATCTGATAGTAGAGCTGAAAGAGTCAGGCAAATTATAGCTGAGATTATTGTTCATATGAAGAGGGTCCAAGGTGATTTCTTTTGTCTCTACAATGCGGCGTTCTACCTCAGCATATGTGTAGGTTCGAAGTTGTTGTCCAACATACTGACGGTACATGACGTGCATCTGCACGGGGCGACAAGTTTTTTGGGGCCGCAAAGTTGGCATAAACTATACGAAAAATAAGGGAGACGGCAAAATATGCTACTGCACAGGGCGGCAAAATTCCTAGGGGCGGCCTTGCTGGAATACAGATCCATCAATGTGGTATACAGCTGGTAATCTTTTCACCCCTAAACCTCAAACAACACTCCAACTAGAACACATATTGATGCTTGAATTTTTTGTGCTTTTCAATTTTGTAATTTATTTCAAAGAAATCTGAACAGGATCTACCATGCTTAATTTATTTTCTTTCTCACACCTATCTTATCACTGTAAAAATAATCCGCAAACATCTTTTCCTCCATAGGATGTAGCTGGTTTTGCAATTGACTATTTACGAATAAGCTTGAACTTTATATTCCAAATGATTTTGGCGATAAGCAGCTATACAATTTAATAGAATGTACAGCGAAAATGCTTAAGGTTGTATAGCTGCTTACCACCTAATAAGAATGGGAAATATAAAAAAAGCACTTTTAATAAACTTTTAAAAATGAAGCTTCCCTAAAAGTGTCTTCATTTTTTATTTTTTTACACCCAGTAGGTGTGTGGTATCAGTGGCGAAATAAAAAAAAAAAAATCACATACGAACTAATATTAAACATATATCGTTTTTTTTTTTTTTTGTAATGCCAACCACAAACACACGACAACAAATATTTCTAAATTACAAGCATACCTCGGTCATACGATGCGAGGTTCCAGACCGTCGTTATATAGCGAACCATACCCCCCCCCCCACTTCTCCACTTGTAAAGATAAATCCATTCCTATAATAGGGTAATCAATACGTTTCGTGGGATGAGTGTTTCTTATTACACGTCGGAAAATTAGCTTTTCTTTTATGAAAATTCTAGCTTTTAAAGCAGTAACTTTAAAATGCCAGCAACGGTTGGTCGATTGGTAGAGCCTCTGCTACTAATGGCTCACGCAAAAAGGTAAGCAAGTTTGAGCGCAGTTAGAAGGTGTTAAATCGCCCGATCGTGTTGGCACACTCTCCCTCGATGAGTATTTGGACTTCCTGAAGGTGTCACATAATAATAATAATAATAACTATTTTGCTTATACAATAGTTGGAAAATTTTACATATCAAGGACGTGATTTCGCTTGTTGTTGATGAATTCGTATATATATATATATATATATATATATATATATATATATATATATATATATATATATATATAACGTGTTCCAGTATATATATATATACTAGAACACGACCTATTGATGAATTATTATTAGAAGAAATGAAGCAAAAATAGTTGCAGTTGCAGCTAAAATAAGAAGATACAGTGCACGCATTGAACAGTACAAGCAAAATTCGTTGTTTTGCGCAAATCAGTAGAAGAAAATTGATTGCTGCAGGAATGATAACCTTAAAGAAAATATAAATATAAATACCAGAGACAAAGAAAATACACTAAAGTTTTGGGAAAACCTATGGGACAACCCTAAGAGGCAAAATAACAAGGCAAAATGGATTAAACAAATTACGAATAAATCTCAAGAACGAAAAATGGACCAACTGAAAATAACAACTGAAATGGTTCTAAAGCAAACTAAAAAAAATAAAAAATTGGTCATCACCCGGGAAGGATGAATTACATGGCTACTGGTCGAAATATCTAACAGGCTTACATGAAAGACTCGCTCTCCAATTTTATGATGTTTTAGAAAGAAAATGCAAAGAAAAGTGGCTCCCAGCAGGGAAAACGTTTTTGATCATAAAGGATCAAGAAGAAGGTCCAAACCCAGAAAACTTCCGACCAATAACCTGCGTGCCAACAACTTTTAAGCTACTCACAGACATACTAGCTGATAAAATACACAGCTATCTTAAAGCAAATTCTCTTCTCCCAATTGAACAAAAAAGGTAACAGCAAAAATTCAAGAGGCACAGAAGACCAATTGCTGATTGATTAAATGATTCTTAAAAATTGCAAACGTAGAAAAACCAACCTTCATATGGCTTGGATAGATTATGAAAAAAAAGCGTTTGATTCGGTGCCTCATAGTTGGATTTTAAAATGCACAGAACTATTGGGTATTAGCGAAAACGTGTAAAAGATTTTGCAATCCAGCATGAAAAACTGGAAAACAAAGTTGGTTATACAGGGTGTCCCAAAATTCGCGTAAGAAGTAATTTTGATAGAAAACACAGGTTTTTAATTAAAAATTGTAATTTCTTAATCATTCATAAAGTATACAGTATAGGGTTATGCATGGAATAGCATATCGGGTAAATGGCCTGCATGGCTTTACTGGCACATATGCACTCTTTTGTCGAAATTTTCCATGACCGTATTGCTTAAATGTTGCTGAATTTCGTTGATACGGCGTTCAATTTCCTCCTTCAAGGCGTGGTGGTCGTGGGCTTGTTGGCATAAACCTTCAAAAAACCCCAAAGAAAAAAGTCCAACGACATTAAGTCATATGATCTGGGCGGCAAATTCTGATTACCAAAACAGGAAATTACACGACAAGGAAATGACTCATGCAGTAATTGAATTGTTTTTCGAGCTGTATGGCATGTGGCACCGTCTTGTTGAAACCACATGTCGTCCAAATCCATATCTTGCAATTTAGGCACAAAAAACTGGATTATCATGTCGCAATAGGGAGCACCATTAACTGTTATTGCCTTACCAGCAGCATTTTCGAAGAAGAATGGACCGATGATGCCTCCAGCCCCAAATCCGCACCAAACAGTGACACGTTGTGGATGCATTGGTTTCTCAACAATCACTCGTGGATTTTCTAAATCCCAAATGCGACAATTTTGTCGATTAACGAAAACATCAAAATGAAAATGAGCCTCATCGCTGAAGATGATTTTGTTCGAAAAATAAGCATCCACTTGTTGTTGTTCCATAATCCATTCAACAACGAACTCTCTTCGCTGTGTGTGGTCAGTAGGCTTCAATTCTTGAGTCAATTGAACTTTGTAAGTATAAAGATGCAAATCTTTCGTGAGAATACGCTGTAGAGAGCTTCTCGAAATGCCCAATTCAGGACCACGGTGCCGAATCGATGTTCCTGGACTCTCAGCAACAATCTCACGAACTGCTTCGATGTTTTCTGTTGAACGACTTGCTGAAGGACGGCCAGAGTGTATAAGATCACTAATTGATCCAGTTTCCTTGAATTTTTTAATTAATCTTTTCACAGTTGATGAAGTTAAATCACTATTCCGACCATATTTTGTAGGAAAATTGCGAACTGTAGCTGCCAAACCTTCATTATTTTTAAAATATTGCTCAACAATGAAAATGCGTTGTTCTTTTGTGTAGCGCGCCATTTTTAATAACCCTGAACTGTCAGCTGTCACGCTGTCTTTTTTTCTCGTTGACAACATTTTACCGCACAAATGGCGCTAAATTTAAATCTTGCGTGAACTTTGGGACACCCTCTACATAGAGAAGAAATTGGAGAGGTAAATATAAAAACGGGCACCTTTCAAGGAGACTCATTATCTCCTCTATTGTTTATATTGTCATTTATCCCCTTAACTAGAATATTAAATAAAACTACTCATGGTTATCAAACTGTGCAAAAGAGTGCAAAGATATCTGACCTTTTATACATGGACGATCTGAAGTCGTATGCAAAATCAGAGAATGATCTCGGATTGTTGCTAGACACTGTGCACATATTCAGTCAAGATATATTAATGGATTTTGGCTTAGACAAATGTGCAATTGCTGGAATAACAAGAGGAAAGTTTTATATGAACGAAATCGAGCTGCTCAATGGTGAAATAATCAAAGCAATAAAATTCGAAGACAGCTACAAATATTTGGGGATATTAGAGGCATCACAAATTCTGCACAATAAGATCAAAGAAACAACTAGAACAGAATACATAAGGCGATTAAGAAAACTCCTTAAGTCAATGTTTAATGCTGGAAATTTGATAAAAGCAATTAATACCTGGGCCATACCTGTTCTGAGATATTCAGCAAGCATTGTTGAATGGACCCAGCTAGAGATGGAAGATTTAGATAAAAAAAACTCGAAAATTAATGACAATGCACCGTGCCCTCAATCCTCGAAGTGACATTGCTAGGCTATATCTATCACACAAAAAAGGATATAGAGGATTATTACAAGTGAAGCAAGTTATTGAAGAAGAAAAATGAAATTTAAATGATTATCTGCAACAACAACGGAAAAATTTCTAATTGAGGTAAGGAAAGAGAATTTATTTAAACCCATGGAGACAAAATTGGAATATAAAACCAACCAAGTAAAAGTTAGAACCGAAAGATGGAAAAATAAGGCATGGAAAATACCTTCACAGCATAGAAGACAGTGCTGACAGCAACTTGACTTGGCAATGGTTGAGAAATCGAGCACTAAAGAAAGAAACAGAATCGGTAATTTTTGCAGCACAAGAACAGGCCATTAAAACCAACGTTATGAAGGCAAAAATACAAAAAATTCAAGAAGACAGTAAATGTAGATTGTGCAAAGAAAAGGAAGAAACGGTAGACCACATTATAAGTGGATGCAGCAAAATCGCACAAATTGAGTACCGTAAAAGGCATGAAGCTAAGATAATCCACTGGCATTTATGTAAAAAGTATGGGTTTGAAGTATCTAAAGACTACTGGAAGCATAAAGTTCACCACAAAGTGGTTGAGAATGAAAAAGCTAAAATACTCTGGAATTTCAAAATCCAAACTGACAAAAGCTTGGAATGTAATACACCCGATACTCCAGTGGTTGAAAAAAGTGAAAACAAGGGTGTTACGTTTATCGAAATATCAGTACCAGGAGATAGTCGGATTGACAACAAAGAAAATGAAAAAATTACAAAATATCGCAATTTGCAAGTCGAAGTTGAACGAATCTGGCAAAAGAAAACGAAAGTTTTTCCCATAATAATAGGTGCTTTAAGCGCCAGCCCTAAAACATTGAAAAAACATCTAGAAACACTCGAGTTAGATGGATTAAAAATTGGGCATCTGCAAAAGGCCGCTTTGTTCGGCACAGCTTTCATTTTCAGAAAGTATTTCCACAACTCATAGACTCTTGGGTAGGGCTCGAATTAGTGGAATATACCCAGCCTTTTCTTAAGACTGAGGAGGCAAATCAAGCCTGGATGAATAATATATATATATATATATATATATATATATATATATATATATATATATATATATATATATATATATATATATATATATATATATATATATATTATTGTTACTAAGTAATTTTATAAACTTGGTTATTTTACCCCTAATACCTTGTAAGCAAACAGTTAAGTTTGCGCCTGAAACGTAGTTCAAGTCTAAAGGTGGTGCAATACCAGGGTAACTCATTGTAAAGGTGGGTAAAAGCTCAGATCACTATTCTTAGTATTTTCCATAACGTAAAGCACATCTCACTAAGAGATGTATACTGCAATACATTATGGGTGGGGTCACTACCCAGAGCGGTTTCAACCTTTTTTGAGGTCTCCTCAGTGAGTAGCTAGACCCTAAATACTAAGGTTTTAGTAATACAGAGCCTTATCAACTTTACCTATACAAGTTGCTACAAGGTGTTTTTATTTTGAATAAGAATCTCTGGAGAAGATATAGATGTAAATAAGTTTTTTTTTACCTTGGGTAATGTATATTAGGGTTACGAAGTAATTTTATAAACTTGGTTATTTTACTCCTAATCCCAAGTAAGCAAACAGTTAATTTTGTGCATGAAACGTAGCTCAAGTCTAAAGGTGGTACAACACCAAGGCAACTCATTGTAAAGGTGGGTAAGGCTCTGATCAGTATTCTTAGTATTTTCCATAATGTAAAGCACATCT
Source organism: Typopeltis vanoorti (assembly GCF_054136105.1). Lineage (NCBI taxonomy): Eukaryota > Metazoa > Arthropoda > Arachnida > Uropygi > Thelyphonidae > Typopeltis > Typopeltis vanoorti. Next base: position 2,071,427 of record NC_143560.1, on the reverse strand, counting down.
CACTAAGAGATGTATACTGCAATACATTATGGGTGGAGTCACTACCCAGACCGGTTGCAACCTTTTTTGAGGTCTCCTCAGTGAGTAGCTTGACCCTAAATACCAAGGTTTTAGTAATATAGAGCCTTATCAACTTTACCTATACAAGTTGCTAAAAGGTATTTTTATTTTGAATAATCTCTTGAGGAGATATAGATGTTAATAAGTACTAAAACCTTGGTATTTAGGGTCTAGCTACTCACTGAGGAGACCTGAAAAAAGGTTGAAACTGGTCTGGGTAGTGACCCCACCTATAATGTATTGCAGTATACATCCCTTAGTGAGATGTGCTTTACATTATGGAAAATACTAAGAATAGTGATCAGAGCTTTACACACCTTTACAATGAGTTACTCTGGTGTTGCACCACCTTTAGACTTGAACTACGTTCAGGTGCAAACTTAACTGTTTGCTTACTTGGGAGAAGGAGTAAAATAACCAAGTTTATAAAATTACTTGGTAACCCTAATATACATTACCCAAGGTAAAAAAAAACCTATTTACGCACACACACACACACACACACATGTATATATATAAATTTATTGACAGCATAGTAATAAATTATATTACACCAAAAATGTGTTATAAATTTTGTACAAATTAAATTACAGTGCGTGTTTGGCAAACGTTTTAAATTTTCAACGGACGTGGATAAGGAATTCATATACAGTGCTTACAGATGCAGTCCCTCACCTCCTCTACCTACTCCAAAATATCCCCACCAATTCTGTACTCTGTATCCAATCTTTGCTTCTCAAATTTTAAAACCTCACCCTTTGCAACATTAAACTGATATCCCCCCCCCACACACACACTCACCCATTAAGACAGTTTATTTAGGTCCTCTTGGAAAGCTACAACACCTGCTCCACTACTCATAACTCCCTAACTTTGCATAATCTGCAAATAACTGTGTATCACCATTTAAGCCCTTTCTAATGTCATTTACATAAAAATGAAACAACAATGGCACCAAAACTTTCTTCTTCTGAATTATCACTCCCCCACACACAACCTGTTGATACTTATCAAACAGCCAATCTCCAGTTCAATGCAATAATCTACTGTCCAACCATAACTCTTCCAATTTAATTACTAGTTCGTCTTGTGACAATCTATTGACAGCCTTTGAAATATCTAAATATATTACTGTATATGCATTCCCTTTGTTTAATATATTCGTCACTTTGTTGTAATAAATAAGCAGATTGCTAAAACATGATCTTCCTTCAGCAAACCCATGCTGTCTATTAAAGAGAATTCTACTACTGTCCACCTAGTTCTGAATCATTGTTCCTCCCTAGCTTCTCCAACACCATTACCACAACTCCAGAAAAGCAGACTGGCCTATAATTAGAAGCTGTAGTCTTATCACCTCCATTAGGAAGCAAGACAATTTTGTCATCATTCCATTTCTTTGGGACTTGGGGCTAATCTAAGCCTCATATTAAAAATGTGCGTTAAAGCTGTCGTTAACTTTCTGGAGCAATCTCCAAAGAGACGCGGTGATATACCGATGAACTTGTTGACATCAAGTTTACTCATTTTTTCATATACCATCCTGCTCATTCAACAACAGTGGTTCCCACCCCATTCCCACTGTTCTCAAGTTGTGCATTTTGATTCCATCAAAATGCACAACTTGAGAACATATGTATTTCCCATCACAAAGATGGAAGACGTGAATATACTGCTCAATTAACACATCTACTATATCCTCCTCAGTGTTTATCATTCTTTCAATATGACTGAACAACATTATTCTCCGATAATCATTCTTCCTTCTACTGGCCACATATCGAAACCACTCCCTAAGGTTTTTTAGTGTCATTTACTAACTGCTGCTCATAACGCACTTTTTGCTATCCTTAGTAAGTAAGCCACCTTCCTTGCTTGCTCTTTGTACTCCTCATGTAATTGAATATCTCCACTCATCTTGTGCTGTCTCCAGAATGCCTTCTTTCCTTCCAGATTGCACGCTTCACCTCTTCATTCATCCACTTTACACCTATCTTATTTAATCTCGTGACTTTAGAAATACACTCAAATCATTGCCTCTGCCAGATACTTCCGGAGTAGAGACCAAGCAGTATTGATTTCTTTCCCATGCAATTCCTCATTCCATGATGTCGTTGCAAGCTGCCTCCTGAGTTTTTCATAATCACCTGGTTTATAGTTCCATATATAACACTTTTTCACATGCATTCTCATATGGCTGGCCTCCACCCAAGTGATCACTTTCACCAACTGGAGGAAGATTTGACAATTACAACGATATCTTCTGATGAGATAATCAAATCCAAGACCCTCAATCCACGTGTGGCCTCTGTTAAGTACCGCTTAAGACAATTTTCCCTTAAAAGCGCAAGAAATTCATTCTTTTGGTTCCTGATGCTGTCTGTTCATTCCAGTCATCATCATTATTATTATTATTATTATTATTATTACTAAGAGAGATCTCCAGGGAGTCAGAGACTCATCGAGGGAGGCTACATACTACACGCACCAGCTATCATACTTATTCTTGAATTCATTCACACTGCTTGCACTCAAAACATCCAAAGGCAATCCATTCCAATTACGCACCACCCTCTCAGAAAAATCTAGCCTCTCACACCCTTCTTGGCGCCTTCATTCTCAGCTTCCAAGGATGCCTATTCATCTTTTCACCACTCTCCATAAACTGAAAAATTCCATCAAATGAAATCCTGTATGACCATATCAGAGGTTTATAAGTCTCAATCATATTACCCTCTTTCTCCTCTTTGCTAGTGTCTACAGTCTACAAATTCTCAATCTGTCTTCATAATCAGTATTTCACAATCCTGATATCAATTTTAACACCCTCCTTTGTACTCTCTCCAATATCAGAATCACAACGGAAACCAGGAGACCAGACCTGCACACAATAGTTCAAGTGAGGCCTTATCAAAGCCTTGTGAAAAGGCAAAACAACACCCTAATCTCTATAATGAACGTTCGTTTCAGCATTGCAATTATCTTTTGAGTTATATTTAAAATCATTGCCACATGGCCCCTGAACTTCAGCTTTCTATCTATTAACACATCAAGATTCCCAGCCTCATCAGTTTCTTATAGCCTAATCCCACCAATATAATACGACATTGGATATCTAATCATGCCGAAGTGAATGACTTTAGATTTACTGACATTCAACTGACACCCATTTTCCCATGCCCACAATTCCGGCCTATTCAAATCATTCTGCAAAGATTGCATATCAGTAGCATTTCTGATTACCCTACCTATCTTTGCATCATCAGCAAATAGTTCTATGTCGCTTGAAATCCTTCCCAATATCATTAATGTACAGATTCAATAACAGTGGACCAAGCACTGATCCTTGTGGTACACCACTTTTTACCTTAAACCTTGCAGACTCAGATCCCGGTATACCCCTTTTTGATATCTGTCAGTCAGCCATCCTCTTATCCATGCTAATATTGTATAACCCAAACCCATTTTCTCCAATTTATGCAGCAGTCTGCCATGCTGTATTCTGTCAAAAGCCTTAGCAAAATCCAAAAGTATCATGGCTTATCCATTCCCCTTGTCTAGTTCAATGGTAACATTGTTATAAAATGTGAGTAAGTTGCTAAAACATGACCTTCCTTTAGTAAACCGAAGTTGTTCATTGCAAAGTAAAGATTCACTGTCAATCCATTTCCGAATGCGAACCGCAATCAATCAAACAAGGAAGATTCCGCAGGAATGGAAGTAATGTATGGTAATTCCATTGCACATGGGTGGTCGTCAAAATATTCACCACCGTTCCTGAGATACTAATTGGTTGATAGTTAGATACATCGGTCTTTGACGACCACCCATGTGCAATGGAGTTACCATACATTACTTCCATTCCTGCGGAATCTTCCTTGTTCGGAGACTCATATTAAACATCCTGGTCAAAGGAATGGCCAGTTCAGTTGAACACGCTTTTAGCACACGTGCTGATATTCCATCAGTCACTATTGCTGAATTCTTATTAAATTTGTGCAACAGCTCTAATACCTCATCCTCATATACCTGCGTTTCTTCATCTAGTGAAGAGGTAACAGTGAGCTCAATGTTGCGTTCACCAGATTGGTAGCTTTTAACTAAATGGACACTCATTAAATGAACAATCGCTTCTGCATCTGTAATCGTCACGCCATCTGCATTTAGAAGAGTTATTCTTTCATATTCATTCTTTCTTTTATTTGCAGCATTTCGATAGAATTCTTTTGGGTTGTTTTTAGCATGGAGAGCTAGTTTCTTTTCACACTTTCAGACTTTGCTTTCCGTACAACAGTTGTGACTATTCTAGCCTGCTGCCTATAACGTTCGTAACCGACGTCATCGTTATGCACATGATATTCCTTCCACATCGTCCCTTTCTTACGAATCTCTTGCTTAATAAGATTACACCTCCATTTGACTTCTACCCTATTTATTCTTCGAGCTCTCGGGATACATTGTGATATCGCATCATTTAAGTATTGTTTAAATGCTTCCCATTCATTGTCGGTATTCTTTCCATCCAGCAACATCCCATTCCACTGAACTCAGTATACTCCTCAGTTGATCATAATTTCCCGATTTGTAGTTCAGCATGTAACCTTTTCTGAAAGGAACATTCATAAACGTAATCACTTCCAAAGTGAGTACTACATGATCACTGTCGCCAACCAGAGGCAGAATAGTTACGTCTTTAACTGAAATGCCCTCTGACACTATATCAAATCTAACACTCTTTGCTCTCGAGTTCCTTCTGTCACATGCTACTTGAGAAAGTTGTCCCGCAACAGCTCAATAAATGCATTTTCATTCTTCTCTCGAGATTCTATTTTTACCCAATCAATATTTGAATAATTAAAATCTCCCATGATGATTACGCTTTTCGCGCTCATCTTTTCTATTTGGCGATGCATTTCTCCATCACTAGCAACCGATCCACCAGGTTTGTAACAACACCCCACTATGTAATTAGTCTTGTTAGATTCCACCTTACACCAGATGGCTTCAAACTCACTGACACATGAAATATTGTTAGTACTAGTTGTAATAGTACTATCATAGGTCTCAAATCTAACTGGATTCAAGTCATTCGATATCATTAGCAGCACGCCCCCTCCTCTCCTATCCTTCCTAAAAATACTGTACCCTTGACTCTCGATACCAGTTAATAGGTCTGATTCTGATAACGAGGTCTCCCTAATACCTAAAATCTGAGGTGGTAACATATTGACTAAGGAAACAAGCTCTATGCCTTTGTTTCTGATACTCCTAGGATTCGTGTACAGACATAATAATCTACCTGTTTGCTCTTTTGTATTGTCTTGTCTGCCTGACACAGTTGGACAACTTGGAGATCTCTATTTTTCTCTAATGCCTTAAACATGTAGACATCTTTGCACACATACGCTGGGTCCGAACCCCAAGAACAGAAATCCGAAATTGTTCTCTCCTCGTCAACATTTCCATGACAAAGCCTATTCCCGTCATTATCACAGTTATATAACATTGTCGCTCTTACACTCATATTCGCACCATTTCTCCCTTTATAATTTAGTTTCCCTGACTCTCTGTGTTAGGTCTCATACCAGTTATTTGTTTTTCTAGACTCCTGATACCAAACGCATTCAGGTGTAGGCCATCCCTCTTATACAAATCCAGTCTTCCCTCAAACTCACTCCACGCATCCATTCCTTTTTCACAGCCTACTCGTCGAATCATTTGCCACCATAGCCCTTCTTATTAATTCACTTTTATCATAGCGAGGTGAAACAGTAAGGATTTTCACTTTCTCACTCTTCACTCTAGCCTCTTCTAACTTGCGTTATCTTTTTAATTTTCGGTCCAGGAAAACTCGATGTTATAACTCACTTAATCTATAGCATGTTTTATTATAGAGTCACCATACCAAATAGCTTCTTTCTTTTTACTAACAACGTCATTTACCTGATTTCCGTTATTTCCTGTTTCCTTGCTTTGTTGTTTCTTATTTTCCTCTTCATTTTTCTTTTTCTCTCTGCTTATTTAAATGTCTCCCAACTTGTTGCAATTCCCGCGTCGTCTCTCTGATGATCTGCTTCAACTTCGCTATTTTGGCAGTCAATTCATTTTCATTAACGTCCCTCATGTGAACAATAACCTCGTTAGCAGGGCTAACCTTGTTGTTCTCTCCTGCGGGGCTTTTTTTAGCATTACATTTCTTGCCCTTTTTTGGAGCTCTCTTAAACGTATACTAAATATTGAAATATCTTAATAAAAACATGTCTTTATTATGTTCAAAAGGTAACTTGTTTATCATGTCTGGGATGTAGAAGTTTCGCGTGGCCTTTCCATAGTGATTATTGAATTTATATGTGATATAATTAGTAGTCTGAGGTCTTGTTATACGGTAAGTATTTCTGACTGTCCTGTAGTTGGCATCGAAATAATGTTTTGGCAAAGCTGCATAGTGACATAAATGTTTTGCTGTCAGTATTTTGTGTTCTGACATTGCAATGTTTATAAGGTCGTGATTTTCTCTTTGTTCCCAAAAGATCAGTTTTGTCATTTTGTACTGTAGCGACATTAATCTATTTAATTTGTAGGGTGCGCAGAAAGCATACGTTGTTATAGCGTATCTTAGTATATTTTGTCATAGTGCTTTGTATATTAGTGTTTTTAGGCGTATGGGAACTATGTCTTTTAACCTTTAGAGTTTGTCACTTACTGTTCGGAGTTTGTTGTGTAGATGGTTTATGTGGCTATTCCAGTCCATATCTGCATCGAAGTAAACTCCAAGGTATCGTATTGTTTCAACCTGAGTGATTGTAGTGGTTTTGCTGTTCTGTGTATTTTGTATGTTGGAAAGTGGATGTTGGATGGTTATATATTTGTTATCAACTGGTCGAGTCAGTGGATTTCTGAATATCATTAATTTTGTCTTTTCTGAGTTTAGGTGTATGGAGTTTTTCGTGAGCCAGTCTATGATCAGATTTATGTCAAGTTGAATATTTGTTTGGGCTATGCTTGCGTTATTATGGATGGATATTATTGCTGTATCGTCTGTGCATTGGAATATCTTACGTTTGAGTGGTAGCAGATTAATATTGTGCGTGTAAATGTTGAATAGAGTTGATGAGAGTACAGCTCCCTGTGGTACTCCACAGGTTACTGGTAGCTCTCTGCTTCGGTTTAACCCGATATGTGTGATATGCTTTCTATTTTGAAGGTAGTTTGTAAGCCACCTGTGAAGTGGCCCGTCTATTCCAACATGCCTCAGCTTTTCTAACACGGTTTGATGTGTGAGTGTTTCGAATTCTTTAGTTAGATCAATAAAGACTGCCATGGCAATTTTGTTTTTGTCTAAGGCGGTATTAATTACGTCTGTAAAGTCTTCAAGAAAGATGTTCCCTTATTTTTCTGAAAACCATATCTGAAAACCGTTCATATTGTGTTTTGGGGATAATATGAAAGGTCTCAGTGTATGCTGTGAGTTTCTTCAGTATAATCCGCTCCATAATTTGATTCATAATTGGTAATGTTGCTATGGGTCTGTAATTGCTGATTAAATTTCTTTTTCCATGTTTGTATATGGGTGTGATTATGGCGGTCTTTAGCATACTTGGTATCTGTCCTTTTTTAAATATTTTATTTATTAATTTTAGTAGGATAGGACTTAAACTAGTTGCATATTGCTTTATATCTTTAGGTCTTATACCATCTATTCCTGGGCCTTTGTTTGTTTTGATTTGATGTATTGCAGAGAGAAGTTCTTCTTTTATGGTTGGGAACCATAATGCCTGTTTTGATTGTGGTCCAAGTGCAGGGTCACGTTTTGAGATTGGGGGAATATTTCTCTGCAGTTCTTGGATGGAGTCTGCAAAGTATTGGTTAAAGTCATTTGCTAGTTTTTGGATAGGTTTTGCGTCTTTCATAAAGCTGTGTTTTATGGTTTCGGAGGCGGTGGTGTTCGAAACACAATCTAGCATCTCATTGATCAAATGCCAGGTTTGTTTCATGTTGTTTTGTGCAGAGGTTAGTTTGTCACTGTAATAGATTGTTTTCTTGCATTTCTGTTTTGTGTTGTAAGGCGATTCCTTGTTATCTTATATTCAGTGTTTAAAGCTGTGTTATTTGGATATCGCTTTAATTCTTTTCATAAAGCGTCCTTTCTGTGTATTTCTAGGATTAAGTTTTGTGTTATCGAAGGATTTTGTGTTGTTTTTGAACGAATTCGGATTTTCTTTGTAGCTTTCTTATATATTTCCTCCAGTGTGAGTTTAATGTTGTTGTATAAGATATCTGATGCCAGGTGTTCCCAGTCTGTTTTTCTTCTTTAGTGGTTGACTATTTCTTCGTCTATTATTGTTTTCTGTCGCTTTTCTTCTGTAGGACATTGCATGGATATTGTTTTGGTGTTCAGATTTAGAGCGATGAAGTAATGGTCTGCTACTTCACTTTATGACTGATGCAGTGTAACTGTTTGGTGGTGCTCGGACGTGTATATGATCTAGACAGGAGGCAGTGATAGTATTTCCGAATAAATAATAATAATAATAATAATAATAATAATAATAATAATAATAATAATAATAATAATAATAATAATAATAATAATAATAATAATAATTTGTTTGTTTGGATGGCATTTCTTCTATCTTTTCAAAGCTTCTGCGGAGCTTATCTGAGGGAGATAATAGATGACAGTGTTTCGCGGTTTTGTTTGAGTACCCGTATTGACTCAAATGTAGATTTAACTGTTCATAAATATGTGCTTGCAAACTTATATATATATATATATATATATATATATATATATATATATATATATATATATATATATATAAAGTAGCCTTTTGGCTCATTATCGTAGATATCATCATGTTTTTTTTATTACTGACTGAAACCGAGAAACTCACAAATTAATCTAATGAAGCACACAACATGTTTCATCAAAAATGACTCCTTCAGGTGTGGGAATACTTAAAGCAAATGGAAAAACCATGAAAACACTGTGCCATTATAATAACAGATATAAACTGAAGTTAAGTTTGAATTGTGGTTATAGACTGTGCTGTAGTTGTACTGTTGTTCATATGCAAGCGTGTGAGTTCACATATATGCCAGTATCTAAAGGCAGAACTAAGCGAGTCAGGTAGACTATAACTAAGGGCGCTGTTGATGTGAGAAGAGTCTAAGATAATTTCTTTGGATTCAGCTATGCGACGTTCCACTTCATCATGACAAATAAAACGTCTCATGTTGCATTCCAATCTATTTCGTGTTGGCGGCCTTCATCGTTTGTGTTCACTGAGAATAAGACGTGAGTATTATGGGATGCACTAGAAACAAGATCAAGATAAGATAAGGTCTCGTGACGTCGTTGTGTGATAAGATCATTGACGTCATGAGTTTGGAATTTTTCTGGAGAACATATGCATCAGGGACATCACGTGGTGTGGTTTGGTTTGCCTAATGAATTGGGGGTGATGATTAGAGATAAGATATCTTGGAATTTCAAAGGGTGACACACATCTGCCATTGACGTCACGTTGTGTTTTCGCTTGTCTATAGTTGGAATCACGAATTTTTCAATATAGGTTTGGGGTATTTCATTCCTGAATATGGAATTTTAGTTTAGAGTGAAGAGATGGCGGCAGCATTTAGGAAATTTCTGAATAATTAATTATAGGCTATCACTGTTCTTCCCCTCAAATACACACTTTTTCTTTTCCCCATATACATAACTCATCGGCATATTTTGATTTGTGTAAAATTTCAGATCTTAAACTTCATTACTTTTTCTAATTAATGCTATCTTTATTACAAAAGTTTTCGGCTATTGGAATTTTTTAGTTTAGTTTAGAGTCGAGATGGCGGCAGGTTTTAGACCTTTTCTGGATAATTAATTGCAAACTATCATTGGTGTCCCTCACAAGCACACGTGCGCACGCTCACACACGATTCTTGTCAATAGATGAGTATGGAAATTTTTAGTTTAGAGTGAAGAGAGATGGTGGCAGCATTTAGACCTTTCTGAATAATTCATTACAAAACATCATTGGTGTCCCCCCCCCTCAGACACACACACACACACACACACACACGCATACGTTTTTCTTCTCAATAGATGAGTATGCGAATTCTTAGTTTAAAGTCAAGAAAGGCAGCAGCCTTCAGAAATAAAAATGAGTTCATTTTTTAATGAAGGCCAAACGGTATTTTTTTTAACAAAAATAAATAAATAAACGGAGATTTTAATGGATTACAAGAACTTTTGTATGTAGTCTAGAAAATTCTAATTGATAATTGATAATTGAAAATTGATAATTTAGATTAACTTACATTCTCTCCAGAATGGCTCTTCTGAATGCCAATAGATATTCCGAAATAGTTGAATTATAACCATATATCCACAGCACAACACCACAAAACAAGGGTTGAAAGAACGAAAGTTCTGTAAATAACTTGAAAATCAAAATCTAGTTTTCTACTTCTACCTTTAGATTTCAGCCCGTTAGGAACTCTTCGTTATTTTCTTTCGCATTGAGATCATGCGAAGTTTTTTTCCCGCGGTGATGAGCGTAAACTCAAGGTGTCTTTTTCATGACTATTATCCGCCAGCGACCGGTAACTTTCCATCTCTGAATGCAGAGATTTTTGATATGGATCTATTTTTTTTTTTTTTCAAATTGATTGGTTATTTTTCTCTATTTTACTTTTAAAGTTCAGTTAACTACATATTTTAACCAGAATAACTGAGCAAAATAAATAAATAAATAAATAAATGTGTGTGAATTTACTTTTCCCACACTGTAAATTTTTCATTAGTGTTATCTTAAAGATGTGTCTCATTTCCCGTCGCTTTTTTGTTGTGCCAACGTGTGACATTCTCTGATTGGATTGATCTCTCGTTAGCGATTTCTTATTAGAAATAATTTTGCCACCACAAATAAATAGTTATTTCTTATTATTTCAAACGAATATTAGTATTTGTACCTTTTATTTGACTGAAATATTATTTACAATATTGTATTTCTGAATCTAAAAAAAAAAAAAAAAAACAGCTAACGTCTTTTTAATCCCGTATACGGGGAGTAGGCGAGACCATTTATCCCTATCTAACTTTTGGAGGCTGAGTGGGCAGTTCAATCTCCACTGGTACCCAATCAGAGACAGATGGCCCAAGGCTATCACTAATTAAGCGGTACCAGTGAAGAGAGACGGCTCAAATGTGCCGCCATCTCGTGGTCCCTAACCCTAACACAATATATTTAATGTCTGAAATAATGTGGGTTCTACGGTCGATTTTCTTGAGTTTACAGGACGAAAAACCCGAGTTTCCGGGAGGAAAAATTCCTTGCCAGAGATCGACAAACTCGGGAACCGGTCGAAAAAAGGCTTAGGAAAATTTCCTCTAGTCGCCGACTAGACTCGGTAGAAACCAAGTCTTCCTTCGTGCGGCCAAGCGCCGTGGTTGGCAAACGCCACATCCACTGAGCTACACAGGCTCTAACATACAGAAATTAAATTTTACCATGAAATATGCGCAAACTGCAAAGAATGAAAGCTGTCAACACTTTTGTTTTTGCACAACTGATTGTCTCACAGATAAGTATGGGTGTATCTTGTTTGGAACTTGTAGCAGAGGAATTAACATGATAGTATCAGTTAAAATACGAAAATGACTTTGCACTATTAATTTCTTTATAATGAAGACTCAGATTTATTTCCGAAATAAATTTGTAATTCGGATAGAACAATATTTTTCAAATTTTAGTTTGCAATCCAACATTTGTATCACTCGATGCTGGTATTTCATATGCTTCTCTCTCTCTCTCTCTCTCTCTCTCTCTCTCTCTCTCTCTCTCTCTCTCTCCATATATATATATATATATTTTTTCCAATCTGATTGGTTGTTTTTCTCTATTTTACTTTAAATCTTGCAGTAGTATTTTGATAATGGAAACGTCAGCAAAGAGATTGTGTATTTGAACAACTAATTTTTCAGAACTCGAGATATGGAATTAACAAATTCTGAGGATGCATCACACCTGGCCACTGAAGCTCAAAATCCCGACTTCCTTGTATTTATGAAAACTACTCTGAATTTTTTGAGTCTGTTTTTTCCACATTTATTAATAAGAGATACATTTCTCATAAAATTCAGATATGGTTTTCAAAATCTACTTTTTATGTATCGTTCGTTGACATGCAGAAACTGCTTTTTGCACCCGTAATTTTTTTCCCTTCACATTCATAACTAAACAGAAATTAAGACTTTAAACTTAACAAGTATCTGAAAGTAGAGTTACCATATTTCTTGAAAGCAATATGCGACATCAATGCCAACCATCAAAAAAAAAAAAAATAAATAAAATAAAATAAAATAAAATATATATATTTTGTGTAACCTTTTTTTTGTGTAACGTTTTTCTATCACGTTTTTGTGTCACGTTTTTGTGTCACTTTTTTTCAAATATATTTGAAACGTTTTGATACTCAGGGGCGAACCGGCCTACCAATCCAGAACTCGGGGGATTGGCGCCGTAGGTGCCGGGGGGAGAACCCCCTTTCGAGTCTTCGAAATTCGAGTCATCAGAATTCAAGGAGAACCGGCATACCCGTCCGGAACTCGGGGGGTTAGGTGCAATAGATGCCGGGGGGAGTGAAAGAAACCCTTTCGAGTCTTCGAAATTCGAGTTCGATATACCTAAATTTTCTAACAATTCCGTAGCATTTCATAGCAACCACGTAGTAGTGAATGTGACAATTGCATACTTTGGCAATTCTGTAGTGAGATATTTCGTTTTCAGTCATCTGTTGATCTTTATCATTTGTGTGTGTGTGAACTCGCCTACCAGACCGGAACACGGGGGGGGGGGCGCCGTAGGCGCCACTGGAGGAGCCACCTATTATATATATATATATATATATATATATATATATATATATATATGTCTCTGGTTAATTTGTGGCAAGAAATATCACACACACAAAAAAAAAATATATATATATATATATGTATATGGTCTTAATTAAATTTGCATAACACGTCAACGATTTGTTCATTTAAATTTACACATATTTGAGTAAAATATTATTTACAAATTGTATTTGTTTTCTCCAAAATTATCAGTATCAGTAGGAGGTGACATCACTAAAAGATATCCGCAAACAGCCAGCTCGCTCATCTCCCCTTGGATGAGTAGACATCTTCTGGAGGAGAGGGAGGGGGGGATGTAGGGTGGTGGAGCATTGCAGGGAAGATTACTCTCGACTACCCTTTCAACTCCACACGTAATGGCATTTTTTTACCCAACCCAACAATTTTGGACATCTGCGAATGGTTAGCTTGCTTATCTCCCTAGTTATCAGTTTGAGGTGATATCACTAAAAGATATCTGCAAATGGCGAGCTTGCACATCTCCCTTGGGTGAGCAGACATCTTCTGGACGAGAGGTCAGAGATTAGGGGAAGCATTGTAGGGAAGACCACTGTCAACCTCTCGACTACCATTTCACCATCACGACCTAATGGTATATATATATATATATATATATACCATTAGGTCGTGATGGTGATATATATATATATATATATATATATATATATATATATATATATATATATATATATATATATATATATACAGATTTTTTTCCATCCCAACAATTTCAGATATATGAATTAGAGAACAAGTCACATGTTCTAACATCAAAAACACTGTTTGAGGATAAAATACTTAACATAAGGATAAATAATATAGAATACATTCGAGACACAGAGATAAGGTTTGCCCCATGATGTCACAAAGTAAGATAAACTCATATCAACATCATATCTAACAGCATGCAAAAACATGTCCGCGAATCATCTGCACAAAAGTTTCGTTTTTGAAGGAACAGTCAGGGTAAAAGTCAGGTAAACAGTACTATAAAGAATAACAATCGTGTAGAGTGCCTTTTCCGTTACTGCAATTCGCTCATAAAAGGCAGCTATCATATTGTGTTGTGGTGTTTTGTGTCCAGTAATGAAAAATGATGAGTGAACCACAAAAGTCTTTGAAAATTTCTTTCTTCAGGAAAATAGCATGAGACAAAACTCTTGACATAGCTCTAAAAGGATGGAAACCTGTTATTATTTTAGAAGACACGTACGTTGTGATGTATTTATCCAGGACCACTTGGGAAACGTTATGCAGGAAGTGGTCTGATATCCTCGGCTACTTGCAAAGAAGAGTTGACTACGAAATGGAACTTGGTTATATTCTGAAATGCCAAGATGGGGAACTAATGTTCGATGATACAGTAGCTGGTGGATGTAAAGTTTTCTCTATTAGTTGTGAAGAAGCTGAGAGGTTTTCACCAAAAATGTATGACATTGATAATCATTTACTATTTTTGGAAACTATATTACCAGCAATTTGTATCATGCGTAAAATTATTCCTAATCATCTAAATTCATCAATGATAAAATTAGACTTACAAGATTTTATTCAATTCGATAAAGATTGTTTATTTTGGGACATTTACAAGCATTATACAAAAACTGCTTGTGTATATCTGGGGACAAAAGAATACACGGAAAGTTTAGCGAGGCATGGTGTCATTTCTAGAGTAACTCAATGTCAAATGTATAGATCTGTACTTACTATGGTATCCGATCTTGAGACTCTTTTGCATGACCAAATATTTTGATGTAATGTAACCAAGAAACAGTCAATAATGAACATTTTCTTCATTGAATTTGGAAAATGTTAACAGTGTAAACTAAATATCATGAAATATTTTTAGGTAATTACATGTTTCGAATTTTTTCTCTGTGAATATACTTGTAAATAGTATTTCATCAAAATAAAATATGCATTTGTAAACTTAAATGAACAAAGATGTGTGTTGTTGTTGTTGTGCTTTTCCACAGTGAAGTTTTTACTCAGTTATTGATTTAGACTTAAGTTCAAGTCTAGTCACTGACTGGAAGAACTTTTTCTAAGCCTTTCTTCTACTGGTTCCCGAGTTAGTCGATCTCTGGCACAGGCAAGCAGGTTTTTCCTCCCAGAAACTCAGGTTTTTCATCCATTAAAACTCAAGAAAATCGACTGTAGTACGCACATTATTTCAGACAGTAACATATCTTGTTAGGGTTAGGTACCAAGAGATGGAAGCACTTGGTTGCCATCCTCTTCATCGGTGGCTGCTATAATTAGTGATAGACATGGGCCAGCTATCTCTAATTGGCTGCCTATGGAGATTGAACTGCCTACTCAGTCTCCAAAAGCTGGATAGGGTATAAGTGAGTAAATGGCGTTATCTAGCTGATATAAATCCATAACTTTATACTTTAATGCAATTCTGTTTAATTATTGTAAAAAAAATCACTACTGTTAAATTAATGCCAGGAACGGGTAAAAAAGTGGTGAAAACTGATATCCATGTAATTAATTATTTTAGAAAATTGTATAATGCCACCTATTGACATTGTTTGAGTTATCTGTAAACATTTCATTCATATAATCGAAAATCTGAACTGTTAGAATTTTGTGATTTTACAGAGAGACAACCGATAATTTAACCCAAAAACGTGACTTAAACTCTTAAAAGTTTGGTATAGAAAAAAGATTTCTACTCTGCAGATAACACAAATACAAATTTTGGCTTTCCCTACACACAAAGTAAGATAAAAACACATCGACAGCATATCCACCAACATGCAAAAACATGTCTGTGAGTCATGTGCATGAAAGTTTCATTTTTGAAGGAACGATCAGAGTAGGGCAAGGTAAGGGTAAACAGTACTATAAGTACTGTTTACCCTTACTTATGTTTACCCTTACAGTCATGTGACATTGGACTTAAGGTAATCGTTCATGCACTGCAACTATTGTATTGTGTTGTGGTGTTTTGAGTCCAGTAGAGTAAAAATAATGGGTGAGCCAAAAAATTCTCCGAAAGTTTCTTTGTGTAAAGTTCTAATTGTTTGGAATTTTGTAACAGAAAGTTAACATAAAATATAAGATCAGAGCTAATAATCACTGAAATAATAATAAATTACTATTTATTTGTGGTGCCAATTGATTCAATCTAAGAAGAATGAAGGAAAACGAATGTGAAAAATCTACAGTGGGTGAAAAATACGAAGTTTCAGTTCTCATTGGTATTATTGATAGTCAATTTCTTTTAAATAAGACTTCAACTTTATTTCCTAAAGAAATTTCTATTTCTGATGGAATTACTGTAAGATATGCCTTGACAAAATCACCTTGTAGTTGGAATAAATTAACTGAAAGAGTTAAAAAACAGAATTCTTGGTTAATAAAACATAATCATCAGCTGAGCTGGGAATTGGTTCACTATCTCTGGACAAACTAAGAGAATGGATAATAGAATCAACATGCAAATATCAAATATTGCTTGCCAAATGAAGAAAAAATACAAAAACGTTAACGATTTTAATAGGCAGACCTATTGTAGATTTAAACGATCTGGGTTGCTCTAGACGTGAAAAAATTCCGTGTACTTTTAAATGCTTTTGGAAACATAACGATAGCTTCTGTGCTTATAATAATGCTGAAAAATATATGTATTGGTCTAAAAAAATTAAAATATCATCCTTAATTTTCCTAGAGTAACAAATTCCCATGACCACAAATGAATAAACATTCAGATGAGTGTCGCATTGTTGAAAACAACTTGATGTCAATTCTGCAAGCATGGAAAGAACTTTTGAACAACAGTGCAATAACACTGTTGTTCAAAAAATAGATTCTATTTTTCACTTTATTTATTTTCTGTATGTTAGATTCCATAAATACAATTTGTAAATAATATTTCACTCAAATAAAATGTGTAAATTTAAATAAACAAATGGGTGTCATTGATATGTTATGCAAATTTAATTAAGACCATATATATATATATATATAGTCTTAATTAAATAAATACAAATAAATAAATAAATAATATATATATATATATATATATACAGGGTGTTCGGGATAAATTTGACATATTTATAATTAATTATATTTTTCCGTAAGTTACATGTATTAACACACACTTCTCTTCATTTAAAAGTTTGGACCCTTCTTCATTCATATACAAGATGTCAGAAAGGATGGATAGCTGGAACCCACCTGAATCATGGAAGAGAATAACTTGTATCATGATGATTCGTGCCCGCCATCAAAATAAGGATATTACGACTGCTGCCCAATGCTCCCTGAATACAGTAAAAACAATCAGGCATGAACTAGAGACTTGCAATGGTGACTACGAGGATGTAGCAAGAAGAAAGATCCCTAGCAGACGATCTGATTGCGTTCGTACAGCAGAATTCCTCGCAAATCTGCAGGAACAGGTGTTGAAGAACCCTGGCATTGGAATTCGGGCTTTGTTCGTGGAGTTGCTAACTGTAGTCAAGCCCTGGATAACAAGGGTAGCCAATGGTAGGCCGTATGTATGGCAGCAGGATTCGGCCCCTTGCCACACCTCTGGGAAAAGTCAAAAATGGTTGTCTGAAAATTTCTACGACTTCACCAGTCCAAATGTTTGGCCTCCAAACTCCCCAGACCTTAACCCCATGGATTATTTTGTATGGGGCGCAGTTGAAAAAGACACCAATCGCACTTCCAGTAATACAAATGTCCAGTTAATGGATAAAATTAAAACAGTTTTTGCGGCCCTTCCCAGGGAGACTGTAGCATCAGCTTGTTCGAAGTTCCGAAGCAGAATTGAAGCTGTGATCGATGCTAATGGTGGTTATTTTGAGTAAATCTTGTTGATAGTATTGTAATTAACTCTGCCTGTAATGTTTTTTTGTCAATTCATTAAATTTAATAGATACAAAGAAGATTTTCTTTTTCCTTACGAAACTGTCAAATTTATCCCGAACACCCTGTATATATATTTTTTTCTTGTGAAATTTCTTCCCACAAACTAACGAGTATATATATATATATATATATATATATATATATATATATATATATATATATATGTAGAAAGTATTTTTACCTTGGGTATAAATATGTTAAAGATACCAAGTATTTTTAAACCTGGTTTTACTCCATTTCCCAAGTAAGCAAACAGACTAAAAGTCAAGTTTGCGCCTGCAATTGATGCAAGTCTAACTGATCCCACAGATATATATATATATATATATATATATATATATATATATATACTAGTGCAAAAAGCACTTTCTGCATGCCAACAAACGGTACATAAAAAGCAGATTTTGAAAAGCATATTTGAATTTTATGAGAAATGTATCTCTTATTAATAAATGTGGAAAAAGCAGACTCAAAAAATTCAGAGTAGTTTTCATAAATACAAGGAAGTCGGGATTTTGAGCTTCAGTGGCCAGGTGTGATGCATCCTCAGAATTTGTTAATTCCATATCTCGAGTTCTGAAAAATTAGTTGTTCAAATACACAATCTCTTTGCTGACGTTTCCATTATCAAAATACTACTGCAAGATTTAAAGTAAAATAGAGAAAAACAACCAATCAGATTGGAAAAAAAAAAAATATATATATATATATATATATATATATAGAGAGAGAGAGAGAAGCATATGAAATACCAGCATCGAGTGATGCAAATTTCGGATTGTAAACTAAAATTTGAAAAATAGAAATTAATAATACTAAGTCATTTTCGTATTTTAACTGATACTGAGAGCCGGCGCTAGAGTGTTTGATGCCCGCATGCAATTTCTATCTAAGCGCCCTTGTAACGATCCGGGAGTGGGTGGTTATTTTATGATAATAAAAATTTTAATTATTTGAGATTTCTTATAAATAAATTTTAACAGAACAGCCACACGTTGGTTACCTAAATGTAACGAACCGGGAGTGTTGACTAGGCAGGATAATCTTTAAAAACCTGAATATTCAAAAAATTCTCAAAAGTTAAAGCAAATTTGGATAAAGCCACTTCACTTTAATTGTTGAATATAATGATACACAGATTATAGCCTTCTCACTGACCCGAATCACTAACAAAATTAAAATGAATTTTAATTAAAGTTAAAATTTATTTGAACTAAAGTTTAAAAAATTCTTGCATTTTACAAGTTAATAAATTCTTAGTAACTTGTAATAATTTTTATAAGTGGAACTATCTTTTAGGAAATTAAAAGAAACTCAAGATAGATGAGAAAATAATAAAAGAATTCAGATATAATTAGAACATTTAATATAAGTATTCAAAAAATCATATCTTTACAGAATAACAGGAAATAAAAATAATTACATAAATATACTTGAAATTTTTTAAATTAAAATTTTAAGGTTTTTGATTTCATATTATCAAAATTAGAAATAATGGTCTTAACGTCTAATTCCGCACATATATCATTTTCAATAGCTATTAACGGCAAACTAACAAGCCTTTTTTGTGACATATTTGTTCTTAAGTAGGTTTTAATCAATTTCAACTTGGAAAAGGAACGTTCATCACTCTCTACACTAACAGTTAAGGTTAATAGAATTCTTAAAGCAATTGAAAAGTTAGGGAAAGATAAATTATTGGACACACTAAAATTAAGAACATCGAAAGAGCTTTTGAATATTTAAATTATCCTTCCCAAAAATATCCCGGAAAGCACATAACTCGTCATATAGTTCTATTGCATTTACGTTTTTATTGTCGCAGTCCTTCAAGAGAATCTCTAAATCATCACAAATTTTTCGTAACTCTTCGTTATTAATTTGTAGTAATCCATACAAGAAATATAAATTATCATATCTTTTAGTTGTTCGAAACGTTTTATTCTATTAAGGAACACATTGCAATGTCTAGAAGTGTATAAAGCACATTCACTCTAAATTTATCTTCTGGCGATTGTGGCATTTCGTCATGATGCTCATAGTCAAATTGTCATGTCTTCTTTCGTCGTCGAACTTCCGTACCAGTTTAAAATTCTTGTTCTCCATCCACCTCTTCACTCAGTTATTTTGCCATTTTTAGAACTTCTTTAAAATTTTGTATCTGATCGATAATCTTGTAAGAATATTTTTAAGTTTTCGATAGATTCTAAAGCAAGTGTAATGTTCATATTTTTGTTTTGAAGCATTTTACTCACAAGGTTTATTCTGTTAAGTAAATCATACCAAGTTATAAGGGAGCAAATAAACTTGTAGTCCTTTATTTTAGCACATAATGTTTGTGCTTCATGCCGAGTTTCTTTATTAAAATTTTCATTATTTAAAATTTCCAAAAGTGCATCATAAATTTCTACTAACTGATATCGTGGAGGGCGGATTGCATTAATTTTACTATCCCATCGCGTTTCTGATGGCTGTTTCAATGTTAATTTTTTTACGAACTTTAAAAGGATTGCCCAACGTTTGTAAGAGAATGAAAAGAATTGTATATTTCTTGAATAATTGCAAAGAAACCAATTGCATCTGCATTCACTTTGGCTGCATCGTTAATGATTAAATTTAGAGTATGAGCAGCACATGGCACGTAAAAAGCTAGAGGATTTTTGTTCAAAAGCAAATTTTGGAGCCCATATTTGCCCCATTGTCATACCCTTGACCTCGCATGTCTTCAATGGGAATGTTCTATTTTTCCAGTTGTTCCATTATTGTTGCACATAAACCACGTCCTGTGGAATCTGATATATCTGCAAAACCTAAAACGTTTTCCCTGATCTTGACAATTCCATTGTCAGAGGAAACAAAGCGAATTGTAATGGTCATTTGTTCTGTTTTACTTGCATCGGGTGTGCAGTCTAAAATTATGGAATAATATTTAGATTTTCGAATTGATAATAAAATTGTATCCCTGATTACGTTACTTAAATTTCCAATATTTCAT
This sequence comes from Typopeltis vanoorti, assembly GCF_054136105.1. NCBI lineage: Eukaryota > Metazoa > Arthropoda > Arachnida > Uropygi > Thelyphonidae > Typopeltis > Typopeltis vanoorti. Next base: position 2,050,563 of record NC_143560.1, on the reverse strand, counting down.
TTTGACTGTCTTTACTCAAATAGTGTACTATATTGTTTCGTTGTAGGGGCCTTTCAACATGATTTTCCATAACGGGATCAAACTTCCCAAACCGTTCGACTAATTTTAAAAAATTGCTGTTATTTCTTTCATATAATTTATCAGATGATCCGCAAAAAGCTAAATTTCGGCTACCAAGGAATTTTATAATTTCAATCAAGCATTCTAAAACACTCGTCCAATGTTTCTTTTCCATTTCATACATGCTTTGAGTCTGGAAATCAATAGTAGTTTTGTTGTTTTTAAATTTTTATCAAGTTCCTTCCATTTTAAGAAATTTTTCATGTGAGTTAAAGTAGTCTCATGTCTATGTAAAGTTGTACTTACATTTCTCCAATCGTTCTAACCTTCTACAAGACTCAGTGGGTGATTCAGTTGATTCCGTAGGTGTGACAAGTTTGCAACAAAAGCAAAAAACAGAATTTAAAGTTTCGATATAATTGAGCCATGTTCTTGGCACGAGCTCCAGTTTTCCATTTTTCTATTGTAATACGTGTCGCCAAATTTACGACCATAGGTATCTCTATAATATATTATATTTTTATTTTGAATAGGCCCCATTTCAATTAAAATAACTCGTAATTTTTCATCAATATATTTGCGCATTCACCTGGATCTTCTAATTTCACAGAGACTAACAATGTGTCAGTTTCGTGGTCAACTACAACTAAATCTTGTTGTAGTTGACTAATCCTAACTATTTTTCACTTAAATCATGTTCAATTATCTTGCTCAATAGTTGCAATAGTACTTTCATGAAAACTGGATAATGTGCACGGTTCTTCAACTCTGATTTCTGATTTCTGATGTATCGAGTTGGTGACAATCTGCATCAGAATATTTTAATATTTTAACAAATTTATTAAATTTGTTAAAATATGAAATTTCAATTTAATATTTTAATAAAATATTAAGTTTCTTAATATCTGCTTCTTTCGCAGCATGACGCTTATGATTTTGTGCACCGGATAACTTTTGTTTTAAATTTTTGATTCCATTTCTATTTTATACCCACAAGAAATTATTACACAAAACGACACGAAGACGAAAGAATAGTTCGCACTGCGCTACTGTCGGTAGCCTACTGAGATGTGTACCATATGACTGGTTAACTAGCAACAAATGTTTTGTACGAAAATTCGTTTCTGCGCATAAAAACCGTTCACCATTTCACTTTAGATAGACTGCAGTAGACACAACATTCTGCAGGCAAGCATTTAGCCTGCTCTCTCTGCAAAATTGTAAACAGCCGGCTGACCAAAAAGGCAGCAATATACATTTTTTAAATTTTTATTCAGTGTATACGACCTCATTTATTTTAATATTGATCATTCTAAGAATTTTTTTGTTTTTATGATAAAAATTTTGTTTCTTAAAAATTAACTTATGTACCGTTCCCTGGCGGCTTTGTCCCCCATCGTAGAGGCGCCCGCATGCCCGCTTCCATCGGCCCTGCTGATACTATATACTTTTCATGTTAATTCCTCTGCTACAAGTTCCAAACAAGATACACCCATACTTATATGGGAGGACAACAATCAGTCGTGCAAACAAAGGTGTTGACAGCTTCCTTTCTTTGCAGTTTGCCTATATTTCATGGTAAAATTTAATTTCTGTATGTTAGATTCAGAAATACATTTTTGTAAATAATATTTCAGTCAAATAAAGGGTACAAATACTAATATTCGTTTGAAATAATAAGAAATAACTATTTCTTTGTGGTGGCAAAAGAATTTTCTAATAAGAAATCGCTAACGAGAGATCCAATCCAAGCAGAGAATGTCACACGTGGGCACAACAGAAAAGCGACGGGAAATGAGACACATCTTTAAGATAACACTAATGAAAAATCTACAGTGTGGGAAAAGTAAATTCACACACATTTATTTATTTATTTTGCTCAGTTATACTGGTTAGATATGTATTTAAACTGAATTTTAAAAGTAAAATACAGAAAATAACCAATCAATTTGAAATATATATATATATATATATATATATATATATATATATATATATATATATATAGAAACATCAAAAATTGGGGTGGTTAAGGGTCAAAGCTGTATAACTGAGAGGAAAACTCCACATAGCCTTTAAAAGAATGCGGAGAACCGACCAGGGCTTCTGAAATAATGTCCAATCCTCACCTTCTCGTGGTGCACCTTGTTGGTTATCTACTTGGATACTGAACGAACGAGGATGGGCTGGCAATTTGGGATTTAGCCGACCAAATTGTAATTCTTATTGGTTAAACCAAAATAAAAAATGATGGTACAACATGACAAAATTTCATGCCTGCTGGGGCGTCGCCCGGTTAAACAAGGCCCCCACTGTTTTCGCCAGGTAACCAGGGCGAACAGCGAAAAGTCAGCTACCGGAACAAATCTGAAAACAATCCCCAACTCAACATCACCAGAGTTAAAGATCTGTACTATCAACGTAAGAAGCCTGAATGGCAAAGAAATGGAACTAGCTGAGGAATTGGATAAGTACCAGATCGACATAATAGAGATGACTGAAACAAAAGAAGCAAAAACTGGTCAGCTCTTTCTGAGCAATAAATACAAAATTTTATATTCAGACAATGACAATCAAGGAAAAGAAGGAGTAGCCATAGTATTCAACACAAAATACGAGGCTAATCTTCTTGAATGGCAATCAGTGTCAAGTAGAGTGATGTGGGCAAATATGAGAATGGGGAACTGGACAATGAGACCTATTTGTGCCTATGGACCCACAGAAGGTTCTACTAAGGTAGAAATGGAGGAATTTTTTGAGGCTTTAGAAAAAGCAACTGACACAATGAAAAAGGAAAAGTTGGTCCTTGTTGGGGATCTAAATAGCAGAGTAGGAAATGATTGTGAGACATACAAAAATATTTTGGGAAAATTTGGAGAAAAGAGCAAAGCTAATAATAATTGCAAATATCTGTTGGATTTCTGCTCAGGACGTGGACTGGTTATTACTAACATCATGTTCCAACATAAAAATGTGCAAAAATTCACATGGAGAGAAGAGGCTAGGAATAAGAAAAGTCTCATTGACTATGTTATTGTTGATAGTGATGTTTTCTCCCTGGTGCAGGACACCAGAGTGTACAGAGGATTTGAAATTGGAAGTGATCACTATTTAGTCTTGAGCAGGATAAAATTGAATTTCATATTGAAAAGAATAACATGTTAGAAAGTTTTGAAGTGAATAAAAGTTGAGCAGCTCTCAGATGTGAACTGTAGACTAAAATACATAAAGATTATTGAAGAAAAAAAAATGCTCAAATATGGCGGTATAAGAGTCTTACAGTGACTGCACTGCATAGTTCAGAAAGCCTGGACAGAGGGACGAATTCCCAATGTTTGGAGTAGTGCTCTAATAGTACCCATATATAAAAATGGAAAGAAAACTGAATGTGAGAATTACAGAGGTATTTCCCTACTGAGTGTTCCTGGCAAGATCTATGCAAGTATACCTGAGAAACGGTTGAGAAGAATTGTGGAAGAAAAGCTTGGTGAAGAACAAGCTGGATTCAGGACAAATAGAGGCTGTCAGGATCAGATCTTCACTTTACGACAAATAGTCGAGAAAGCATGGGAATGTAACAAAGATCTGTATTAAAGTTTTGAAGAACTGGAAAATCAAGGTGCCAAGAGAGAGTATACTCAATATGCTACAGTTATATGGTGTCAATGGGGAATTATATCAAGCAATACTTGGTCTTTATTTGAGTTGTAAGTCAGCAGTTAGAATTGAAGAAAGTACAGGAAGATGATTTAATGTTAAATCTGGTGTGAGACAAGGATGTACATTATCCCCTCTGTTATTCATTATCTATATCGATCACATTATGAAGGAAAGTGGTATTAAACATGATATCAAAATTGGAGATGTTAATGTCAGCTCTTTGCTTTATGCAGATGATGTTATACTTCTAAATAAATGCGCTACAAGTTTGCAAGATTCCCTGACTAAATTGAATAACGGTTGTAATAGATATGGTATGAAGGTCAGCATTAAAAAGACAAAGACAATGAAAATAGGTAGAATTGTTGAAAATGTCAACTGTGTTGTGAATGGAGAACCTATGGAACAAGTAAAACATTTCAGCTACTTAAGCACGATTTTTAGTGAAGATGGTAAATTAAATATGGAAATAGACAACAGAATTAATAAAGCTGGTGTGGGTGGAAGCCAACTGAATAAATTTATATGCAATAAGAGAAATTAGTCAAAACACTAAATTAGCTGTGTACAAGACAGTGTTCAAACCAGTTTTAACTTATGGATCTGAGAGCTGGGTCAGAAGTAAAACACTTGACCAAAGACTAGAGACCGCCGATATGAGTCCTGAGAAAGATTAGGGGTGTGAACAGATGGCATCAATGGCAATATCATATTAAAAATGAGGATATTAGGAAAGAACTTGACATTATCAGCATCCAGGAATGCGTTAGCAGAGCTAATCTCAGATGGTATGGTCACTTAAACAGAATGGGCGAGGAAAGATTAGCAAAACAAGAGTTCTCTGCCAGGTTGGCAGGAAAAACGACCCAGAGGAAGACCAAGATATAGGTGGATTGATACGGTACAAAGTGCCTTAGACAATAGAAATATAAGATCTGATAATGTTGGAGTCTTAACAAGTAACAGACTGATTTGGAGGAAAATTATAGATAGGAAGTTAGTAATGATGTATTTTTTTTCATGTAGTACTATCATATCCTGTACACCCCTTGAGGGTACATGGCAGGAATTTGATGATGACGATGATGATGATGATGATGATATCAAAAATCTCCGCATCGAGTTCACACGCACAACAAAATTGCGACCGAAAATGAGTCAGGTAAGATAACTCAAATGAAAATCAACAGCGTGGGGGAAAATAAATTCACACAGAATTTATTTATTTTGCTCATTTATTCTGGTTTGAATATGTAGTTAACTGAACTTTAAAAGTAAAATAGAGAAAAATAACCAATCAATTTGAAGAAAAAAAAAATAGATCCATATCAAAAACCTCTGCATTCAGAGATGGAAAGTTACCGGTCGCTGGCGGATAATAGTCATGAAAAAGACACCTTGAGTTTACGCTCATCACCGCGGGAAAAAAACTTCGCATGATCCCATTGCGAAAGAAAATAACGAAGAGTTCCTAACGGGCTGAAATCTAAAGGTAGAAGTAGAAAACTAGATTTTGATTTTCAAGTTATTTACAGAACTTTCGTTCTTTCAACCCTTGTTTTGTGGTGTTGTGCTGTGGATATATGGTTATAATTCAACTATTTCGGAATATCTATTGGCATTCAGAAGAGCCATTCTGGAGAGAATGTAAGTTAATCTAAATTATCAATTTTCAATTATCAATTATCAATTAGAATTTTCTAGACTACATACGAAAGTTCTTGTACTCCATTAAAATCTCCGTTTATTTATTTATTTTTGTTAAAAAAATACCGTTTGGCCTTCATTAAAAAATGAACTCATTTTTATTTCTGAAGGCTGCTGCCTTTCTTGACTTTAAACTAAGAATTCGCATACTCATCTATTGAGAAGAAAAACGTATGCGTGTGTGTGTGTGTGTGTGTGTGTCTGAGGGGGGGGGGACACCAATGATGTTTTGTAATGAATTATTCAGAAAGGTCTAAATGCTGCCACCATCTCTCTTCACTCTAAACTAAAAATTTCCATACTCATCTATTGACAAGAATCGTGTGTGAGCGTGCGCACGTGTGCTTGTGAGGGACACCAATGATAGTTTGCAATTAATTATCCAGAAAAGGTCTAAAACCTGCCGCCATCTCGACTCTAAACTAAACTAAAAAATTCCAATAGCCGGAAACTTTTGTAATAAAGATAGCATTAATTAGAAAAAGTAATGAAGTTTAAGATCTGAAATTTTACACAAATCAAAATATGCCGATGAGTTATGTATATGGGGAAAAGAAAAAGTGTGTATTTGAGGGGAAGAACAGTGATAGCCTATAATTAATTATTCAGAAATTTCCTAAATGCTGCCGCCATCTCTTCACTCTAAACTAAAATTCCATATTCAGGAATGAAATACCCCAAACCTATATTGAAAAATTCGTGATTCCAACTATAGACAAGCGAAAACACAACGTGACGTCAATGGCAGATGTGTGTCACCCTTTGAAATTCCAAGATATCTTATCTCTAATCATCACCCCCAATTCATTAGGCAAACCAAACCACACCACGTGATGTCCCTGATGCATATGTTCTCCAGAAAAATTCCAAACTCATGACGTCACCCCACGCCTCCCTCACAATGATGTCAATTATCGTATCACAACGACGTCACGAATCCTTTTCTTATCTTGATCTTGATTTGCTACTAGTGCATCTCCATGCTACTGACGTGACTTCAGAGTGCCCTTGCTCTGATTCTATTGTATGAAATTAATGCAGTGTCAGAGAAGAGGAAAAATCTTTTTAGAAATCTTGTTTTTTAAAATGCTGAGAACATCTTGCATTGGAACATTTGTAAAAACTGCCACAACACCAAAGCTGGCCACAACATCGGTATTCTTGAGCTTTATATCTTTAATTTTGTAAACGAAGTCTGCTGAATTTTTAATATAAGAGGAACATTTTCTTACTAGTCCTTTTAAGGAGGATGCTAGATATTTTGATAATTTATATGTGGGTGAATCAATGCTATCAACTATTGGCCTGAGCGGATAATTTTCTTTGTGCACATTTGGAAGGCAGTATAATCTTTTAATAAGTGGATGTAAAGACCAAAGAGAAAGACGTGTGTTTCTTGGATGTTCCGTTGTCGTCTTATGGAGATTGTTTGTTCGATTATGTATCTCTCTCGTTGGGCATCTGTCTAGTTCAGAGTAGGCATCTGATTCTAATAATGCCAGGATTTACTCGCGATAAACTGTTTTTTTAGTACTACCGTTGCATTGCCCTTGTCTGCTTGGAGGATGATAATATCTCTGTTCCCTTTAAGTTTAATCTTTCACTAGGAGAAATGTTGCTCTTCTTTGACACTGTATTAATTCGGGGTATTTTCAGTTCGAAGAGAAAATTTATAAAATAAAGATTAGCTACGGACTGACCTGTCTCCAATACTGGCCAACATTTTCTTCGAGGATTTCGAGGAAAAAGCCATCTATAAAGCAACATTATAACCCTGAACATGTCTCCACTATGTGGAGGATATATTCTTTATTTCGGAGCATGGTGTGGAGAATCTTTACATCTATCTAAATCATTTAAACAACTTCCACCAAGACATAAAATTCACCGTCGAGATTGAAGAAAATGGTTCCCTTTCATTTCTAGACACACACACACACACACACACACACACACACACACACACACACACACACACACACACACACACACACACACACACACACACACACACACACACACACACACACACACACACACACACACACACACACACACACACACACACACACACACACACACACACACACACACACACACACACACACACACACACAGATAAATACATACATGCTCACATCACTGTCCTGCACAAAAGTTAGGCATCGTTTCCTCATTGGCTGACCGTGCACGCTCAGTATTGTCCGATGAAGAAGAACTAAAAAATGAACTAAAATATATAGAAAGAACTTTCTCTAATAATGGACACTCTTCCAAAAACATCAGGAGGAAACTATACCAGCACCCTCGAAACAACACAGATTCCTATCAACCCCAAGGGTTATATTTCTTTACCTTACATCAGCTCGCTCTCCTGGAAACTAAGAAGCATTTCGAAAAAACTTTAATATAAAAACTATTTAAAAGTAAAGAGCCAATTGGCTTCATTTCGGCGATGTAAAACATTATTTAAATTAATTATTATTATTATTATTATTATTATTATTATTATTATTATTATTATTATTATTATTATTTCGGGCGACTACAGGAGTCCTTAGACTCATCAAGGGAGGCCCTAAACATCATGTCCACCGAACTAAGCGATTACATACTCACAGTATCTATCATACCTTGTCTTGAACTCGTTCACCGTCATAGCACCCACAACAAACTCTGGCAGCTTATTCCACTCATTTACCACTCTAAAAGTAAAGAACCCAGCTCTAACACCCCTGCTAACCACACTCTTGCCCAGCTTCCATAGGTTTCCCCTAGTTCTCCCACCACCAGTTCTGATCTCAAAAATATCCTCTGAATTAATCCTATAGAATCCCTTTAGCAATTTGAATGTTTCAATCATATCTCCCCCTTTCCGCCTATCAACTAGTTTCTGCAACCTACAAATCTTCAACCTGTTCTCATATGGTTCATTCCATAGACCTACTATCATCTTAGTCACTCGCCTCTGGATCCTCTCCACCTCCTCCCCATCAAGAAGGAACCGAGGTGATCAAATTTGGGCACAGTAGTCCAGATGAGGTCTTATCAAGGCTCCGTACAGAGGTACAATAACTTGTTTGTCTCTGCTTGTTAAGGTATTTTTCAACAACCAAGTGAGTTGATGAGGTGATTTAGCTATTTTGCAATGTGCCCCCTAAACTTCATCTTCCTATCCACCAACACTCCCAAGTCCCTGGCCTCATCAATCTCTTGGAGTACATTTCCACCAATGTGGTATACTGCTGCTAATCTTTTCACCCTAAAATGCATAACCTTACATTTTGTCACATTAAATTGACATCCATTCTCCTTAGCCCAGAACTCCAATCTATCTAAGTCATCCTGCAAGACTTTGACATCTTCTGCATTCACTATTGCCCTACCCAACTTTGCATCATCAGCGAACAAATGAATTGTTCCACTTAGATCCTTCCTTATATCGTTAATGAACAGATTAAACAGCAGTGGTCCAAGAACAGTACCCTGCGGCACACCACTAGTCACAGGCCGTCTTTTGGACTCTACTCCTGAATAAACTACTCTTTGATATCTCTCCATCAACCAACTACCTATCCACCTCACCAACCCTATATCCATTTCCATATATTGTAGTTTACGGATTAGTATTCCATGTGGTATCCTGTCAAACGCCTTTGCCAGGTCAAGCAGTATCACTGTTAACCCATTTCCCTTATCTAGTTCAGCCGTCACCTTGTTATAAAACTTGAGCAAGTTACTGAAGCATGATCTACCCTTCACAAAGCCATGCTGTCCCCTGTACAGTATCTCAATTAAGGGGATATTAAATACCACATTGTTTTAAAACCGAATAAGAAACTCAAAGATCGGAATCAAAGAGTTTCATGCCGAATTTAGTATAACTATAAACGTATCGGCGACTACTAGCGTATGTTAAAGCACGTAATACAAACTAGGGCAACTCGTTGAACTCTTCCAAAATTAAGGTCAGTTCTAAGCCACCCCAAAACAAGCTCATAGCCATCTTCCCCGGTGTATATAAGGTAATATGTGATTGTGCGAGACCATATTATGGCCAGACTGAGAAGTCAGTCCTCCTACGGGTAGACCAGCACCAGAGAAACATTTCATACAATAGAATCAGAGCAAGCGCACCCTCAAGTGACGTCTTATTCTCAGTGAACACAAACGATGAAGGCTGCCAACACGAAATACATTGGAATGCAACATCAAACGTTTATATTTGACACGATGAAGTGGAACGTCGCGTAGTTGAATCCATTGGAATTATCTTATCAACATCAACCTTGGTTATACACCCTCTGTCCAAAAAGAAACCGAAATTTTCGAAAAAAGAAGAAACTATTGGCGCCACCTGTTATATCGTCTTGTTGTCGAAAGCGGCAACAAGAAAAGTTGACACATCAGTGTTGTGTCAACTTTTTATTACATTTGTTTCATTAGAAGCCGAATTATAGTGCCACGAGTGACAGTGTGTTTTGATGAACGGTCGGTCGTCACGATATTGATGCTGTACGCGATGAATTCTCGCTATCAATCGCTTCAAAACGTCGAGATATAACTCACCATTGACCGTTTGGCCAGGCGAAACGAATTTTTTTGTGGATAATGCCCTTGGAATCGTAGAAACAAATCAGCATTGTCTTTACTTTTGACTTCTCCAAGCTACTTTTTTTTCGGATGCCCCTCTTCTGGTGGTTTCCACTCAGCACTCTGGCGCTTTGTTTCGGGTTTATACTCAAAACATCCCGTTTCGTCACCAGTAACGACCGTTTCAAGGAAATTTGAGTCCTTATGAGCGGTTTTAATGTGGTCTTTGCAGTGTTCAATTCGATAGATTTTTTTGGTCGTCGGTCAACTTGTGGAGAACAAATCGCGAATTCTATTTCGGAAGGCCCAAAATCTCGGTCAAAATGTTGTGCATAGTCGATTTTGGAATCCCAAATTCATCTTCAATCAATATCAAGGACGATTTCGGGTTTTCGTTGATGAAATCACGCACTTTTTGGATGTTAACTTCGCTCAGTCCAGTTTTTGGACGGCCCGGCTTTTCATTGTCTTCAAGCGTTTCACGACCACTTTGAAATCGCTTAAACCACTCCTAAATGTGAGTACGGGACAAGCATTCACCACAGTATGCTTTTTTAGGCATGTGATGCGTTTCGGTAAAACTTTTACCAAGCTTATCATAAAAGTCAATCTCAGCTCTGTTTGCAACTCATTTTCCGACGTGACAAAAGGTCGGAAAAGTGACAGTGGTTTTACGCTGTCACTCTTGGCACTATAACTTTGCTTCTAATGAAACAAATGTCATATATAATTCCGTTTTCGACAACAAAAAGATACACCAGCTGGTTCCACTAGGTGCTTCTATTTTCGAAAACTCGGTTTCTTTTTGGACAGACGGTGTAGTCTACCTGACTCTCATAGTTCTGCCATTAGATACTGGCGTACACGTGAACTCAGACGCTTGCATGTGAACAACAATACAACTACAGCACGGACTATAACGACATTTCAAACTTAACTTCAGTTTACAAATCTGTGAGGTATGTAGAAGCTTTGGTAGCTTTTCGGTAGTGATTATTATACTTATATGTTATGTAGTTTGTTGACTGTAGTCTTGTTATCTGATATGTTGTTCTGGTTACTCTGGAGGTTGGATTGAAGTAATGTTTTAACATGACTGTGCAGTGGCATGGATCTTTTACCTTAAATATTTTGTTTTCTATCCTTGTTTCCAGTATAAGTCTGGGCTGTTCTCTTTGTTCCCAGAATATGAATTTTACCATTTTATTTTGCATCGATTGTAATCTATTAAGTTTGTGGTCCGTGCAGAATGTGTATGATGTAATTGCGTATCTTAAGATGTTTTCAAATAATGCTTTATAGATTAGTATTTTTATATGTGTCGGGATATGTCTTTTAATCGATATAGTTTGCTTGCGATTATTCTGAAATTGTTGTCTGGATAATTTGCATGCTATTCCAACTTGATCAGCATCGAAGACGTCTAAGATAACGTGTTCTTTTTACCTGTGCGATGGTTTTAGGATCAGTGCTTTGTATAGGAGGAATGATGGCGGATATTGAGATATTTAGTTTGTTTGGATAGGGCCTGGGAATTTTTGAATATCATTAGCTTTGTTTTTTTTTTTGGGTTAACAGTTAGGCACTTAGTGATCAGATTGATGTTATGTTGCATATTTGTGTAAACTATAGTTGCATTCTTGTGAATGGATACTATGGCCGTGTCATCTGCGTAATAGAAGATATTACTTTTTAGGGGAAGATGATTAATGTCGTGTGCAGTACCGTCGACAGGGTATAGCATAGAGGCAGCCTGCCTCACGGCCTGGCTTAATAAGGGCGCTCATTCAGCCATATTACGGGAGGCGATCGCTACGCTTACAATTCCTGTTAGCGCAGCAAGTGTGGAAAGACGTTTTTCCAAGCTTAAACTGATAAAAAATTATTTGCGAACAGCAGTGACCCAAGGAAGATTGGTTGGTCTAGCAACTATATCGATAGAGGCGGACATAGCTTATAATTTAAATTTAGAAGAGCTTATAAACAGTTTTGTTGTGCGATATACCCGTCGAACAAATATTTAATTAATGTTATTATGTAATATTTTGCATTAATGTTTCTCTTGTAATGAAAACAACAAAATAGCAGTTGGAGATTTTCTTATATTTTTGTCTTATAATCTATCAGGGGCGATGTTTAATTGTTTGCCTCAGGGCGCGATCTAATCTGGCGACGGCCCTGATTATTATTATTATTATTATTATTATTATTATTATTATTATTATTATTATTATTACTATTTTGGGCGACTCCAGGGAGTCCTTAGACTCATCGAGGGAGGCCCTAAACTCCATGTCCACACAACTATTCGACATTCTCACAGTATCTATCATACCTTGCCTTGAACTCGCTCACTGTCATAGCACCCACAACAGACTCTGGCAGCTTATTCCACTCATTTACCACTCTAAAAGTAAAGAACCCAGCTCTAACACCCCTGCTAACTACACTCTTGCCCAGCTTTCATAGGTGTCCCCTAGTTCTCCCACCACCAGTCCTGATCTCAAAAATATCCTCTGAATTAATCCTATAGAATCCCTTCAGCAATTTGAATGTCTCAATCATATCTCCCCTTTTCCGCCTATCAACTAGTTTCTGCAAATCTTCAACCTGTTCTCATATGGTTCATTCCATAGACCTGTTATCATCTTAGTCACTCGCCTCTGGATTCTCTCCACCTCCTCCCCATCAAGAAGGAGTATATGTTATGTGTGTGTGTATGTTAAACAGAATGGGAGAAAGAACAGCTCCTTGTGGTACTTCACAATAATAATAATAATAATAATAATAATAATAATAATAATAATAATAATAATAATAATAATAATAATAATATTTTTTTTGACAAAGTGTTATTGTTATCATAAAGACTATTTACATTTACACTATTCATATATTATATTATTATATTTTCGGTTTAATACAGAATGTTATATATATATAGACCACAATAAAGGTGGAAACCGATCTGGGTAGTGACCATTACCTTAATGCATAGCATCATACATCTCCACAAGGAAATGTATTTTGCATTAGGAGAAAATTCTAAGGAAAGTGATCAGATCTTACTCCACCTTTACAACGAGTTGTCTCAGACTTGCACTACGTGCAGCCGCAAACTTGACTTACTTGTCTGTTTGCTTACTTGGGAAAAAGGATTAAAAACCTAGCTTATAAAATTGCTTGGTATCTTTAACACCCACACCCAAACCCACACCCACCCACCCACCCACCCACACACATATATATATATACATGCAAGATAGGAGGAGACCCACGTGAGTCCACTTTTTCATTAAATGTCTGTGAATTAAGTGAAACTTCCCTATCGAACTGTTAAGTTATCTAACTTAAGGAGATAGTTTTAACCCCTTAACATACAAAGACGTCTGTGACACGTCTTTTGTTTATTGCACCAAAATTGATTTGGAATTTTGGTTTCACATATAAATGCAACCGAATATAGACGCTAGACAATCTTGTGCCTATTTCCTTTCAGCCGAGAAAAGTTGCCAACGGCGTGTATCGGATATTTCGTTTGCACAAATTCATCATTATTTTTCAAATAATGATGAATTTGATCCAGCAAATCACCCTCGCCCAAAAAATTGGCAGAAAAACGACCGCTTTCTGATTTTTAATTAATACGTTAAGGGGTTAATGTGTGAGCTCGTAAATGTGTGTAATTACTGACGAATGAAACGTGAACGCAGTTAATTTCCCACGGAAGAAGTTGGACTATTGAATTTCTTTTGATAATTAAATGTGCGCTTGTGATAATTCTTGTTGTTCAAGTATTTACCTGCTATCATATTATAGGAATGTTTAGAACTTGATGACATAAATTGTACCTATGTAATTACCAGAGTTTTAACTAAGTGTTTAAGGAAAAAATAAGATTATGATATATATATATATATATGTAGAAAGTATTTTTACCTTGGGTATAAATATGTTAAAGATACCAAGCAATTTTAAACCTGGTTTTACTCCATTTCCCAAGTAAGCAAACAGACTAAAAGTCATGTTTGCGCCTGCAATTGATGCAAGTCTAACTGATCCCACAGGTAGTGCAGGACCAGGGCAACTCGTGGCAAAGGTGGAACAAGCTCCGATCACTAATCTTAATATTTACCCTTAATGCCAAAACACATCTCCAAGAAGGGGATGTATGATGTTTTGTATTAAAGGCAAGGGGCCACTACCCAGACCGGTTTCGACCTTTATTGAGGTCTCGTCAGTGGGAGCTAGGCTAGAAATACCAAGATTTAGTAATACAGAGCTTGTAAGTATTTCGCCAAAACAAGTTACCATAAGGTGTTTTAACCTTATTAAATAAAAATCTCTGGAGGAGATATAAATGTAGAAAGTATTTTTACCTTGGGTATAAATAAATATGTTAAAGATACCAAGCAATTTTAAACCTGGTTTTACTCCATTTCCCAAGTAAGCAAACAGACTAAAAGTCATGTTTGCGCCTGCAATTGATGCAAGTCTAACTGATCCCACAGGTAGTGCAGGACCAGGGCAACTCGTGGCAAAGGTGGAACAAGCTCCGATCACTAATCTTAATATTTACCCTTAATGCCAAAACACATCTCCAAGGAGGGGATGTATGATGTTTTGTATTAAAGGCAAGGGGCCACTACCCAGACCGGTTTCGACCTTTATTGAGGTCTCGTCAGTGGGAGCTAGGCTAGAAATACCAATACCAAGATTTAGTAATACAGAGCTTGTAAGTATTTCGCCAAAACAAGTTACCATAAGGTGTTTTAACCTTATTAAATAAAAATCTCTGGAGGAGATATAAATGTAGAAAGTATTTTTACCTTGGGTATAAATATGTTAAAGATACCAAGCAATTTTAAACCTGGTTTTACTCCATTTCCCAAGTAAGCAAACAGACTAAAAGTCATGTTTGCGCCTGCAATTGATGCAAGTCTAACTGATCCCACAGGTAGTGCAGGACCAGGGCAACTCGTGGCAAAGGTGGAACAAGCTCCGATCACTAATCTTAATATTTACCCTTAATGCCAAAACACATCTCCAAGAAGGGGATGTATGATGTTTTGTATTAAAGGCAAGGGGCCACTACCCAGACCGGTTTCGACCTTTATTGAGGTCTCGTCAGTGGGAGCTAGGCTAGAAATACCAAGATTTAGTAATACAGAGCTTGTAAGTATTTCGCCAAAACAAGTTACCATAAGGTGTTTTAACCTTATTGTTCCACCTTTGCCACGAGTTGCCCTGGTCCTGCACTACCTGTGGGATCAGTTAGACTTGCATCAATTGCAGGCGCAAACATGACTTTTAGTCTGTTTGCTTACTTGGGAAATGGAGTAAAACCAGGTTTAAAATTGCTTGGTATCTTTAACATATTTATACCCAAGGTAAAAATACTTTCTACATTTATATCTCCTCCAGAGATTTTTATTTAATAAGGTTAAAACACCTTATGGTAACTTGTTTTGGCGAAATACTTACAAGCTCTGTATTACTAAATCTTGGTATTTCTAGCCTAGCTCCCACTGACGAGACCTCAATAAAGGTCGAAACCGGTCTGGGTAGTGGCCCCTTGCCTTTAATACAAAACATCATACATCCCCTTCTTGGAGATGTGTTTTGGCATTAAGGGTAAATATTAAGATTAGTGATCGGAGCTTGTTCCACCTTTGCCACGAGTTGCCCTGGTCCTGCACTACCTGTGGGATCAGTTAGACTTGCATCAATTGCAGGCGCAAACATGACTTTTAGTCTGTTTGCTTACTTGGGAAATGGAGTAAAACCAGGTTTAAAATTGCTTGGTATCTTTAACATATTTATACCCAAGGTAAAAATACTTTCTACATTTATATCTCCTCCAGAGATTTTTATTTAATAAGGTTAAAACACCTTATGGTAACTTGTTTTGGCGAAATACTTACAAGCTCTGTATTACTAAATCTTGGTATTTCTAGCCTAGCTCCCACTGACGAGACCTCAATAAAGGTCGAAACCGGTCTGGGTAGTGGCCCCTTGCCTTTAATACAAAACATCATACATCCCCTCCTTGGAGATGTGTTTTGGCATTAAGGGTAAATATTAAGATTAGTGATCGGAGCTTGTTCCACCTTTGCCACGAGTTGCCCTGGTCCTGCACTACCTGTGGGATCAGTTAGACTTGCATCAATTGCAGGCGCAAACATGACTTTTAGTCTGTTTGCTTACTTGGGAAATGGAGTAAAACCAGGTTTAAAATTGCTTGGTATCTTTAACATATTTATACCCAAGGTAAAAATACTTTCTACATTTATATCTCCTCCAGAGATTTTTATTTAATAAGGTTAAAACACCTTATGGTAACTTGTTTTGGCGAAATACTTACAAGCTCTGTATTACTAAATCTTGGTATTTCTAGCCTAGCTCCCACTGACGAGACCTCAATAAAGGTCGAAACCGGTCTGGGTAGTGGCCCCTTGCCTTTAATACAAAACATCATACATCCCCTTCTTGGAGATGTGTTTTGGCATTAAGGGTAAATATTAAGATTAGTGATCGGAGCTTGTTCCACCTTTGCCACGAGTTGCCCTGGTCCTGCACTACCTGTGGGATCAGTTAGACTTGCATCAATTGCAGGCGCAAACATGACTTTTAGTCTGTTTGCTTACTTGGGAAATGGAGTAAAACCAGGTTTAAAATTGCTTGGTATCTTTAACATATTTATACCCAAGGTAAAAATACTTTCTACATTTATATCTCCTCCAGAGATTTTTATTTAATAAGGTTAAAACACCTTATGGTAACTTGTTTTGGCGAAATACTTACAAGCTCTGTATTACTAAATCTTGGTATTTCTAGCCTAGCTCCCACTGACGAGACCTCAATAAAGGTCGAAACCGGTCTGGGTAGTGGCCCCTTGCCTTTAATACAAAACATCATACATCCCCTTCTTGGAGATGTGTTTTGGCATTAAGGGTAAATATTAAGATTAGTGATCGGAGCTTGTTCCACCTTTGCCACGAGTTGCCCTGGTCCTGCACTACCTGTGGGATCAGTTAGACTTGCATCAATTGCAGGCGCAAACATGACTTTTAGTCTGTTTGCTTACTTGGGAAATGGAGTAAAACCAGGTTTAAAATTGCTTGGTATCTTTAACATATTTATACCCAAGGTAAAAATACTTTCTACATTTATATCTCCTCCAGAGATTTTTATTTAATAAGGTTAAAACACCTTATGGTAACTTGTTTTGGCGAAATACTTACAAGCTCTGTATTACTAAATCTTGGTATTTCTAGCCTAGCTCCCACTGACGAGACCTCAATAAAGGTCGAAACCGGTCTGGGTAGTGGCCCCTTGCCTTTAATACAAAACATCATACATCCCCTTCTTGGAGATGTGTTTTGGCATTAAGGGTAAATATTAAGATTAGTGATCGGAGCTTGTTCCACCTTTGCCACGAGTTGCCCTGGTCCTGCACTACCTGTGGGATCAGTTAGACTTGCATCAATTGCAGGCGCAAACATGACTTTTAGTCTGTTTGCTTACTTGGGAAATGGAGTAAAACCAGGTTTAAAATTGCTTGGTATCTTTAACATATTTATACCCAAGGTAAAAATACTTTCTACATTTATATCTCCTCCAGAGATTTTTATTTAATAAGGTTAAAACACCTTATGGTAACTTGTTTTGGCGAAATACTTACAAGCTCTGTATTACTAAATCTTGGTATTTCTAGCCTAGCTCCCACTGACGAGACCTCAATAAAGGTCGAAACCGGTCTGGGTAGTGGCCCCTTGCCTTTAATACAAAACATCATACATCCCCTTCTTGGAGATGTGTTTTGGCATTAAGGGTAAATATTAAGATTAGTGATCGGAGCTTGTTCCACCTTTGCCACGAGTTGCCCTGGTCCTGCACTACCTGTGGGATCAGTTAGACTTGCATCAATTGCAGGGGCAAACATGACTTTTAGTCTGTTTGCTTACTTGGGAAATGGAGTAAAACCAGGTTTAAAATTGCTTGGTATCTTTAACATATATATATACATAGGAGGGCTCACTCTAGTGAGTACGGGCACAGCGAACCCGAGGCACCTGAAGCTGGACCACGCCTTACTTCATGTAATATACTACACCTGCTATATTATCTGTAGACTGTCCCTACTCTTCTTTCCCCTCTGTATTTCTTTTCACCTTGCTCCTTCCCCCCAATGCTATGGGAGTATTCCAGGGCTAGGGGCGATTCTGTCCTATTTACCTATTTTTTCATTTCATGCACCTGCCCACCCCCAGTTAAAAATGGTGAATACAAATCTGGCTGAAAATAGACAAGTCATGTAGTGCTTCTACAGTTCAAACTCCTCAGTTAGGGATTTCAGAAACGAATATTCCAACTTTAGCTTGAACGACACCCAAATTCTGAAATTTCATTCGAAAGGCTGATGCAGCAACGCATTTAGTGAACTTGAGCTGGAAGCACTGAAACCTCAAGCTGTAAAAGGAGACCGAACTGACCCTGAAGTGCCCAAGAATATGAATGGAGCAGAACCCGATTCCAACGTGCAGAATGCTGAGAATTTTGAAAATATACAAATAGTTGAAAGAAAGTTATCAGATAAGGAACAAGAACTCGCAAGAAAAATTATCGAGCAAATGAACAGCAACCAGGAACGAGTTAGGCTTCCAGTATTGAGACAAGTACCTCGACAAAAACTGAAGGAACTCCTACAAGAGGCCAATAAAGCTGCAAGGGATATTCCTACTGGAACTATTGGGCAAACGAATCAACTTATGTACTCAATAGCCTACGTCGTAACATCTGAATTAGGATATAAGATTAGTGAACCCAAAAGAAGTAAGGCTCAGGAACCAAAATGGAAGCATCGACTGAAGAATAAAATTCTTAAACTCAGCGCAGACGTGAGCAATTTGAAAAACCTTAAGGAAAAGAAGCTGAAAAATACAAATATCCGAAATAACCTCATAAAGTAATATTGGAATACGACCTATTGATGACGTATTAGAGGAAGTGAATCAAAAAATATTGCAGTTGCAGCTAAAATAAGAAGATACAGTGCACGCATTGAACAGTACAAGCAAAATTCGATGTTTTACAAGAATATTGATTGCTGCAGGAATGATAACCTTAAAGAAAATATAAATATGAATACCAGAGACAAAGAAAATACACTTAAGTTTTGGAAAAACCTATGGGACAATCCTAAGAGGCACAATAATAAGGCAAAATGGATTGAACAAATTACGAACGAATTTCAAGAACAAAAATTGGACCAAATGAAAATAACAACTGAAATGGTTCAAAAGGAAGCTTAAAAAATTAAAAAATTGGTCAACACCCGGGAAGGATGAATTACATGGCTACTGGTTGAAATATCTAACATGCTTAGATGAAAGACTTGCTAACCAATTTTATGATGTTTTAGAAGGAAAAAGCAAACTAGAGTGACCCACAGCAGGAAAAACGTTTTCGATCATAAAGGATAAAGAAAAAGGTCCAAACCCAGAAAACGTCCGACCAATAACTTGCCTGCCAACAACTTTTAAGTTACTCATCACATTAGCTGATAAAATATACAGCCAGGGGTGTAGTCGGGGAAGGGCACGGCAGGGCGACGCCCTGGTACTTTTTTAAACCTATCAAAATTTTTAAATTCATTATAATTATAAGAATTATAATAATGAGACTTATAATGCATTTCCAGCTTTCGGTCAAAAAATACAGCTTGTCATTTCGCTTCAGAAAACAAGGCACTCTCTTTGCCATATAGCCGTCGCAATAATAATAATAATAATAATAATAATAATAATAATAATAATAATGCCGCATTTCGTGGTCTGGATTTTTGTTTCCAAGTTATAGCCCTGGCACTATTTCTTTTAGGACTACACCCCTGTATACAGCTATCTTAAAGCAAATTCTCTTTTCTCAATTGAACAAAAAGGTAACAGCAAAAATTCAAGAGGCAAAAGACCAATTGCTGATTGATAAAATGATTCTTAAAAATTGCAAACGTAGAAAAACCAATCTTCACATGGCTTGGATAGATTATAAAAAAGCGATTGATTCGGTGCCTCATAGTTGGATTTTAAAATACACAGAACTATTCGGTATTAATAAAAACGTGCAAACATTTTTGCAATACAGCATGAAAAACTGGAAAACAAAGTTGGTTATAAATAGAGAAGAAATTGGAGAGGTAATCATAAAAAGGGGCATCTTTGAAGGAGACTCAAAATCTCCTCTATTTTTTATATTGTCACTGATCCCCTTAACTAGAATTTTAAATTAAACTGCTCATGGTTATCAAACTGCGAAAAAGAGTGCAAAGATATCTCGCTTTTTAAACATGGACGATCTGAAGGTGTATACAAAATCAGAGAATGAACTCGGATCATTGCTTAACACTGTGCACATATTCAGTCAAGATATATCAATGGATTTTGGCTTAGACAAATGTGCAATTGCTGGAATAACAAGAGGAAAGTTTGAAGATCTGAACGAAATCGAGCTGCTCAATGGTGAAATAATCAAGGCAATAAAATTCGAAGAGAGCTACAAATATTTGGGAATTTAGAATCATCACAAATTCTGCACAATAAGATCAAAGAAACAACTAGAGCAGAATACATAAGGCGATTAAGAAAACTCCTTAAGTCAATTCTTAATGCTGGAAATTTCATAAAAGCAATTAATACCTGACCCATACCTGTTCTGAGATATTCAGCAGGCATTGTTGAATGGACCCAGCTAGAGGCGGAAGATTTAGATCGAAAAACTCGAAAATTAATCACAATGCACCGTGCCCTCAATCCTCGCAGTGACATTGATAGGCACTATCTATCACGCAAAAAAAAAAGGAGTTAGAGGATTATTACAAGTGAAGCAAGTTATTGAAGAAGAAAAACGAAATTTAAATGATTATCTGCAACAACAACGGAAAAATTTCTGATTGAGGTAAGGAAATAGGGTTTATTTAAACCCATGGAGACAAAGTTGGAATACAAAACCAACCAAGTGAAAGTGAGAACTGAAAGATGGAAAAATAAGGCATTGCATGGAAAATACCTTCACAGCATAGAGGACAGCGCTGACAGCAACTTGACCTGGCAATGGTTGAGAAATCGAGCACTAAAGAAAGAAACAGAATCGGTAATTTTTGCATCACAAGAACAGGCCATTAAAACCAAAGTTATGAAGGAAAAACTACAAAAAATTCAAGAAGACAGTAAATGTAGATTGTGCAAAGAAAAGGAAGAAACGGCAGACCACATTATAAGTGGATGCAGCAAAATCGCACAAATTGAGTACCGTAAAAGGCATGATAACATGGCTAAGATAATCCACTGGCATTTATGTAAAAAGTATGGGTTTAAAGTACCTAATGACCATTGGCGCACCCAGGAAGGGGCCAAGGGGCCACGGCTCCCTCCAAAAGAAAAAGGAAAAAAAAAAAAACACTAGAAAAATTTCTAAAAATCTTTCATTAATTAAAATTCATTTTTTTTTAAAAATTTATGTTGTGTTTTGTCTTCTATTTCTATGCTACTTATGAATTAGCGGTCACATAAGGTGGGAACATCCTACAGCTCTCGGGAATGACGGCCGCTGTGAACGCAAGATGAACGAAGTAGTGCTCGGGCGCTACTTCGTTTGCCCGAGCCGAGCCAGAGGAGATCACGGGCGCCATGTATTGGCAATCACTGCAGATGCTCGGTCAGATTCCCCCCCCCACCCCCACCCCAGATTAAATCTTGAGTGCGCCACTGCTAAAGACTACTGGAAGCATAAAGTTCACCACAAAGTGGTGGAGAATGAAAAAGCTAAAATACTCTGGGATTTCAAAATCCAGACTGAAAAAAAGCTTAGAATGTAATACACCCGATATTACAGCGGTTGAAGAAAGTGAAAACAATGATGTTACTGTTAAAAAAAAACGTTTAATTTTCTTGACCAAAAAGCTCTGGAAAAACTTTTATTGGGATTATATTGATCAAGTGTATATAATAAACAACTAAGTTATACCAACTAGTTTCACCAACTAAGTCTGTTGGCATCTTCAGGGTACATAACTGATGTAAGGCACTAAAAAGTAAAAAACTGTTACAAACTAAAATCAACCGATTCCAATTATATTAAACAAAGAACAGAGCGCGTACAATACATTCATAGAGCGTGGATGATCTCACCTGTTGTTATTTAGGAACGTTCTATAGTTGGCACTATAATTCAGTTCTGGCGACTTGAAGGATCTGATAAGGGTCTTCCAGATCACGGGCAAGATTAGTCCTTGGTTCCTGTTAAGGTTTTGTGTACAGCCGGCAACTGTTGTGGCCTCCTTAAAAATTCGGGAGCGGAAGTCCTCCTCCTCCATGCAAGGAATTGTGCTTCTATCCCACTCTATGGTATGGTTCGTTCTTGATAAATGAAACGCTAACCCCGATTTTTCTTCTCTGTTATTATTGACGTCACCTATGTGTTCTTTTTGCCTAATTTCAAGGCTCCTTGAAGTTTGGCCGATGTAATTCAAGCCGCATGAGCATGGTCTGTTATTAACTCCAGCATATTTGGGGAAAGGATGGCTATCTTTTGGAGATCTTAAGAATTGTCTAATCTATGATCTCACTTGTTGAGCGAGATCATACAGCGTGGATGATCTCACTCAACAAGTGAGATCATCCACGCTCTATGAAGGTATTGTACGCGCTCTGTTCTTTGTTTATTATAATTGGAATCGGTTGATTTTAGTTTGTAACAATTTTTTACTTTTAGTGCCTTACATCAGTTATGTACCCTGAAGATGCCAACAGACTTAGTTGGTGAAACTAGTTGGTATAACTTAGTTGTTTATTATATACACTTGATCAATATAATCCCAATAAAAGTTTTTCCGCAATGGTGTTACGTTTATCGAAATATCAGTACCAGGAGATAGTTGGATTGACAACAAAGAAAATGAAAAAATTACAAAATATCGCAATTTGCAAGTCGAAGTTGAACGAATTTGGCAAAAGAAAACGAAAGTTGTTCCCATAATAATAGGTGCTTTAGGCGCCATCCCTAAAACATTGAAAAAACATCTAGAAGCACGCGAGTTAGATTGATTAAAAATTGGGCAGCTGCAAAAGGCCGCTTGTTCGGCACAGCTTTCATTTTCAGAAAGTATTTCCACAACTCATAAGCCCTTGGGTAGGGCTCGAATTAGTGGAATAAAAACCAGCCTTTTCTTAAGACTGAGGACGCAAATCAAGCTTGGATGAATATTATATATATATTATTATCATTATTATTATTATCAGTTAAGGTATTGTGACCTGGAAGTTAATTGTAGTGATTGGATAATTAAGCAGTGCTAATCCCACTAATCCCACCTACTTCGAAGCTAGGGTTAGCTTTTATGATAATAATAATAATTATAATTATATTACTAATAATAGGTCTCTCTCTAATCAGTTTTATAGTATTTATTATGCAGAGTAAATTAAATATTGATCTAAATTTTGTTGCTGACTGAAACCATTGTTTTCACGTGAAAGACTGTTTGATGAGATCCCAAATACCAAATCTAAATAAAATCTGTTCTTCTAGAATGAAGTTATTAATATTTATGTACTTAGAATGAAAGACAAAGAAAACGAACTCATATATATCTGTTTGCGCTACCATACCAAGCAGTTTAACAAGCATTTTGAAGGAAAAAAAAAGGGGGGAAGGCTAGAATTTTCGGAAGGATCACCTACTGATAACTCATCGTCATCAAAGAAAAGGTTCAGCGCGTCTTAAACAGTGTTTACAAACCAAGAATGCGCTGCTCTTCCTACTGTACAGCAGAGAACACACAATTAACAGACAAAAGTACATTTTATAGGCGGAGCGTCCTTAGTTCAATTATCGTAGGAATTCGTGGATATGTGGAACAGTTGGGTGAGAATAGGTCAAACAAAATGAATCGGTTCACTCAAATGAACTGTTTAGTTAAATGAACTGTTATCACTGTAAATGTATTTAATGCGGTTTCTAAAAATAGCGAATGAAAATTTTAGATATTTAAGTAATAAACGAAGCAGAGAGAAACAAAGAAGTCTTTTCGGTTCATTCAGCCAAGAGAAGAAAGTCGCTATTGGATGAGGCAGCTCGGCTTATCTGCAACTTGAGATAAAGTTTTGCGTGTCTAAGTTACAAAGCTCTTCGTTAAAGCCCAAGTGACGCTCATAAGTTCGGCAGTTCTAAAGACGGCTGTTTCCAGGTAGGTGAAGCATTCATACTATATATATATATATATACACTTTACTTTAATCTTGGTCATTGAAGAAATGTATATAGAAACATATAACTAGTTCATCATAATAACATGTTAATAGGGCACATTTAGCTAATTAAAATTATAGTAAATAAATTATATCGGAAACAACGCATGAAAAAATAAAATGAAATGCATATCGAAAATACTTCAGGTGTGCATCATTTCGGTTTCGTGAGTGCTTCATAAAGCTCTCTGACGTTCCGAAATTATGAAAGCTGCATAAATAGCAGCATTACAAAACGGAAGACACTAAATCCTCCGGCCTAGTTGGTCGAGTGGTTATCCCGCTTGCTCTCCACCCAACAGGCTACAGGTTCGAATCTCGCAGTGGGAATGGGTGATTGTCTTTAGGTGGAAGATGAATGTTATCGCCTGGATTGAGACCACCGCCCAGCTTTTGGAATTTGAAGGGGCATGTTCCAATTTTTTGGCCTCAAGAGCAGGGTTTCCAGATTATGTAAAAAAAAAAATAAATAATTAAATAAATGAAAAATACAAAAAGTATAAAATTGATAAAAATGGAAAAAAAAAAGCTTAACTCGCCCACGATACAAAATATACTATAGGTTTACAAAATAACCTTTCGTGCATAAAACCAACATTGAAGCTTTGATCCTTGTTATCACTTCTTCTCCTATGTTATTCGATCTTACTCTCCCGGCGAGAGCCTTTGATGTTAGATGGTTTCGAATATACCCTTATGTCTCTTGGCTGGAATTCTGTCTAAGATCCGAAGACCCATTATTGTTTTGCTTTTTTCTCTTCCAGAAACCAGGTTTTTTTCACCCTACAAAACACGAAACCTGCCAGAACACACACAGTTAACAAACATTTAACTAGCCTCATTACTTCAGTTGCTTTGTCATAATTCAAAAAACAACACCAACCATCCTAGCGGCAAAAGTTTAAAAAATTAATATGCGTTGTCATGATTACTTACTTTTGTTAGTTGTACACTTAATGTTTTAAGATCGTGGTCGTTTAGTACGTGGTCAATGCAAGTTACAAATGATATGATAAATATAAAAAACCATTAATACTTTAAAAAAAGAGAAACCAATAGAGATGTACATTTGATCTCTCTCTCTCTTCGTAAACAGCTGCCTGGTTGGTTGAGTGGACAGCGTATCCAGTCTCCAACCAGCTCGATGTGGGCATAGATGTTTTTGAATGTCTTTAGTTGGAGAGGACATTCTTTGACATGTGTGAGGTCACCACCCGGCCTATTGAAAGTTTGAAACGGTTTGGAAAAGTTCCATGTTTAGTCTATGGAGCCAGTCGAACCGGATTATCTCACCTTAGCATCTCTACGGTCAAAATATACGATAGGTTTACAACCTTTCGTGGGTGGAATTCGCATGAAAGAAAGAAAGAATTATTGAAAGATATTAACATGAAGTTTTTTTTTATTTATTAATTTTATATTCTTCTAATAAAATCTTTATCAAAACCTTTTATATACATTTATTTTTGTTTGGTAATGTAGTGACTCACAGCCAGTGGTGTAGCTAGAGCTTTTGCCTCCCGGGACAGTCCCTGAGTTCCCCGCCCTTCTCAATACACATCAAAAATACTACAAAAAGTCAAAAACGACGTATAGGGAAATATGTTTATTTTTGAAGTAAAACTTTAATTTCAACATTCTAAAATGTTATTTCTCTTGCTTTTCTGTTAGCAAAATCGTCGATGACATTGGCGAAGTCTATTTCATAGTAATGTAGGTAATCCTTAATCAATTTTATTTAGAAAAACTCCTCTCACAACTAGCAACACTTACAGCAAAAGTTCAAAAAGGTTCAAAGTGTCACCCGGGGCTGACCGCTCCCTCCGCTCCTCTCTAGCTACGCCTCTGCTCACATCCGACAAGGAGAACAAATTTCGGATAACACCTTGGCTAAACATACGCGACTGGACCTGCTTAAGCAAACTCGAATTTATGCATAAACTTGCTTTTATCCGGAGTTTTGAGTGTATATCTTTTCTCTCCTGGACTGCTCGGGCTATTACATTACCTTACCGTACCTTTAAAGATAGTCGCCTGCTTTCTGATGAGTTCCAGTGGATCTAAACGATCGTCCGAGCGCATATGAATATCATTTTTTTTTTAAACTCTTCATAACTCTGCTATCCATCATTTGCAGTTACGCCGTCGATTAATTTACATCTTGTTTTGATAACTAATGCTTTTCCCATGGCCCCCACAAGGGTAGGGCTGACAGAGCTCTAGCCTGGGGGCTCGGAATTAGGGGGGGGCATCTTGTTCGGTCGGCCAGTTAAGTGAGACTAACAAAAGACAAAAAGAAACTTTATAAAATAAGCATGAATATGTGCTGAGAGGACTACTAGATTTTGCAATCGTTTCCAACCCATCTTTATCCATCTTTTCAGACTTCTGGTTCCTCTTCTGAACTTCCCATTCGAAAGGATTTACTTTAGTTTTCGTTTTTCGTTCGCCCGTCTCGTTTTCTATGCACGCCGTCGTTTCAATGCCGACGCTGCCCCGATGTTACCAGCACACTACCCTACCGGTGCATATCCTACGGATGCTGGGAGAATTTTATTTTATTCGTAAAGGAGAAAGCTTTATTTGATAGTTTTAGTTGGCTAAGTTGATCTCAAGAAACTGAAACTTTTGTACAAAATTCTTTATTTGAGAAGAATTTGTCTTATTTGAATTAAAATTTTGCTAGTTAGTAAGTAAAAGAAAATATCAAGCTTTTTTGGTTATGATTTTTTTGTATGAAACAAACTTCTTTTTCCCCCAGATCATACAAATTTGAGATATTAAAAATATTTAAATAAATTGCTCTCAAGCAAGCAAAGACGTTCTAGTTAAAATAAATAAAATCCCAATGTCTGATTCAAAGTACAAACATAAGTCCGGAGCTCAGAAGATGAAACTTAAATCGGAGAGAGAGAATCGAAAGCATCGCGAGGTCGTCAATTCATAACTAAATTTTTAAAATTTGAAAATGAAAAGGACACAGTTCCCAGTACTGATCATAGAGAAGGTGGTGATAATGTTTGTGACACGACACTGAAATCCAAAGAGAATATCAGCGTCAAATCGAAACTCATAAAGCAGTCGAAAGTCAAGCGACTGTTACATGTGAACCTCTTGCAACGGAAGAAAAGGCAGCAAGTGAAAAACCTGCAGGAGGAGTGACTATGGAAGAATATGATACAGTTGATGCTTCAGTTGCAGCCCCTGTTGAAAAATCTGATATGAAATATGATGACCCTAGGATTTGGCCCAGAGTAATCTCAAACAACATGCGGCAAGAGACAGTACGAACTACCAGCTTTCAAGAATTCCAAAAGATTTATAAGGACTTGCAAAGAAATCTTAATGGTATGAAATTTCAAGATTTTTTGCTCTATACGAAAACGAAAGATGAAAGAACAAGAGAACATTTTCCAAAAGAATGGTTAACATGGGGTGTGTCGAAAGAAAATCTTTATTGTCTACCATGTCGTATTTTTTGCGACTCTAATAACAAAAACTTAAGCAGTTTAGCCCAAGAAGGATTTTCGCCTAGAATGCTGCCTTTTCACGAAAATAGTGCCGAACACAGAAAACAATATCTGGCTTAGAAATCCCTTTTGCAGTGGATTTTTTGCATTGAAAGGACATGGAATCGATAAAGACGCACAACTACAAATTCGATATGGAAGAAATAGGTGGAGAGCACTTCTGCAATGGATTGTAGATGTAACGTTATTTTTATCATCCAGAGGTTTAGCATTTCAAGGAGAGAACACGAAGATTGGAGATGTTCATAATGGGAATTTCTTAGGTATATTAGATATAGCCAAGAACGGCTTAATCCCCTAGCAATTTTGTGCATCGAAAATGATTTGGCTAAGCTTTTGTGTTATCATTTAAACTAATTGATCCTAAACCCTGTAGAGCAATGTGTTGTCCTTAACCTGAGCGACACGTAGGGGGGCATGCCAAAAATCCTGGCCTGGGGGGCCCGCTTCAGGATGTGGGGGCCCTGGCTTTTCCCGTCGTTTGAGGCTAGTCAACATTTTGTGGTGCCATCTTCAAATGACGACTTCTGTGTACCTCTACAACTCGATAGATCTGTTAACTACAAAATGCTATAGAAACAGTATGCGTTTCTACATTCATAGAAATATGCACTAATTGATGCAACATTCTGTAGCTATACATAAACGTTCATCTGGCTTTTGTGCTACAATCACGTCACGTCGACTATCTTTTTTCAGATACATATTCGTGATTTATTATTTTAATCACATATCGTAAGTTTATTTTATTACAATATTCATTTGATGTACACACAGTTCATTCATCTATTTGTCATCTGTCCAATCTGTTGAATCCTCTGATTAGAGGCTTTAAGCAATTTAATGCAGCCGCGTGTCATTCCTTTACTGCGTCCCTCTAGAGTCTAGGGGATATGTCTTTAGAATTGTGTGTGTTCGCGGGGCCGGTCTTTAGAACCAGAACCGGATTATCCCACCTTAGCCTTCTACGGCCTAAATGTACCACAGGTTTACAATATTTCTTGGGTGGGATTCACATAAAAGAAAGAAAGAATGAATGAAAAACATTAATATGTTTTTCATTCATTCTTTACCTTCATTATATATATAAACACTCGCGATCAGTAGGATGTTTGCGTGTCGGACTATTAATCATGTAACGGTACAAAAGACGAAGACGTATCTGACCGCCAAAGAACAGGTCGACCACGCTGAGTTAGGAGGCAACGGCTTGTGAAGACACTCCTCCGCCGTTATCCTGTGACAACGCAGAAAGTGATGAACGTTTCTTAGAGAACGATGTCACAAACTTACTAACTGATGACCTTGGGGTCAGAGCCTATCGTCGTTCTACTGGACGCTTCCTAACACCAGAACTTATGCGGCAAAGGGTGATAAAATAGGCGCTTATCAGCTGGTACGCAGACAACAGACACAGAGGTATCCTCTTCACTGATGAGATTTCACCAATTAAAAGTTGTTTAACCGTCAAAAGGGTCGGTTATATTCCTGGGATGGTCGCATAGCACCCCAGGATTCAAAGAGGTCATCACCCCGCATCAGTGATGGTTTAGTGGGGTGACGTATCAGGCGGTATCCAAGTTGCATTTCTCCGAGAAAGAGGTCAAAACCTCTGCCAACGTGTATGAAGACACCTGCTGGAAACCTGTGGTATGGCACCAGAACAACACCTCGTTTTACAATACACAATGGACCTTCCAACAGGACTTAGTGTTGCACACAAAGCGAGGACCACAGAAGTGGTTGGAGACGAATGTGCCCGACCACATATCACCATCTGATTGGCCGTCTGGAAGTCCCAGTCTGAATCCGTTGGATTTCAAATTGTGGTCGTGTACTTGCAGGCTATTTGAGACAGTAGCCTGAAAGAAACGACATCCCAGCATCGCCAGCCTGAAGGTGGATTTTGAGCGAGAAGTGGCAGCTTTGGATGTTGCTCAGCCGCCATCGATATATGACCACACGGACTTCGGGAGTGCGTGATGGCAAAAGGGGAACATTTCCAACACAGAGTGCTGCCGTGCACGTTATACATGTGGTTTGTATGTGCTGAAAGCTGTAAATGATTTATTGATAGATTAAAAGTTTATGCGGTGTTCAATTTATAACAGTATTTATGTCCAGACTAGCTATATATTGTGACACGCGCCCTTCGACTAGCAAAGACCTGAGTTTGATTCTCATCATGGTCGATTTCAGTTGAAGGGGTAACTTAGATTTCACGGATTTGACAGGGTTTCCTTCCTACCAGAAACTCGTCAGTAAAACAGGTGAATCGGCCAGAGGACATACATCCGGTTAACAGACACAATTCCCGTATAGTTCTCATAAATGATGTATTGCAGGCGTGAATCGTGTTGTGTAGTGTAGAGTGGTCTCGGAGATGAGTCCTCGGATGCCATGGAGGTGTACAGGGTGTTCGGGATAAATTTGACATATTTATAATTAATTATATTTTTCCGTAAGTTACATGTATTAACACACACTTCTCTTCATTTAAAAGTTTGGACCCTTCTTCATTCATATACAAGATGTCAGAAAGGATGGATAGCTGGAACCCACCTGAATCATGGAAGAGAATAACTTATATC
Organism: Typopeltis vanoorti; assembly: GCF_054136105.1. NCBI lineage: Eukaryota > Metazoa > Arthropoda > Arachnida > Uropygi > Thelyphonidae > Typopeltis > Typopeltis vanoorti. The sequence continues at coordinate 2,020,116 of NC_143560.1, read as the reverse complement.
ATGATGATTCGTGCCCGCCATCAAAATAAGGATATTACGACTGCTGCCCAATGCTCCCTGAATACAGTAAAAACAATCAGGCATGAACTAGAGACTTGCAATGGTGACTACGAGGATGTAGCAAGAAGAGAGATCCCTAGCAGACGATCTGATTGCGTTCGTACAGCAGAATTCCTCGCAAATCTGCAGGAACAGGTGTTGAAGAACCCTGGCATTGGAATTCGGGCTTTGTTCGTGGAGTTGCTAACTGTAGTCAAGCCCTGGATAACAAGGGTAGCCAATGGTAGGCCGTATGTATGGCAGCAGGATTCGGCCCCTTGCCACACCTCTGGGAAAAGTCAAAAATGGTTGTCTGAAAATTTCTACGACTTCACCAGTCCAAATGTTTGGCCTCCAAACTCCCCAGACCTTAACCCCATGGATTATTTTGTATGGGGCGCAGTTGAAAAAGACACCAATCGCACTTCCAGTAATACAAAAGCCCAGTTAATGGATAAAATTAAAACAGTTTTTGCGGCCCTTCCCAGGGAGACTGTAGCATCAGCTTGTTCGAGGTTCCGAAGCAGAATTGAAGCTGTGATCAATGCTAATGGTGGTTATTTTGAGTAAATCTTGTTGATAGTATTGTAATTAACTCTGCCTGTAATGTTTTTTTGTCAATTCATTAAATTTAATAGATACAAAGAAGATTTTCTTTTTCCTTACGAAACTGTCAAATTTATCCCGAACACCCTGTATATGATAATTGCTGATCCAAAACACAGGACTGTACAAACGTTTTGAAAAAATTTTGGTTGTAAAGATGTAGGTCAGAATTCTGCCTAGGACACAAGAAAAGTTGTTAAGTGCGTAGTTGAGTTGGTCAGTCTTAAATGTGGATGATTTTTCTTTCTTTCTTTCTTTTTTAGAAACTCTGGATTTTTTTTCCCCAACGGCTAGTTTATCTTAATAAACTAGATAGATAAAGATAAATTAGCCGGAAAACACATGAAGTTAATGATATACTGGTCTAATAACATAGTTGCTTCGGCAGTAATTCCGAACCAATACCCATCTTAGTCATTAATATAATAGATACAGTTTCAACCAAGATCAGAGTAAGATATTTTGTTCTCTCCGTCCTAAAGCAAATAGAATATTTTTCTGTATCATTCACTTACCAGCAGAAACGTTTTCAAAATAATAATGTACAGAGTCCGACAACTTATGAAAGTTGTCATCGTTGCAAGGTTGTGATACATTGAAATGCGTACAACCTCACAAATGTATAAATATATTACAAAGTCTATTCATGAAGATATTATGCAACATAATTAGTGCTTATTCCATTTTGGATAAATTCAAATACCAACACTGTTGGTGAACATGGCACAAACTGAAACAAATAAACTCTGTGTTTGCTATCCCTTGATATTCACAGAGAAACGAGAGAGAAAGAGAGTCCATGACTTTCAACAAATAGACCATAAGTTGTTTATGAAACTCTAACATTTACAGAAGGAAAAGAGAGGGACAGAGGGGAGGGAGGGAGGGAAAGTTCTTGGCTTTGAAATTCTTATCACAAGTCAATGTTTCAAGGTTTGTTGATATTTGTGGTTCACTACCCTTGTTACCCAGACTTCTCTTTCGCTTCGTCAGCAGAGCATTTAACTTATATCACACAAAAGTAAACCGTCTGGACCATAGGGGAAAGAGGAGGTCACTTTAACGGTTATTGCTTTGATTTGGTATCAGATTGAGAAAGGAATATTTTTCAGTGGTGGGTAATGCATTCCTACAAATCAATTACATATTACGAGAAGCACTGTTAACTGCTTATAAGTTTTTATTTGAATCGCCTTTTGATGACACTAGTCTATATATATATATGAGAGATTTAATAAAAAATAAAAAATAAACTGTTAGAGTTAAGTGAAATTTACAACTGGTAACTTCAGTTGTAAACTCATATGTCTCTGAAACAACTGAGTCTTTCACCCACAACTAACTTCCGTGACCTAAACTATGATTCCCTTCCAAGTTTCCCACTCAAATGTCTAAAACAAGTATCTTTCCTCCTCACCCCAAAACTTGTATAATCTTTCCCGATGATGCACATTTTTCTACCCTCTTGTGGGCGAATTTGTCAAAAGATGTTTTTTTATTTTTATTTTTTAGAAGTTTCAGTGAATCCATGAGGATCGCATTACTTAATCATCGTTTTTTGAAGACTTCGTTGTCAGAACTCCAGATTGAGACTCTCAATTCCCAACTTTCCGGAATCATACTTTTTTATCTTCGCTTTGGCATCATCCACCTACTCTCATGAATCATCGTTTCCAAGCACATAATTTTCTTGGTGATGAAATTTATGTCTCTGATATAAGAGAGTATTACTCTTTAGCGATAATCACAGCTGTTCATCATCTTTACATATACCCAGGAGCTACGTAAAGACACAATCTTTATAGAGTTATGAGTCACTTTTCATCCATTCGTATAACTTGTTATTATATAGCAGAATCTACTCGGATATATTTCAACGTTTCAAATGTTTTTTCCGCACAATAATCTACATGAACTGTTTTATTGCAACACTTTTTTTTTACCTTGTCTTCCTTGAAAATTCATCTTCAAAAATTATTATTATTATTATTATTATTATTATTATTATTATTATTATTATTATTATTATTATTATTATTTATTTTTTAAAGCAAGAGCTTCAGTCCAGAAATTCAATACAGTCGATTCCCGGTTTTATAACCGTACGCTTTACGACCTCCGGATTTTAGGACTGGAAAAAATTTCTTCTACTTCTAATAATCAATAATATTTCTATGAAATCTAAGAAACCTACGGATTGAAATCACACAGCTTAGCCGAGATTTCTATCCAATAATTAAGTTTTTCATTATAGTATTACGTACATATTTTCATTAAAGAAAAGTGCCGTGTGCAAAGGTCAGAGGTCAGGTGCACAGAAGAGAGGGAATTTACAGCTTGCAATTGTAATTTAACTTAACATATAACAGCTTGTAGCTGTTGTAATTGAACTCGCTCTTTACTTATTATCAGTTTACTTTAAAATGATTTACAGTGCAGTGCATATTCCTGTCATCATAAATGCTCGGAAAGAAGAAAAATGAACTTGAGAATAATTAATACAAAATGCCTGGTTGGCCGGGTGCTTAGCGTGTCCGCTCTCCAGCCAAAAGGCTGACGGTTTGAATCCTGCCGTGAGCTGGGATGCTTGTGATATCCTTCGTTCATTCATATACACAAAATGTACTCTCCCAAGATGGACTGAGTCACCATGGAAGAAGAAGAAGACTCGACCCTTCTCATGAGGGTGGGGGACTTCCTCAGCAATAAGAGAGATTAGAGGCTGAATATGATATGAAGAAACCTAATCCTATCCTTACGTTACATTAGAAAGACTGACAGAGACTTTTGAAAATATTAACTCTGCTCTAACATTTTTGGAAAACGATAATCCAGCTTTTGAATGGAGCTCAAAGATCTTAGCCAAGGTCAGGAATGCCGTGTCACATCAAGTGGAAATCTGTCACGTTCAGACAAAACTATATCTAGAATAATGAATGTTTATTTTCTCGATAATCTAACTAGAGTAATTATTTGAACAATAGATCAAGTGTTAACTAATAAATATTTATTAAACCTACTAGTTTCACTAAACTTAAGCTATTGGCATCTTCAGGATACAAGAACTTAGGTTAAAAACATCACACAAATATGAATAACTGTAAAATTCTAACGATTATAGTTGCAAACTGAAATATCATTGAACGTGAGTGATACACGTATCGCGTGTACATGATTAACTAGTTGTTGCTAAGGAACGTTCTGTAGTTTGCATTGAATTCATTTCCTGTGTGTTAAGAGATGTAATTAGGGATTTCCATATCTCTGGGAGTATTAAACCCTGGTTCCTGTTAAGGTTATCAACAGAGCGAGCGACTGTAGCTGCTTCTTTAAACATTCGGGAGTGGTAGTCTTCTTCTATGTAAGGGGAACAGCTTTTATCCCACTCAGTGACATCGTTAGTTATAGAAAAATGAGATGACAGGCCTGATATGTCTTGTCTGTTGTTTTTGACGTAACCAATCTGCTCCTTCTGTCTAATTTCGAGGCTTCTTGATGTCTGCCCGATGTAACTTGAACCACATGAGCATGGAATATTGTAAACTCCAGCATATTTATAGAAAGGATGGTTATCTTTTGGAGATCTTAGCAGTTTACGAATTGTTTCTATAGGTTTCAATGTCACTCTAATTTTGTGTGGTTTGAGGAGACTAGCGAGCTTGTTGGAGATGCCACTCACATAAGGAATTGCGATAGTTATATTGAGTATCCTCTCGCTCTCTTTGTGGTGGTGCAGAGAAAAGGATTTTGTTCACGAGTCTTCGTGGGTAGCCGTTCAAGTACAGATTATTAGATATCAATGTTAGCTCTAGAATGTTGGAAAAATTATGCGAAATTATATTTTAATTTAATATATAATTTCATTTAATTTATTCATTTTAATTAAAATTATTACAATAAAATACATAAAATGAATCTTCATAGGCATTTTTGTTTCCCGAAGAGCATCCCGAAAGCAACTGACGTGCAAAATGAGGCAGGATAAATTACGGCAGACAATTTCCGCATATCGTGTTCGAAATCCACCTAATATGATTTGTGTTTATGACAAAGAGGGGGAAATATGCATACTTTTTATTCATGTAGGCTAATTCAGCCATGGCACACAGTCACATACCTTTGGGTGCTAACTGTCTCGGTATTCGGACCTGATGTAAGCCAGCACAAAGCACATGTTTGGGGAGCATAACTTGAAGGGCGACATTCCATCAATATACAAAAAAAAAAAAAAATTAAAAAATTTAGTCTTTAAAATAAAAATGAGTGCGCGGTATGAAAAGTTTTTATTTCATGAAATACAAATTTTCTATTTGCAGTTTTTAAAATATATTTTGACGTGAAATATGTAAAAAAGCATTCTTGCTTGGAAAATTTTTGCTCGAATAAAAATTTTTGTAGAATGATAAAAAAAAATTCAAAAAGTGTTTTCTTGAATCAAAACCCTTTCTAGGTTGCAGTTTTCCTCTGGATTAAGAATTTTACTTATTTCTTTATTTATTTATACAGGGTATCCCAAAATTTACGCAAGATTTAAATTAAGCGCCATTTGTGCGGTAAAGTGTTGCCAACAAGAAAAAAAAGACGGCGTGACAGCTGACAGTTTAGGGTTATTAAAAATGACCACACACAGTGAAGAGAGTTCGTTGAATGGATTATGGAACAACAACAAGTGGATGCTTATTTTTTCGAACAAAATAATCTTCAGCGATTGAGGCTCATTTTCATTTTGATGTTTTCGTTAATCGACAAAATTGTCGCATTTGGGGTTCAGAAAATCCACGAGTGATTGTTGAGAAACCAATGCATCCACAACGCGTCACTGTTTGGTGCGGATTTTGGGCTGGAGGCATCATCGGTCCATTCTTCTTCGAAAATGCGGCTGGTAAGGCAATAACAGTTAATGGTGCTCGCTATCGCGACATGATAATCCAGTTTTTTGTGCCTAAATTGCGAGATATGGATGTGGACGACATGTGGTTTCAACAAGACGGTGCCACATGCCATACAGCCCGAGAAACAATTCAATTACTGCAATGAGTCATTTTCTGGTCGTGTAATTTCCCGTTTTGGTGATCAGAATTGGCCGCCCAGATCATATGACTTAACGCCGTTGGACTTTTTTCTTTGGGGTTTTTTGAAGTCTAAGGTTTATGCCAACAAGCCCACGACCACCACGCCTTGAAGGAGGAAATTGAACGCCGTATCAACGAAATTCAGCCACATTTATGCAAAACGGTCATGGAAAATTTCGACAAAAGAGTGCGTATGTGCCAGTAAAGCCGTGGAGGCCATTTACCCGATATGCTATTCCATGCATAACCCTATACTGTATACTTTATGAATCAATAAGAAATTACAATTTTTAATTAAAAACCTGTGTTTTCTATCAAAATTACTTCTTGCGTGAATTTTGGGACACCCTGTACTTATAAAGTCTCAAGGATGTCATAAGGAGTTTTCTGTTTACTGTGTTGCTCTAACGTGTAACTATGACGAAAACATTTCGTAAATATTCAGTTTTCACATCCATAAGTAATAACTGGACGAGATATCGATTTATATACAGGGTGATTAAAATTAAAGTATCCCTGTTAGGCCTTGTGGAGAGACACAGTGAACCAAACGCTATGAAACTTTACAGCAGGGTTTCCTAAACTGTGTTCTGCGGAAGGTCAATAAGTGTTCCACGAGAAGTTCTCCTGGAATTTGTCATTTTAGTTTTCTAAGGATTTTTCATGAATAAATATTTTATAGTGGAAATATTCTGAGAAGAATAATATTCGTGAATATGTCGAAAAGCTCAGACCCAAATTTTAGTGACCAAGCCATGTATTTTAAAACGTGGAAGTATTCATGAATTATCGTAAATTTTCACACATCGAAAATTTTCAACAATCGAGAAAGAGAATACCGCTGTTTATGATCGATCATAAAAATTGCCTGCAAGCCGATTACAACAATGGGCGGCGTAGTCTCTGTTCTCAAAACTGAAAGAAATAACATCGGTGTTGCAAATGTTAGTGACCAATCAGCAAAGAAGTATAAAGAAAATTTTTACACTAAAATTGAAGATCAAGGTAGTCTGTATCCGGTTCTTAAATCTAGTAATACTGAATACTTTCTTCGCAAGTTCGTATTGTAGGGTAAAAGTTTCGAAACCGTGGTGCCGTGATTTAAAAATTATAGGCCTTCAGATTTAAATTTCAATATGAATAAGTGACAAGGGACTTTGTTTAATTTTGGTATTAAGAAATCTCTTACTGAAGGTGTTTGTGACGCAACAGATAGTGATTCATCCACCTCCAGCCTGCAAAGCGATCTCCAGGATGTACAAAAGAAGGGGAAAACTACCAGCACACAGGAGAAAAAGTCTGCATTCACTCGTAAGTACTTATAATAATATTATAAATTTTTGGTGATCAGAATGGGATATGCCAATGAAAATCAGCACAAATTAATTTAATGATGTTCATGTTTAATTGATGTTTAATTAATTATTAATTAATAATTTATGATCAATTATTAATTAATAATAAAAATCAGCTAAATTAACAATTAATTATTAATTAATATATTACAAAATGACCAAGGTGTTCAGTGAAAATTTCAGGATTTGTGAAGTGTTCCGTCGTAGGAAAAGTTTGGGAAACGCTACTTTAGAGGAATACATTGTACGTCATGCAGAGGCAACATCCGATTAAAAAAAAAAATAGTTCCAAAATTCACCACCAGGGCGCTGTATGACTTACCGAATGTAGATGTAATTTTCCTGTGTGTGTATGTGTGTGTGTGTGTGAAGGAGAAAAACAACACAAGCATAAATAACACGTTTTTATTCACTTCCATTATGCATTCACGGGCTGTTCTGTTCCATGTGCTGCCCTTCTCGTTATACTGCAAACTGCATCCTTTGCACAGCGTATTCAACGGCAGAATGCACCTGTTCAGGAAATGATGGTAAGCACTTGCTGCGTTATGCTGTCTTTCAGTTCTGGCAAGTTATCAGGATGATCTCGGTGAACACTGTCCTTGAGAAAACCCCAGAGTCAGAAGGCACAGGGGGTCAGATCAGATGAACGAGGTGGTCATTCAGTGGGAAGCGCACGGCTGATCACTCCGGCTTCCGTGAAATGTTCTCGAAGAACCTCCTGTATGCATCGACCGATGTGTGGAGGGGGCCCATCGTGTATGAAAATGACTAAATCCATGCACAGGCGCTGCTATATCTGGGGCACAACAGAATTATCGCGAAAACTCTCGGCAGTAACTGAGCAGGTGACAGGACCCAACTGGCGAATGTCCTCAGAGAAGAATAGTCCAATGAAAAACGAAGCTGTAAACCCGCACCAAACAGCAACTTTCAGTAAATTGAAAGGAATTTGATGGATTGCATGCGAGTTTTGCGTAGCCCATCCCCGGCAATTGTTTGTATTAACAGCTCCGTTCAGGTGAAAGTGAGCCTCATCTCACCACAAAACCATCGCACTCAGCGTCCAACTCCACTCGAGCAAGAAATGTTAAAGCGAATGCCAGTTGACTTTCTTGTCGACTGATCCATTGTCTTCAATGTATTTGGTGTTTACAACGACTCTGGTTGTGAATTCTGGAAGTACGTTTTTTTTTTCTTCCTCAGATATCGCTTCCTCATGACGCACAATGTGTTCCTGTAAAGGTTCGCAGCATTTGGGTCACTAGATGGCGCTCCACAAGTCCTCAATCAGGGATACTTTAATTTTCATCACCCTATTCTTTTTTCTTTATTCTTCAAGTGAATATTATATGAACCGAATAGGCACGAGAGAGAGAGAGAGAGAGAGAGAGAGAGAGAGCCTGATTACCTCTCTTTATTTCTTTATTCTATTCTGCACTTCCACCATCTCCTTTGGCTGGCTGGTGTCAATTTAATTTAATATTTTGTAATTAGGCCACACAGAATTAAAAGTAGGAAAATGATAACAAAAATGGAGAATACGAAGAATAAATCTGCAGCATTAAAATTATGTGACTTTAATGCATGAACAAGGTGCCTGTTTCCAAACGGAAAATTATATGGACTGTTTCAGAAGAAATACTTGTTAGGAAAATATTCAGAACATACTTTAATGCAATGTTTTTCAAACTTTTTGATCATGCCCCACGAACTCAGAAGTTTTTAATAATGTATGAAAAAATATATATATAACTGAAGATTAATATCATATCATAAGTGAGAGTGAGCATTAATAATTAAATACACAACAGAAACAATGCCCCCCCCCCCCAAAAAAAAAACATCAGATTGCCGTTGGGGTGTCTTCCTGTTTAGTTTATCAGAAGTTCTCCTGTCCGGAATCAGATACACAGTTAAGTCTGTTCCTTTCGTTTTAATTGAGTCAGCGTCGAAAGCTGTAGTTACTGTGAATAGGTGTAAGAATAACATACTCTTGGCATAGCAATGGAAATTCTTTCTCAATTTTTATCGAAAATGATAAAAAATTTAATGTTTTATTTATAAGTATTAATAAAACTCATGTAAAAAAAAAAATCAGCTAACGCCTTTTTATTCCCGTATATAAGGCCATTTAGCCCTATCTACAGGGTGTTCGGGATAAATTTGACAGTTTCGTAAGGAAAAAGAAAATCTTCTTTGTATCTATTAAATTTAATGAATTGACAAAAAAACATTACAGGCAGAGTTAATTACAATACTATCAACAAGATTTACTCAAAATAACCACCATTAGCATCGATCACAGCTTCAATTCTGCTTCGGAACCTCGAACAAGCTGATGCTACAGTCTCCCTGGGAAGGGCCGCAAAAACTGTTTTAATTTTATCCATTAACTGGGCTTTTGTATTACTGGAAGTGCGATTGGTGTCTTTTTCAACTGCGCCCCATACAAAATAATCCATGGGGTTAAGGTCTGGGGAGTTTGGAGGCCAAACATTTGGACTGGTGAAGTCGTAGAAATTTTCAGACAACCATTTTTGACTTTTCCCAGAGGTGTGGCAAGGGGCCGAATCCTGCTGCCATACATACGGCCTACCATTGGCTACCCTTGTTATCCAGGGCTTGACTACAGTTAGCAACTCCACGAACAAAGCCCGAATTCCAATGCCAGGGTTCTTCAACACCTGTTCCTGCAGATTTGCGAGGAATTCTGCTGTACGAACGCAATCAGATCGTCTGCTAGGGATCTTTCTTCTTGCTACATCCTCGTAGTCACCATTGCAAGTCTCTAGTTCATGCCTGATTGTTTTTACTGTATTCAGGGAGCATTGGGCAGCAGTCGTAATATCCTTATTTTGATGGCGGGCACGAATCATCATGATACAAGTTATTCTCTTCCATGATTCAGGTGGGTTCCAGCTATCCATCCTTTCTGACATCTTGTATGTGAATGAAGAAGGGTCCAAACTTTTAAATGAAGAGAAGTGTGTGTTAATACATGTAACTTACGGAAAAATATAATTAATTATAAATATGTCAAATTTATCCCGAACACCCTGTAACTTTTGGAGACTGAGTGGGCAGTTCAATCTCCACTGGTACCAATCAGAGATAGATTGCCTAAGGCTATCACTAATTAACAGGTACTCAGTGAAGAGAGACGGCTCAAATGTGCCGCCATCTCGTGGTCCCTAACCCTAACACAATATATTTAATGTCTGAAATAATATGGGTTCTACTGTCGATTTTCTTGAGTTTACGGGACGAATAACCCGAGTTTCTGAGAGGAAAAACCTGCTTGCCCGTGCCAGAGATCGACTAACTCGGGAATCGGTCGAAAAAAGGCTTAGAAAAATTTCCTCTAGTCGCCGACTAGACTCGAAACGAAGTCTTCCTTCGTGCGGCCAAGCGGCGTGGTTGGCAAACGCCACATCCACTGAGCTACACAGGCTCTTAAAAAAAAAAAAAAAAAAAAAAAAAAAAAAAAAAAAAAAAAATACTGATGTATTGAACTGCAAAAGTTCATTCTGTTCTTCGGTTACTAAATGTAACTCATTTATCGATTCGAGATTTTTTAAACACAAATGGATTTATTTATTTTTTTTTAATCTAAAGGTTTTTCTTTAACAATTCTAAGTTTCCGGATAGTAGAGATTAAAACTTTGTGATAGAAAAGTGATACTATCTTTTATTATATATTATTCAATGTGTCTTTAATTCAATTTAATTTAATTAAGCATTGCATTATATAATTATGCATTATTTAATATTTAATTTAATTATGCATTATACACGCCTGAAAGGGCGTGTGCTTTGCATTATGGCATGCATACTAAGGCAAGTGATACGAAGTCATTAGCTTCTCTATACAAGTAGCTCAGACGTGAATATATTTCACGCGCAAAACTTTGTTTTTGCTTACTTCGGAAAAGGATTAAAATCAAGTATAAAATTTCTTGGTATCTTTAACGTATGATACACCCAAGCTAAAAAACTTTCTACAACACACACACACACATACATATATATACAGTATGTGTGTGTGTGTGTTACCGGCAAAGTGTGAAAAGCAGGCATTCTATAGAATGCATAGCATTTTTAGGCAAAGTATGATTATATAGAATGACAAATGCTGTTTCGGCAAAGTATGAAAAAGGCTTTTATTGAAAAGATGCATTTTATTGAAAAAAGGTAACAATTACAAAATTACAGATTTTGAACACTTACAAATTACAAAAAACAGAAAAAGACCAGTGCTGAATTACTTGTTGCTACAAGGTAGACAGGAATGGCACTTTGAATTGCACTTAACTGCCTTTTCATACAAAAGCTCTTCAAATTTCGGCACTTGGTCTTGCAAGTACACCTCACGAATCCCTGGCCGCTACCCGTGGACTGAGCGGAAGCGGCTGACCCGAGAGCTATTTCATGATCAGGCGCGTCTCCAACTCTCAGTAAGTCCTTGGGACATAAAGTGGATTGTGATCTGGCATAGAGTTGGTTTAAAATTCCTTCAGCAGTTCCAAGTCGGTAAAAACCAGCGTCTGTCACATTCATAACAACCGCCAGCAGATTGCGCGAGTCTCCCCGTCCCTTGTCGATTTGGGATAGGAACTCGCACAGTGGCCCCCCAAAGCTGCAGGAGGAGATTTTTTGTCGGAATCCATTTTCATTTTTTCGGCCTGTATTTCCAGATTCAATTTAGATCGAATTTTACCTTCGACAGCATTCTCAATATTGAAGCAAAGAGTACACAAAATATTAACATCATCACCTTCTATTTTCTCACTTCCATCGTCTTTACTCTCATGTCCACTGGTGGCATGAACGTTTCGGTGACAGTTTTTGCAAGTATGGGCACCACTGGTTACCTTCAAACAAACGCAGTAGGTAGCAGAACCGGAAGCCTCTTCAGTAGGCATGTATTCATCACCACTTTCCTTTCTACCATCGTTGACTACGGTCTCGTCTGTGTTTTGTGCAATAGACTCTTTCTCTTGGATAGGGTGATCTGTTCCTTCTTGTATTATTTGGATGTTTTCCGTCATTTTTTCCAGTTGCTCCTCAGTCTCTATGTCTTTTAAAACACACCCACTTTAACTTTGCAGCCAAAGAGAGCTTCATATGGTGTTCTCTTAATCCCAGAATGAAATGCCCTGTTCTTCATAAGTTGCACGAAACGTAGTCCCTCACTCCATCGGTCAGTTTTTTCATCTTGCATCCACGTACGCAGCATATTTTCAATGTCCTGATTAGCGCTTTCGACACTTCCTTGGCTTTGTGAGTGGCGAGCGGGATGACCACTCAGCAAAAATATTTCGTACTAACTTATTACGAAAAAGGTAATAAGGTACTAGAGAAAAAGGGAAAAGGTACTAGATCTCAAAAAAAAGTACTAAATTTTTATTTGCTCTCGTTTCATTCACTCTATTTAGGGCATTTTACGGTATTATTACCTTATTATCATAGATGAACTCAATGTAAAACCGCTAAATTAACACATGTATAACAAATATGATAAAGAAAAAAAGTCAAAACTCACCTCACTATAGTCAGTCATCTATGAGTCCAAGAGCTGCAGTTGTTAATCATTATAATAGAAGTCTCAATTGTAACTCTAGCACTTCACATGTGTATTAATTTACCATATAATTTTTAGTCTCATTTTAGTGTTTAAAATAATGTAATATTAAATTTCAGTTATTTATTATGCTACTTATATATATACAGGGATTCCCATCCACAAGAAAAACACTGGAAGTATTTAATCATTATTTTTATTAGATTTTGCTATATTAATTAACTCTTCAGAAACAGTAAAATCTGTGGCTGATGAACGTTTCAATTTTTTCTTTTGTCAAAAGGAGTCCATTCATCAAAGGAGGTTTTTTTTTTTTTGAGATTTCATTGCGTGAATCTACAGCCAACGCATTTTTTTATAAGATAGTTACATTTAGTGCGTCCACACTGTATTTTCTTAGCAATTTCACTATCAGGAGTAATTGTTTTCAATAGAGTTGGAAGAATATCCATAAGCCACAAAAACAAATTGTGTTCGGCATCCAGGGCCGTTCCGTTGGTTTGCGACTCCTGAGTACAAAATTTTTGTTCCCCACTTTTCATTAAAAATTAAAGGATCCCGAAGTACAATAACACGTTACGAATCATTATTATACTGCACATTAAGAGGAATGTATATTAAAATAAAGAAAAAACACAAATAGTAAAAAAAAACAACTTATTTTTATATAATAAACAAACATACTACTGTAATCTAACATGGAAGAAGAAACTCTCAGAATAACTCAGCGTGCAATGGAACGTAGGATTTGTAACATCAACAGAATGGAACATGTTAGAATCACGGAACGAAGAAAGAGATCAGGCATAAAAGATGTAGTAACTGCAGTATATGAAAGCAGGATGAGATGGGCAGGTCACAGCCAGACTCAGGGATAACAGATGGACATATAGAATATTCAACTGGCAACAAGAATAAAGAGAAAACCAGGAAGACCACCTGGTTTTCAAGATGAGAAGATCCCCTAGTGAAATCTATGGGGATAACATGGAAGAGAGAGAGGCTCAAGATCGAGATCGTTGGAGGCATCTTTCTGACCTGCGCTCATGGAGAAATCCTGAGTGAAACACAGGCCCATCCAGAAGAAAACTCAAAAAATTCCTAGAATGTTTGTTCACTCTGCTGAGAGCAGTGATTAAAGTAAGTTGTGTTGAAGCTCGTACCATTTATTTAACTACCCAGCAACTCAGCCCCTCACTGAAATCTCTCACATTTGAAGGCGACAAATATGCACAAATAGTTCAGTGTATTATTTATTCCCTATTTTTTTATGAACGTGTTCGATTATATCGCCCTTAAATTGTGCCTCCCGGGTTCTTTGCACCCCTATATGGAAGGGACCTGTCTGCATCATATGCACCTAATCTTAATTCTGCCTCTTTAATTTATTTTTCCGACTGATATTTGAAACTGGATTTAAACAACGACATTGCACCTGGTGAGCTTCTTTTAGATTCTACATTCTGCTAGTGTTTTGGAGTGTTTTCATAACGAATCAATAGACATTTGCCACCATTAACGCTTATATCACAAAATTTACAATAAGCAGTGTGTTCTTTATTTTTACCTGAATAAATCCAGGATTTAAGAAAGGGATCCTCCAACCATTCTTCTTTGAATTTTTGCTTATATGATTTTTTCATCTTTTTAGATGAGCCTTGCAAACCTGAATTTGAATCATAACTAGCATCACTTTCTCTTTTATCTGAATTACCTGTGTGAGAAGTGGTTTTTTGTGAGTTGGAAGGGCTGCATTGATATCGTCACTTTCATTAGCTCGTTTATGTACTTTACTGACTCATGCACTACACATTTTCTCCTGAGATTTAGAATCAAATTTAAATTTAGAACGTTTTTCTTGTCCATGTTTAAAAGTAAAATCTAAATAATAATATTTTCGTAATAATAATAATAATAATAATCATAATAGAAGTTTTTGAACAACGAAGAATATATTTTCATTGGCTAATGCCAGTCGTATTGCCTGAGTACGGGTTCGTGGGGGAAAGAGAGAAGACTAGCAACAGTGAGAAAAAAAAAAAAATCTGCGAGAGGGGTAGGAAAAAGAGAGGAATCGTATTCTTGCGTCACTGAATGTGACATATGGGGAGGTGGGAGAAGAGAAAAATATTCAACTCATATGTCTAACTCTCATGTTATTATTATTATTATTATTATTATTATTATTATTATTATTATTATTATTATTATTATTATTATTCGGAAGGGAAAAAGTACTAGATCTGTTGGAGAACGAACTAAAACACTAAAAATTTATAAAACGAACTAGATCTAGTACGAAAGTACTAGATGTGGTCACCCTGGTGGCGACGCTTGCCATGGACGATCTTCAAAGTCGGCCAGTACCTCCTTTAGGCTTCTCACCACATTATTAGCAAATTCTCTACCATTGTCGGATTCTAGAATCGTTGGTGCTCCAAGCAACGTAAATATGTCCACGAAGTTATCTGCCACTTCTTCCGCTGTCTTTGATGTCAGAGCCTTGAGAACCACAAACTTAGTGAGATGATCTTGGTATACCATTATAAACTTGTATTCCCTGTCAGGATGTGACTGAAAATCGATGAGATCGACCTGACAACTGGAATTGAATTCGGAAAAAATCATAGGCTTCACTACAACACCCTTTTTAACACTTTTTTGTTTTTTCTGACACCGCTCACAAAGGTGAATGTATAGTTCAATGTCATAACGAGTAATGTTCTTGTATTTGTGTGAGATTTCTTTCAACATTCTGTCACGTCCTCCATGGCCAATGGCCAAATGAGCTTCATGAAGTACATTAAATAACTCAGAATCTGTGGTGTAGAAATGGATTTCACTGACGCCTTCTTTAACAGGATAAGTCAACTTACTTTTGTTTTCTACGACCATCACATCATATCGATTCAGCAGCCAAAAGTCACGTGGTATCTTCTTAGAAGCCATCTTAGCATTTTTCACATCACTCACTAACTTTTGGGAGGTAGTATCGGTTAAAAAAACGCAGTTTTTAGCAGCATTGGCTCGAACTTTAGATAGTTCTTCGTAGAATCGTCGTTCCATGTTAACATGCCATGATTCCTGCCCAGACAATATAGCTTGCTCGGCCATTATTTGTGCAGCTCTGACTCTGTTTGAGGGAGCGTAGATAGTCACGTGACTCACCTTGTGATATTAACACTTGGGAGGTCGTATCTGTTTTGACATACACATGCTAATTGCTACGATGAATATTCTTTTAGGTTGAAGGTCATGAGTAGCTGCGCGTGCGTATGTTACGAGTATATTACGAGCATGTATTACTGAAATAGAGAGAAAAAGTATTTTATACTTTGCCGATTTGCCTTTTGGCATTCTATAGAATGCCAAATATGTGTGTGTGTGTGTGTGTGTGTGTGTGTGTGTGTGTGTGTGTGTGTGTGTGTGTGTGTGTGTGTGTGTGTTAAAAGTATTAAATGACTAGAGACCGAGAATAACATAAAAGGTTTTAATCGCACAACTAGTTTCGTCTAAATATAGACTTCTTCATGTGCTAAAAACATATAAGAATCGCAGTAAATAACTGTAGAGGAACTGGATCTGAACAAGAAGAAGAACAATCGCCAACTGTATTATTAGGCACATGCGTGTGTCCACGATCTCGCGCGCGCCAATATAGGATAGCAGAGCTGTAGCAGTCTGATATGTTGTAGCTTAAATTATTATTGATATGAACAGGAATTAGGATTATTTCTTTTGACTCTAAAATTTTCCTTTCTACCTCGTCATAACAACGATGAAGATTCTTAGACTCTTCCCAGAGTACCGGTTATGGGAGGTAGTGTTGCCAAATGAAAATTACTAAAAACATGTATATTATTTCTGGGAAAACTCCCATGTTACTCCTCTTTATTTAACTATTATAATTACAGCTATTTTGCCTGCTTCAGTTCAGGAGTACCCCTGTTTGAATGTCATTGGCTATTTACTCATGGATTCTTAGGGCATTATGAGTGTAGATGTACTAAAGAGTATATGTAGCCTAAGGAATAGAAAATTGAATTTTCTATTAGTTCTATTTTCTAGACAATTTTCTATTCCTTAGGCTACATATACTCTTTAGTACATCTACACTCATAATGCCCTAAGAATCCATGAGTAAATAGCCAATGACATTCAAACAGGGGTACTCCTAAACTGAAGCAGGCAAAGTAGCTGTAATTATAATAATTACTAAAAACAGCTAAATCTTAAAAAAAAAGAGCTAAAAAGAGCTAAAAAAGAGTTAAAACTAAAAATTTGAAGCTAAAATTTTAAAAGTAGTAGCTGATACTTTTAAATTACTTACTGTATTCAAGTTGAAGTGATACTTGCGTATAAGTGGCTAAATATATCTTCCATGTTGTCTTCTACGCTTAATTCACCCACGTTTTCACTTAGATTTTCAGCCCTATTATATGTGGCCATCGTTCCAATATTACTCAGTGTTGATGCTGGTAAATGATAGTCTGTACAGCACTTGTTGTTACGCCTGAGGCCATACTTGACTGACAAAATAGCTGTCAGCATTGGCAATTCCATCTTGTTTCTTAATTTAGTTTTAACTACATTCGTGGAACTAAAAATTCGTTCAATTTCCGAATTAGAATTTGGCAGTATTAATAAATTTATTGCACACTGAGCAATTTCTTTAAATGGATTCATTCCAGATGCATCTTTATATTCTCGTACTTCAGTCCATAATAGCTCAGTGTTTTCTATATTTGTCCATTTATTTAAGTGGGTAGTATTGTACTGGTGTTCAGCAGCAGCAACATCTTTTTCTGTTTTCAGCATTATTTCTAAGATGGGAGTAGCAGGTTATTTTATATGTTTTAGGATATTGTCAACAGAAAAAGAAGACATCATTCTTAAAATGTTCAAGTTTTCAGGCAACCTTTGCTTAAGCTGTTTGAAGAGACCAAGAAGAAACTGTATTGCTCTACTTCTAAGATTTTGCTCATTATTTTGCGTTATTTTCTTTTGTATCATCAACTCTGAAATTTTTCTTTCAAATCTGTAACCAAGATTTGGACTGAGATCCAAATAGCCATCAATCTCTGACTCTAGAGGGTCGACTGGGGATGATGGTAGCACTAACATATTAGCAATAGAGTGAATCAAACGAGAAAGGTCTTCAAACAATCTCATCTTATCCACACTGTTAGATGCAAAACGTTTGTTCACTTGCTGAACTTGAACAAGAACAGGATGTAAAAATAAAAGGTACAACAGATTCCTTTCATTTTTGTACATCTCCCACAAAATTTGAGCTTCGTAACATTTCTCAGTCACACTCACGACTTCGAAGTGAGTTTTTAATTCCAACCACTCGCTGAGAATTCTGTCTAGTGCAGGTTCAATGGAGAGTTACCTTGTTGCACAATTGCTTACAATTTTCTTCAGAGGAGCATCATTTTCGTTGATAGTCTGATACAGTTCTTTGTATGCTGGTTGTCTTGAAGAAGAATGTGAAAACCAGTTATACGTTTCGGCAATTAAAAATTCTAATTTTCTTGGGAGAGATTCTGCACAAGTGTGAGACATTGCCAGTTTAATGAATGGCATACACATCTAATTGAAATTAAGGAGGGAATATATGCCTTCAGTTGTTCATAAACGCCATTATTGACACCAACCATAACACACTGGCATTGTCTGTACCGATTGCAATAAGATGTTCAATGTCCAGTTTCTTGGTCAAGAGCTCTTTTTTCAGTGCATCACAATACCACTGGCGTCACACTTTTCTATGCTCAGAATTGTATAATTTTGTTGAATTTCCTGTTAAAATAAATGATGGCCATTCCTAAAATCTCATTCACTGTGATATCATTCGATTCGTCTATTAGCAAGCTGAAATTTTCATCTCCAATTTCCGCAATTAGATCTTCTTCAAATTCCCCATTTACAATATTCTTTACAATTGCAGAGCATTTAGTTTGGTGCATTTTAACCTTTGGCATAATTTGACTGTCTGGGATGATATTTTTGCAAAGCTCTACAAGATGATCGCAACTGTTTAATGATGAGTGACAACAAAGAAATAATGCTAACCTACCTTCAAAGTTCGCGGTCTCATCAGACTTTTTCACAAGCATATTTGTAATAGGAACAGCCTTATGTGGAACTGCAGCAAGATGTTTCTTAGTTTTGCTATGCTTTACAAGCTGACAATATTTACCAGCTATATCACATCTGCAAAACTTACAGTGGCCTTTTGTGCGTCACCAGGAACTTCACACAACTATTTACTAAACATTCCCATTTGCAACCACTCCCTCCTAAATTTTTGCTTGTAAGATATAGTTTTCTCTTTGATCATTTTTGAAGAATAGTATACAACTCTTTACTACCAACCTGAACACTATGCAAGGACTAACTTGTAGCGGTACTATCAACTTTAAAACGACAAAATGGCAGACTGTTGGGCCACGTGACTGACTGACTTCATCATGCATTTGAAACGTGTACGATGCTCGTACCAAACGTACAATACAATTCCTTATCAAATGCGAACATCTGGAAAACTTTTAAAACAATTTCTTTCTTTAACAGTAAGTTATAAAAACAACTAAAAAGAGCTGAAACTAGTTCTGAAGCAGCTAGATTTGGAGCCAGGTACTAGATTCAAATTTTTGGAGCTAAGGAAGAAAAAAAGGACTAGATCTAGCTCCAAAAGAGCTAAATTGGCAACAGTAATGGGAGGCCCTGCTCCCATTAGTGTTGCCAATTCGAATTTGCTGAAAACAGGGCATGGCTAGATAAGGCGCTAGCTCGAGTTCTTTTGTAGTTTATGACTCTTTGGTGTTCTTCGATACGGAGTTCGATTGATTTCTCCGTCTGTCGAAAGTAAGGTTTGCCACAATTGCAGAATATTTGATTAACGCCAGGATATTTGAGACCGTTATGATTAGTCTTTGGTCGACTGAGAAGGGATCGTAACTTACGCAATGTTCTGAAGAAGGTCCGAATGTTAAACTTTCTTAAGATTTTTGCTAATTTTAGACAGATAGAACTGATGTAAGGAATAAAAATACGCCCCTTCGAAACTGTAGCATCTTCATTACAGCGTAGGGGGAGGATTGAAAAGAAGTTTGTTGATAATTTGCTATGAATAGCCATTTAACTGAAATGTGTTTTGAATTATATATATATATATATATATATATATATATATATATATATATATATATATATATATATATATATGTTAAAGATACCAAGCAATTTTAAACCTGGTTTTACTCCATTTCCCAAGTAAGCAAACAAACAAAAAAGTCAAGTTTGCACCTGCAAGTGTTGCAAGTCTGGCTGACCCTACACATAGTGCAAGACCAAGGCAACTACTCACGGTACAAGTAGAATAAGCTCGGATCACTAATCTTAATATTTACCCTTAATGCAAAGCACATCTCCTGGAGGAAATCTAAGATGCTTTATATTAAAGGCAAGGGGGAGGGGCCACTACCCAGACCGGTTTAGACCTTATGAATAAGTAAAGCCATCTCTAAAAATTCGGACGATCCCTAGGCCACTCAATTGTGGGCGAAAAACAGTCCATCTCAGCGTTGTCTCCACTCAGTGATGGCCTTCCACCCACCACCACCACCACCACTGAGCAGAACCGCTCATATTCCAAAGAAAAGCATTCACCGACGAAGCCCCTCATCAGGCTGTGCGGGAAAATACTTACCATGGAGACTCAAATTGCTCCCTTAAGGCTAAAAATTTAAGAGAGAGAGAGCTAACTCATAATAGTCCCCACTGGTTTCGAACTTATGAATAAGTAAAGCCGGACGATCCCTAGGCCACTCAATTGTGAGCGAAAGACCATCCATCTCAGCGTTGGCTTCACTCAGTGATGGCCTTCCACCTACCACCACCGAGCAGAACCGCTCATATTCCGAAGAAAAGCATTCACCAACAAAGCCCCTCACTGGGATGTGCTCGAAAACACTTTCCCCGGAGACTCAAATTGCTCCCTTAAGGCAAAAACCTTAAGAGAGTGAACTCATAATATCCCCCAACCGGTTTCAACCCTTATGAATAAGTAAAGCCGTCTCTAAAAATTCGGACGATTCCTAGGCCACTCAATTGTGGGCGAAAGACCGTCAATCTCAGCATTGGCTCCACTCAGTGATGGTCTTCACCCACCACCACCACTGAGCAGAACTGCTCATATTCTGAAGAAAAGCATTCACCAACAAAGCCCCTCACCGGGCCGGAAAACACTTTCTCCAGAGACTCAAATTGCTCCCTTAAGATAAAAAACCTTAAGAGACCGAACTCATAATAGCTCCCCCACTGGTTCCGACCCCTATTGAGGTGTATTTAAGTAAAGACCTCTCTAAAATTAGGACGATCCTTACTCCATAGTGGCCGAAAGACCGTCCAAATCAGCATTGTTCCACTCAGTGGCAGGCTCACCCCACCACCTGCCAGAACCATAATCTCAGCAGTGGCCCTACTCAGAGACAGGCAAAAACCTATCTCCAAGCAGAGCATCTCAAAGCCAGCCCCCACCAGTTCCGGGGTGAAAGTGAGGGAAACTCATCATTGGCCTACGAAAAAGGCGGGGTCAGAGTGCCCCAGTAGAAAAGAGAAAGAAGGGAAGGGAAGTGACAGTGAGGTTGTGTTGGGGAAGTGAGGGGGGATAAGGGAAAAGGGGAGGAGAGGGAATAGGATGGGAAGGGCGGGTGGGGAGGTGGGGAGTAGGAAAAAGGAAATGTAGGCCTCAGCTCATATTACACATCTTGCTAGCTCCACGCCATCAGATGACAACTTTTTACCCCAGTCAGCTTCCTGGCTCACAAGATCGAATAGACCACGGAGGTAGCTGGTGCCCAGGTGACCTACCCTTTCAGGACGGCCCTCCTCGAGTAGGCCTGCGCTGCCTGGGTTTTTCCTCCAAACTACCCATCTGGGAGACCAGGGAACAAAACAGACCTCAGGGGGGACGCAGAGACCAAGGAAATGACTCAGAGTGGAGCTGCTGCTGCAATTGGGGATCTTAAAGCAGCAGCAGGCAGAACTTGATGGTGTTGTGTCTGACATTACACAGGATTGGAGGTGAACACCACTTGATCTTAAATGTGGTGTCACCCAGAGCCTCCCTTTCGAGATGTAAAAACCTCCTTAAGGAACCGTAGAACATGTAAAGTACGATCCGAGAGAGATCCAACAGATTGGGAGGATTAGTCAGATTAGAAAATTTTTTTCTTACCTTCCAGATGTGATATTTGAGCTTATTAATAATAAATACTACTAACGTCTGCTTGTTGCTGGCTGGGGTAGCGAACTGCAGGAAGATGACTTGCTCCTGCAGTAGGAGGGGAATGCGGAGCTCGACGCTTAACCTCCTCCAGATGTAGATGGAAATGGGACACCGGTAGAAGGCGTGTTCCACGGTGTCCAGGCTCCCGCAGAAGTCACAAAAGGGGTTCCCGGTGTTATGGAACCGCCAGATGTTGATGTTCACTGGAAGGTGTCCGTACGCAATCCTGCATGCCAGGTCCTTTCTAGATGCGTAACTCGATGTTTGGAGAGGTGGCCGAGGGGATCTCGTTGTTATTGATCCCCAGATCTGGAACATCTGTACGAAAGATGTTGAAGAAGTGTTCGTACCATGTAGAACTGTTCCGGATCGCGGCGATGTTCACACCCGATGAGCGGAGTTGTTTCATTAGCTGGCACAGTCTGTTGTAGTCTTCTGGAACAATGCCTGCCTTGGTACCCTGGTGGGCCGGGATCCCAAAAAGGGGAAACTTGTGACCTAAGAAATACTGCACAGGATAGCTGCAGCGATGTGTAGTCTGCAGTACCCTGTTTAGATGGAAAGCGGTATTACTTAGGTATCTGATGTTAAAGGAGGGGAGACCGAAGCCCTCCCCCCGCTTCTCTGGAAGTTGAAGGATGTTGAGACCAACTTCCTTGCATAAACTTCCCCAGAAGAACTTCAGGGGCTTCCTGTAGAGCCAGATTTCCTGATCCTCGCTGATGTTAGTAATGTTCAGGACATGCTGAAGCGCACAGCATATGATGGATTTGATGACAGTGGCCCTGGAGGAGAGTGACAGCTGTCCATTTTTCCAGTCCTTGAGCTTCTCGACGGTGTTGTTGTCGAGATGTTCTTCGTTGAACATGGGCTGTTCTTCAAACAGGACCCCCAGGATGGTGAGGGGGTCGGCGGTAGGGACGAGACCTGCAGGGATGTCGTCCAGGTCCCAGACTCCATACAGCTTGATCTTGGTTTTGTCGGGGTTGGATGTTAGCCGCGACACTTTAAACTTCTTTAGGATGTTAAAGAAGTTTAGTACGGAGTTGTTGCCCCTAAGAGTGCCCACCACGTCATCCGCGTAGGCAGATTACCTTGGAATTCCTCTAACAGCATGAGAGTTGTTGACAGCCTGTAGGAACGGTTCAAGGGCTAGAGCAAATAGCAGCGGACTAAGGGGACACCCTTGTTTGACCCCGTTCTGGATGGTAATGGGGTCAGATAGGTGTCCATTGATGAGGAGGTGAGTAGAGCTGTTGTTGTAGCCTCCTCTGATGATATTGAGGAGTTCACTGCTGACCCCGACTTTCTCCAGGATGTTAAAGAGAAAGGAATGCCGGACGCTGTCGAACGCTCAGTTGAGATCAATAGTCAACAATGCCATAGAGTAATTCTTGATGTTAACCAGACATAGCACTTCTCTGATGAGGATGAGATTGAACTCCATCGATTGACCAGGAACACCATAGACTTGTGTGCTTTTGATGATGTACCTCATCCCGATCTTCAGTCTGTTGTTGAGAACACGGGCGAGGATCTTGTAATCCGTGTTCAACAGACTGATGGGATGTCAGTTTTTGATGATGGAAGGGTCCCTGTTGGTCTTCGGGAGGAAGACGGTATGGCATTCCAGAAATTCCCGTGGCATGTTTCCGGTGATAAGGAAAGTGTTGAAGATTGCCACGAGAATGGGGAGAATGTGGTCCCAGACCTCTTGGTGGCGTTCCATGCTTAAGCTGTCTGGCCCAGGCGCTTTCTTTGTAATGCACTATTTGAAGGCTGATGTTATTTCGGTCGCTGTAAATGGTGCATCCAACCCTGCTTGGATGTGCGCAGAGAAGGGGTCAATGTTCCAACAGGAGTAATTCTGGGGGGTACTGTTGTCTTGGTAGAGTTGACTGTAGTACCCCCAGAAGACGCTCATGATGTTAGGTGTTGTAGTGTGATCACACCCGCCTTCTTTGATGGTAGTGATGGTTCGCTTCTGCCAGAAGTTGACATAACGCCTGTTGTAAAAAGCGGCCGATTGCCTGTCTTCCAAGCGGAGGTGGAGACGGATCTTAATGTTCTTTTCTTCCACCAGTTTCTGTCTCTCCGATTCAATGTCGAGATTAATGTCACGGATGGCGTTGTGACATGGTAAGCCTTGGCGTTGACTGTCCAAGTATAATCCCGACAGTAGGGATTGTGAGCCCTCCAGATGTCCGACAAGTGGAGATTCCTAATGTGGGTTTCCAGATGTCTGTAGCCAGCAGTACCTGTATTCGGATTTCTCCCTACTTTGTCGTAGGCCAGGTCCGCCACACAGTTAAAGTCCCCTATCAAGATGACGTGATGGGTGCCATACAAGTATGTATGGAGTGACTGGAAGAATGCTGGTCTTAATGTTGCATTTGCCGGGGCGTAGATGTTAATGTATCTAGTGATACAGCCCCGGTACTTTCAGTCGACGGCAAGGACTCTCCCTTCTGTATCCCTAAGGATGTTATGGAAGGCTCCGAGGAGGGGGGATAGCATAAGTACCCCAACCCCGGCGCTGTTACATGTGCCAAAGCTCCAAAATGATTGCACGGGATACTTATGGCTCAGTTCCTGCATATCTTTGTAATGAAAGAAATGTGTTTCTTGCAGGAACAAGAACCAGATGTTAAAGGCTAGCATAAGCTTCCACACCTCCTCTTGTTTGATGGTGAACGGAGCCCTCGGCTGTTGAGAGAGGCAACACAAAAGGGGGGAGGTAGAAGCATTATGATGTTTTTATGGCTGGCCTAGATCTTTAATACGTAACTGTCTTACGTATTTGATTAAGCTGTCTATCTGTAGGGGGGGGGAAGAATATCCCGCTTCCTGCAGAGGCTTCCAGTTTAACGCACGAGCTCGAGAGAACCTCGAACTCGTGGTGAATGTTCTTGATTTTCAAGCTGATGATCTTGTTTCGGTCTGGCTCATAGTTATAGAGGTTGAACTGGGAGCCGGTTAGTTTCTTTATTTTCTGGTTTATACTAGGATGGTGAGAGGAGGTTTCCACCTCCATTTTGGACTCCGATGTTGTGGAGTCCATATTCCTCTTGGAGCGGCTTTTATGTTTTTTTTCTAGTTTAGTGGAAGCTGCTTCCTTCCTTTTTTTAGGGAGTTCTTTAGGAGGTGGAAGATCTTGTGTCCCCTCTTTAATGGTGTTATCTTCTGCAGGGAGAGGGATGCTAGCTACTGCAGGGGAGGTCTCTGAAGCGTCGACGGACAAAGATTCCTCTGGTGTTGTTGAGGGGGGCATAGCTGGTATAGTGCTATCCATAACTTTGTTCGTGTTACCCTCAGGTGGATGTTGTTCTTCCGGTATAGGTTGTAAAGTGGTGGAAGTGGCCGAGGGGGGGCTGTTTCCTCAGCGGATGTTGTTGCTGGAGAGGAAACAGTTCCTTCTGCTGGTGTTGCTGCAGATTGACGCTTCGGTATTTTACCTAAGATGGTCTGGGTAAATTTCTTCTCCCCACTGTTGGTAGGAAGATCTGGAAATGCAGCGTCTCGGGCAGGCTGCGAAGAAAGTGCCTCAATGGGCGCCCCTGCCCGCTCTGCAAATGTTCGTAGAGGACAAGATGTTACTTTATGTTCCTTGCTAGAGCACTTATGGCAGGGGTGTGGGCACTGGTTAGAGATGTGCCCGACGCCGACACAGTTAAAGCACTCGGCTCGGGGGCAATCACTCCACAGATGTTCTATGGAGCCACATCGCAAACACTGCCTCTGTACCCCGGGATAATTTATCATCACGCGCAATGTTCCGATGTTAACTAGATTTGGAACGGGCTGTCGCATGTCCATCGTGAAGGTAACGTCTCCCGAGTACCAAGCGGGATCTTCCTTGGAGACGCTCTTGTTGATGTTGCTCACCTTCCCCCACTTGCTGAATGTCTGGGTGAGCAAGTCGTCTCCGGCTTCTAGGTATTCCATAGGGAAGCGGTCGATTCTGAGTTGACGAACCTGTGATCCCACCATGGTTGGGATCACCTGCTTCCCTTGGACGGGGAAACCCTCTAAAAGTTTATATCTCGTGGACGCATTTTTTACGACGATCAAGAAGCGTCCTCCTCCATAGGTGGTGAAGGAGAAGATGTTATTAACTCCTACAAGCTCCTTTAGTATTGTTGTGAGTATTCTGGGATCCTCCATTCCTGGAATCTCCACTCCTAATGTCCGAGTCCTGGGGGGGGGGGATTGCTCTACTCATATTTGTCTCTGCATCTGAAATAAAAAGAAAAAAAAAATTAAGAGTCTTGCAACTCTGAATAATCCCGTAGTGCGTAGACCGCACTACTAGCAAGTTAGTAAGGTTAGTATGAAAATGCAATAAAGTTAGTATAACAATATTAATACAAAACAACAAAAAAAATACCATCAGAACAAGCAAAGGCTATCCTAGATCACGTGTGACTTTCCGAAAAACGACGTCTCAACAGTGGGAGCCAGGCTAGAAATACCAAGATTTAGTAATACAGAGCTTATAAGTATTTTACCAGAACAAGTTACCATAAGGTGTTTTAACACTTTCATTGCCAAGCTGAAAATTGGAATTTCGTGTGGTGGCCAAATTTTTTTTATTTTTTTATTTAGTTACCAACGTCCACGCGATAACGCGTAATCGGCCGTTTGGTGAGACCTCGCATCGCGCCATATCGCGTGATTGGCAATGAACATGTTAACCTTATTAAATAAAAATCTCAGGAGCAGATATAAATGTAGAAAGTATTTTACTTTGGGTATAATAAAGGTTAAAGATACCAAGCAATTTTAAACCTGGTTTTACTCCATTTCACAAGTAAGCAAACAGACAAACAAGTCAAGTTTGCACCTACAAGTGTTGCAAGTCTAGCTGACCATACACGTAATGTAAGACCAAGGCAACTCACCAGAGCTTATTCTACTTTTACCGTGAGTTGCCTTGGTCTTGCACTACGTGTAGGGTCAGCTAGACTTGCAACACTTGCAGGCAAACTTGACTTGTTTGTCTGTTTGCTTACTTGGAAAATGGAGTAAAACCAGGTTTAAAATTGCTTGGTATCTTTAACCTTTATTATACCCAAGGTAAAATACTTTCTACATATATATATATATATATATATATATATATATATATATTTTAAACCTCGTTATTTACTCCATTTCCCAAATAAGCAAACGGACAAGTAAGTCAAATTTGCGCCTGCAAGTATAGCAAGTCTGGGTGACTCCCACACGTAGTGCAAATCAAGGCAACTCGTGGTAAAGGTGGATAAGCCCTGATCACTATTCTTAATATTTACCCTTAATGCAAAACACATCTCCTGAAGGGGATGTGTGATGCTATGTATTAAAGTCAAGGGGCCACCACCCAGACCGATTTCGATTTTATTGAGGTCTCATCAGTGGGAGCCAGGCTAGAAATACCAAGATTTTATTAATTATTATTATTATTATTATTATTATTATTATTATTATTATTATTATTATTATTATTATTTCGGGCGACTCCAGGAGTCCTTAGACTCATCGAGGGAGGTCCTAAATATCATGTCCACACAACTATGTGATTACATTCTCACAGTATCTATCGTACCTTGTCTTGAACTCGTTCATCGTCATAGCACCCACAACAGACTCTGGCAGCTTATTCCACTCATTTACCACTCTAAAAGTAAAGAACCCAGCTCTGACACCCCTGCTAACCACACTCTTGCCCAGCTTCCATAGGTGTCCCCTAGTTCTCCCACCACCAGTCCTGATCTCAAAAATATCCTCTGAATTAATCCTATAGAATCCCTTTAGCAATTTGAATGTCTCAATCATATCTCCCCTCCTCTGCCTATCAACTAGTTTCTACAACCCACAAATCTTCAACCTGTTCTCATATGGTTCATTCCATAAACCTGTTATCATCTTAGTCACTCGCCTCTGGATCCTCTCCACCTCCTCCCCATCAAGAAGGAACCGAGGTGACCAAATCTGGGCACAGTAATCGAGATGAGGTCTTATCAAGGCTCGGTACAGAGGTACGATAACTTGCTTGTCTCTGCTCGTCAAGGTATTTTTCAACAACCAAGTGAGTTGATGAGCTGATTTAGCTACTTTTGCAGTGTGCCCCCTAAACTTCATCTCCTTATCCACCAACACTCCCAAGTGCCTGGCCTCATCAATCTCTTGGAGTATGTAATACAGAGCTTATAAGTATTTTACGAGTACAAGTTACCATAAGGTGTTTTGACCTTATTAAATAAAAATCTCAGGATGAGAGATAGATGTAGAAAGTATTTTACCTTGGGTATAATAAATGTTAAAGATACAAAGCTATTTTAAACCTGGTTTTACTCCATTTCCCAAGTAAGCAAACAGACAAACAAGTCAAGTTTGCACCTGCAAGTGTTGCAAGTCTAGCTGACCCTGCACATAGTGCAAGACCAAGGCAACTCATGGTAAAAGTAGAATAAGCTCTGATCACTAATCTTAATATTTACCCTTAATGCAAAACACATCTCCTGGAGGAGAATGTACGATGCTTTGTATTAAAGGCAAGGGGCCACTATCCAGACCGGTTTCAACCTTTATTGAGGTGTATTTAAATAAAGACCTCTCTAAAAATTAGGATGATCCCTAGACCACTCCATAGTGGCCGAAAGACCATCCAACTCAGCGTTGTTCCACTCAGTCACAGGCTCACCCCGTCACTGAGAAGAACTTCTCAGTGTTGGCTCTACCCAGTGGCAAGCTCATTCCAAGACCTATCCCCAAGAAGAGCCTCTCAAAGCCAGCCCCCACCAATTCCACCCCTATTAAGGTCTCATCAGTGGGAGCCAGGCTAGAAATATCAAAATTTTAGTAATACAGAGCTTATAAGTATTTTACCACAACAAGTTACCATAAGGTGTTTTAACCTTATTAAATAAAAATCTCAGGAGGAGATATAAATGTAGAAAGTATTTTACCTTGGGTATAATAAATGTTAAAGATACTAAGCTATTTTAAACCTGGTTTTACTCCATTTCCGAAGTAAGCAAACAGACAAACAAGTCAAGTTTGCGCTTGCAAGTGTTGCAAGTCTAGCTGACTCAGCACATAGTGCAAGACCAAGGCAACTCACGGTACAAGTAGAATAAGCTCTGATCACTAATCTTAATATTTACCCTTAATATATATATATATATATATATATATATATATATATATTGAAAGAAGCTTTATTATTATTATTATATTATTTGGAGACACCTCGAAGGAGTCCCAAAACTCATCGAGGGAGGACACCTACTCTCCAACTCGCCTAATATGGACTGGGTCACCATGGGAGTAGTATGGTTTTCCATTCCATATATAGAAAATTTGGCCTTTAGGATACACCATCTACTGCTCACTACTACCATCACCACCACCACCACTACTATTTTTTTGTCTGTAAATTGCGTATCCTAAAGCCAATTTTTCTATATATGGAATGGAAAATCCGAGTTTGCGGGATGTAAAAACCTGCTACCTCTGTATGAGATCGGCTAACTCACTTTCAATTGAAAAATTCCATATGAAGATTGCTCCTGTCACGACGACAATCGAAACTTAGGCCTTTTTCCAATCGAAGGAGGCAACTTACCGTGAAGTTTTCTAAGAAAAAGAAACTAGTTGTGCTCTCTTATAATTAACAATTTTTTTCTATATTGGTATCTCTTTGCTACTAGTCATTAAATTTATTTACTTATTATTATTATTATTTGACACCTCCAGGGAGTCCAAAGACTCATTGAGGGAGAGTGTGCCAAGAGCATCGAACGATTGGCTCCTTCTAACTACTAACCGCACTCAAACTTACTTAAGTCAGCCATTAGTAGCAGAGGCTCTACCAATTGACCACTCTTTGCCGGCTATGTATATAGATATATACATACATATATATATATATATATATATATATATATATATATATATATATATATATATATATATATATATATATATATATATATATATGAAGTGGCATGTGCCGTGCTGGGAGCTAATCCGCTCAAAGAAAGAGCGTCGTAAGTTCTATTTATTCCTTTCTACTGGAGGAACTATTACTAAGCTTTTTACACGAGATGGCAACATTTCTCAGCCGTCTCTCTCTTCACTGGATACCATGTATAATTAGTAATAATCTTGGGCTAGCTATCTCTGATTAGCTAATTGTGAAGATCAAACTACTCCCTCAGTATCCAAAAGTTAGATAAGCGTAAACAGGCCTCTCCTACTCTGTACAAGGAATATAAGGTATTTGTTAATTTTTTATATATAACTATACTCAAGCTCAAAAATTTTCACATGGGCTCTAATGATATTACTAATCATGCATGTCATGTTTTGCAGCATGAGATGCTACCTCATTTTAAATTTATGACACACACACACACACACACGCACACACCACATTCATAATGTAAAATTTTAATTCTTTGTTATGCAGATCTGCTTTCATAATGGAAGAACAAATAAAAAAACAAGGAGCGCCATATTCAGCTCATATACTAAACCCTTTTACACATAAATTGGAAATGAGAACATCACACCAGTTTAAAGTAAGTATTTAGTTAATATGCTTTTTATTGTTTATCTTATAATGTAATAAGACGATCCTCTGTATTATTGTTAATATTTTTATTATTATTATTAGCACCAGACTAACATGGAGGCAAAAGCTCATTATGGGGCACTTCCCCATGGGACACTGTTCATCATGGAGGAGACCTCTCAGTAATGATACTGGTCCATTTATTTATTTCTCTTTTTCTTTGCTTTTCTTCCTGTATTTTTCACTCTACTAGTACTAGTCTTTGTTTAATATCCTGTCTACAAGACCATCATAACAGATCGAACACTCTGCCGCCTTGTTCACCATGCGGTTCGAATTATGGACGTCCTGAAACAGGGATTGTAATAGGCTTGCCCTGCTTTGGCCTTTGCTTCAGCAAGATCGGTCATCTTGGATGTCCTGACCAAGATCAATTGGCTAGTGGGCTTGCCTACAAAGGCCAACATTATTCCAGTAAGTCTCTTACCCCCATGGTCTGGGGACAGAACCCAAGGAATGCTGTAGAGCTGGTATGACATTTATCGTAATCCTGGCGTTCTATTTCGAGTGCAATTATTGCTTGCTGAATAGTGGGCATCATTTGTGGCTCTGTGGTGAATGGGGAGACTCTGATGTCAAACAAAAAACTCTTGAGCATGAATCCAGCCTCCTTCCATGCAGAGGTGCAAGGATGAAAAAGAAATATAAATATTAAGACGGAACAAATATATCATAGGAGGATGCCAAAAGAAAGATTGTCATCACCACACCTGTCCTGAAATTTTCTTATGCTGAGAAAGAGGCTCATATGTCTATTTCATTCCACTATCTGACAATTTCCATACCCGAACTTTATGATCACGGGTACTTCTCTGTGAAGCACGTTAGTCACATGACCTAATGAGAACCCACTTGTCAAAAAAAAAAAAAAAAAAAAAAAACTATATATATATAATAGTGAGCCTCCATAGCTCAGTTGGTATAGACAAAGACCTCTGATCGGAAAGACCAGGGTTCGATTTCCGTTTATGATGTGAGGACCATTATGTGGTCTCTTTCGACTAAAGGTGAGTTTACCAGTCTCAAACGGTGGTGGAGGATTTTCCTCCCAATAACTCTGGTTTATTATCCCTCAAAGTAATGAATTAAATGAAGAAGAAGAAGAAATCAATTATGAAACAATTTGAAGTACCACAGATTCTACCAGAAGAAGTTATGTGGAGCATTCAAAGCTTGCATAATGGAAAAGTTGCAGGTGAGGATGGAGTTATAGTTGAACTTCTAAAAACAGGTGGAGAAATAATCTACAAACTCTTGGCAAAACTATTTACGTTACGCCTGAAGAAAAATGATATACCAAGAACATGGAAGAAGGCGACCCTAATTCTGATACATAAAAAAAAAGGTGAGGTAGAAGACTTGATGAACTACCAACCCATCACTCTACTATCAGTGGTTTACAAAGTGTGTACAAAAGTCTAAACTCATAGGCTTTGTATGACTGTAGACCTAGCACAATCAAAAAAAAAAAAAAAAACAACAGGCAAGCTTTCGAAGTGGCTATAGTACAATGGACCATATTCAAGTTGTACAGCAGATTATTGAACGGTGTAATGAATGTCAGTTACCATTATGTCTTGGTTTTATTGATTATGAGAAAGCCTTTGATTCGGTAAAAACTTGTTCAATACTTTAAAGCATCAAATCAGCATACAACAATGCCACAGCAGCAATTAATTTCAATGGAAACATCTCTACAGTGGAAATACAGAGAGGTATAAGACAGGGAGACACAATATCTCCAAACTTTTTCACAGCATGCCTAGATGAAATATTCAAATTTCTTGATTGAGAAGGGAAAAGTTTGAAAATAAATAGAAGATATTTACGCCATTTACGCTTTGCAGATGACATAGTCATCTTTACTTCAACAGCACATGAATTACAGACTCGTATCCATGAACTCCAAATTGCTAGCAAAACAACTGGCCTAAAGATAAACCTAAAGAAGACCCAAGTTATGTTCAACAGCTATGTCCAACCAGAAATAATAAAATTCAATAATGAGGAAATTAAACAAGTAGATCATTACATATTCTTAGGACAACAGATATCAATGGAACAAAATTAAAAAATGCATGATGCTTGGGTGGAAAGCATTTGGAAAATTACATTCAATATTTAAAAGCCAACGTATCCATGAACTCCAAATTGCTAGCAAAACAGCTGGCCTAAAGATAAACCTAAAGAAGACCCAAGTTATGTTCAACAGCTATGTCCAACAGAAATAATAAAAATCAATAATGAGGAAATTAAACAAGTAGATCATTACATATTCTTAGGACAACAGATATCAGTGGAACAAAATATCATGGACAAAATTAAAAGATGCATGATGCTTGGGTGAAAAGCATTTGGAAAATTACATTCAATATTCAAAAGCCAACTACCATTATGCCTGAAGAGAAAAGTTTTTAACCAATGTATTCTTCCTATATTGACATGTGGCTGTGAAAAATGGACACAAAATGCAAAGGAAATTCAAAAATTAAGAACAACACAATTTATTATGGAAAGAAGTATGATTGTTATTACAAGATTGGATCACAAAAGGAATACATGGATAGGAAATCAAACCAAAGTCTCTGACATCATAGGAAGAGTGAAACAGCTGAAGTGGCAACGGGCTGGGCATATTGCTCGAAGACAAGATCAACGATGGACAAAAGAAGTACTGGATTGGATTCCACGAGCAGAAAAACGACCGTGACACCTGCCTAAATCATGTTGGATTGATGATATCATCAGATTTGCCATAGTGACATGGGAAAGGGGAGCCTTGGACAGACAGCCTTGGAGTAATCTTGGAAAGGGGCCTTCATCCAGCAGTGGATCGACAATGGCTGATAATGATGATGATGATGATATATATGTATATATATTTTAATACATAGATTTAATGACTTAAAAAAAATTAGCTAAAGACCTTACAAAATATAATATCATGACGTTCTTCACTACACTTCCCAAAATCCATTCTCTAATCAGCCATCCAAAGCCTACTTATCACTGCCTAAAATATCCAGGTGTATATAAATTATGCTGTGATTGCAATGTCCCTTATTTTGGACAAACTAACAAATCTATTGAACAACGTATAGAAGAGCATAAGAGAGACATCTCTTACAAAAGATCTCACACAACTGCATTATCCAGTCATGTTCTTTTTTTCAAATAATCTTAATGATGATCAACAAAGCCACTCCATTTGCTGGGATAGATCAGAAAATATTTTTTGCTGTGATGATGAGTTTGAGAGAAAAATTGTAGAATCAAGGGAAATCCTGCTGAACCCTGCCCACTTAAACAACAATTTGAGTTATAACATCCCAGATAGCCATGCTGCAGTTATTCAATATTGGCTTTCACGTGAGCCTGCACGCACACTTGCAATAAACAATGGCACGCCTGTTAGAACAACTTGAAAAAATATAATGTTTTTTATGTATCAATTATGTGTGGCAATTTTTACCTATAATTTCCAGTTTTTAGATACTTCAATGTTTATTACCATTTTTTTGCTTTATGAATACCTGCGAAAGGCTGTTATAAGCCGAAACTAGTTGTATTATTCTCATTAAAATCTTTATAAGTTATCTCGGTTTTTTAAGTCATTAAATCTGTGTTTTAAAATGTATCACAACAACCGAGTAAAAGCCTATGATTACATGTATATGTATATATATATATATATATATATATATAATGATGATATATATGTATGTATATATATATGTATGTATATACATATATATATATGATGACACATATATATATATGTAGAAAGTATTTTACCTTGAGTATAATAGATGTTAATAATACCAAGCAATTTTTAAACCTGTTTTTACTCAATTTCCCAAGTAAGCAAACAGACAAATAAGTCAAGTTTGCGCCTGCAAGTGTGTGTGTGTATGTATTCTTGATCTTCTACTCGGTTGTAATGATACATTTTAAAGAATAAATTTTAAATGACTTTAAACCGAGATAAAATATTAACTTTTAATGATAATGATACAACTAGTTTCAGCCTTTTACAGCCTTCTTCACATATCCACTAAGGGTAGAACACAGTAATAAAAAATTGCAGTTACAAAAAATTGAGATTTATAGACAAAAAATGCAAACATAATTGACACAAAAACATTGTATTTTTCAAGTCGTTCTATCTAACATGCTATTTTTCAAGTCATTTAAAATTTATTCTTTAAAAAATATATATATATATATATTTATATGGAGTGTCATATACAGATATATATATATATATATATGGTTTGTCACTTTATTTGGTGTATGTGTGTGTGTGTGTGTGTGTGTGTGTGTGTGTGTGTGTGTGTGTGTGTGTAGAAAGTTTTTTAAATTGGGTATAATATATGTTAAAGATGCCAAGCTATTTTAAACATGGTTTTACTTCATTTCCCAAGTAAGCAAACAGACAAATAAGTCGTTTGCACTTGCAAGTATTGCAAGTCTAGGTGACCTGTAAAGTAGTACAAGTCTAGGCAACTCGTGGTAAAGGTGAAATAAGCCCTCATCACTATTCTTAATATTTACCCTTAACGCAAAGCCCATCTCCTTGAGGAGATGTATTATTATTATTATTATTATTATTATTATTATTATTATTATTATTCAGGCCTCCATGGAGTCAAAAGACTCATCGTGGGAGGTCCTTCCTAAGAACATAAAGTCTGTCAAGACCCATCCAGGTGAGGTTCCCCCAAAGAAACACAAAGTCTATCAAGACTCATCCAGGGGAGGTTTCCCCCAAGAAACACAAAGTCTATCATACCACTCCTTAAACTCACTGACCGTTCTCGCCCTCACCACTCTATCAGGCAATGCATTTGACGGTTCAACCACCTTCCATGCAAAGAAACCACTCCTCACCCTCTTGCTCACAGTTTCCTTACATAACTTCCAGGGATGGCCTCTTGTCATTACTCCTTCCTGCTGTTCAACCAAGTGAAAGAACTCCCCAGTGTCAACCCTGTAACCACCTCTCAATAGTTTAAGAGTCTCAATCATATCACCTCTCCTTCTTCTATCTGCCAAACTCCGCAGTCCACATTCCCTCAGCCGATTCTCATAACTATCCTTGTACAGTCCTGAAACCATCTTTGTCATCCATCTTTGTATCTTTTCCACAGTTAATTTATTCCCTTCAAATCCTGGGGACCAAATCTGAGAACAATAATCCAAGTGTGGTCTGATCAGAGACTTATACAACGGAATGATAACCCTCTTATCTCTGCAGGTCAGTGTCCTTCTCATAATTGCAGCAATCCTCTGTGTTACCTTCACCACCTTTGCAATATGTCCCCTAAATTTCAGGTTTCTATCAATCATCAACCTCAGATCTCTTGTCTCCCCAACTTCCTCCAGTATAACTCCTCCCATAGAGTATGCAGCATCCCATCGATGTTTCCCAAACCTCAAGACCTTACATTTTGCTGCATTAAACTGAAACCCCCATTCATGTGCCCATCTATCTAGCTTATTCAAATCCTCTTGCAGGGATACCACATCTGCACTATTACTAATAATCCTTCCCAGCTTAGCATCATCCGCAAACAACTGAATATGATACTATGACTATGTATTAAGGGTAAATATTAAGAATAGTGATCAGAGCTTATTTCACCTTTACCACGAATTGCCTAGACTTGTACTACTTTTTGGGTCACCTAGACTTGCAATACATGCAGGTGCAAACTTGACTTATTTGTCTGTTTGCTTGCTTACTTGGGAAATGGAATAAAACCAGGTTTAAAATAGCTTGCCATCTTTAACACACACAACACACACACACACACACACACACACACACACACACACACACACACACACACACACACACACACACACACACACACACACACACACACACACACACACACACACACACTCCATAAAAGACCTCATTTGAGAATATCACTGAGAGACAAACCACATTTACCACCACAAAAATAATGAATACTTCGGCATCCACTTAAATAAATTTAACAAATGATCCTGACTTATCCTCTGATGTGCTGAACATTTTTCCATAGGAAGAGATGGAAAGTGGCCATTTATACTTCCCAAAATCATCTGATAAATTTAAACCTGATAGAGGCAACCCCACAACTTTTCAGAAATCGGAGAAGTACATGAAGCAAAACAATTGGAAAATTTTTATAATGGAATTGTCAAGTATTTCACCAGAATATTAATAATGATATTTTGGTGAAAGAAGAAATACAAGCCTTTCTGTTTCTGTCTTCGGGAAACATGTTTAAAACCCAGTTTGACCCCACCTTACATAATTTTCCCATTTTGTTCGTGAAAACAAATCTGGAGATGGTACTATTCATGGTGGAGTAGCCATCCTAGCTGGAAATCATACTCCTTTCCATAACTGATGGCCACATTAAACTTGCAGCCATTTAGTTTAGTCCAAATATCAGCCCATTTAAGTCATCTGCAAGATATCTGCATCATCTGGATTAACTATCGTCCTTCCCAGTTTTGCAATATCATTGATGTACAAATTAATAGAGGCCCAAGCACTGAGCCCTGAGGACTACCACTAGTCAACTACTTCCTATTGCACTCTGCTCCACCATAAACCACTCTTTGATATCTATCCACCAGCCACCCTCTAATGCAAATCACTAACCTTGGATCGATACCCATTTGCTCCAATTTATGCAAGAGAGTTCCATGCGGAATCTTGTCAAATGCCTTTGCAAAGTCCAGCAGGATCACTGAAAAAGGATTTCCTTTATCTAACTCCATTGGTACTTCATTATAGAAAGTGAGCAATTTGCTAAGGCAAGATCTACCCTTCACAAAACCATGTTGCCCCTTATGAAGTATCATATTGCTGTCCACACAGTCCTAAATTCTAATTTTTATCAATTTCTCCAGAACCTTAACCACCACTCCCAATATACTGATCGGTCTATAATTTGCTAACTCAGTCCTGGAGTCCCCCTCCCCTTATGTAGTGGAATAATAATATCCCCCTCTTTCCACTCAATTGGGACTTTACCAGAACTGAGGCTAAAATTAACACCAAGCTAGAGAAGAAGTTGCTGATTCTCTTGTGCATTCCCTTAAAACATAGGCCAATATGTCATCTAACCCAATGGCAGTGTTAGCATTAAGGTTGCGTAATATACTAAGTACCTCAAATTCTTCTATCACTAGACTCTCATCAGTCAATGACACATTCGGCACTGCAATATCACAACCAAGATAGTACACTTTTGCAAAATGATCACTAAGCAACTGAACTATTTGATTAGCTTCTGCAATTTCCTTACCATCAACATTTTTTAAAGTCATTCTTCCAAACTTATTCCTCCTTTTACTTGCCATAGCAAAAGAACACCTTAAGAATTTTTTTGGACTCATCAGCTAGCTTCCTCTCATAATTAGCTTTGGCCTTCCTTACTATGCAGGTTACCCTTCTTGCCTGTATCTTGTACTGCTCATGGGAATGCTCATCACCTTTTTCTTTATACTTATATCACAACTTTCTCTTTATCTGCAACTCTCGCTTAATAGTATTATTCATCCATCTTACTCCTACCTGATTCCTCCTCCTGATTCTGGGGGTACAGTCAGATACAGCTTTCATTAAATACTCCTTGATAATCTCCCATGCACCATCAAAATCTTTCCTCTTTAAATTCTCATGACATAGCACTTTTGAAAGCTGACTTCTCAGCTTGCCATAATCACCAGCCTTGTAATTCCACATATAACCCTTCTTAACAGAATATTCAGCACATAATACAATCTCCCAAGTCAAGACCACATGATCACTTTCCCCAAGTGGAGACAGTGTATCTAAATTACTTACTGATATGCTCTCCGATGCTATGACCAGATCTAACACTCTCATATCTCTTGTCCCTTCCATTACATGCTGTCTCAGGTAGTGACAGCATGTAATGGAAGCATGTAATCTCTTAACAATTGTATAAACTCCAATTCCTTTGTTCCTTGAGACCATTCGTTCTCCCAATCTATCTCCCCATAGTTAAAATCGCCAATAATAATTACACATCCTCCACTCATCTTACTAATTTGCCAATGCATACAATCAGCATTCGCCTTTGGATTATAGCAGCAACCGATTACATATTTCATCCTGTTGATTTCTATCTCACACCAAACATCCTCAAATGAACTACCCTCTACATGCCTGTCACCTTGAGGCACTTCTACCATTTTTGGCTTTAACACTTCGTCTATCATTAGTAAACTCCCCCCCCCCATTCTGTCCTCTCTATCCTTCTGAAGATACTATATCCTTTTACATTCAATCCCTATGACTAAATCATTCTTAGTTAACCAAGTCTCACTAATTCCTGTAATTTTTGGCCAAGTAGAACTAAGTAATGACAAAAATTCATCACACTTATTCCGAATAATTTGGGCATTAGTATACATAAACGGCAATGCTCCTTTTCCCCCATAATCACATGGTGTGTGAATTAGCCCACTCTGAATACCGTTAAAATTTTGAGTACAATGATTCCCCATATCACAGTTATTATTGACCTTAGTACCAGTGGTGGCCCGTACATAAGCACTGCGACACTGCAGCATCCCCAAGGAAAAAATGAAAAAATTAAATTTTGTTTGTGTTTATAAATAATAACAATGCTTACAACATTATATAAATGCTATACAACATGTTAAAGGTTGTTTTGACATTGATTGAATAGTTAATAATTGGAATTGTTCGATTAACGCTTTAGATTATGAAACAAATGCACTGCAATCTAACGCCAATATTCGTTTGCTCTTGTCATTGCACGTTACGTCATTCCCACACTGCTCAAACAGTAGTGTATCTTTAGTATGCTTATGCGCGTTATTTCTGTGAGATATTGTTATTATTATTATTATTATTATGGGAGACTCCAAGGAGTCCTTAGACTCATCGAGGGAGGCCCTAAACATCATGTCTATCACAACTATTCGACATTCACGCAGTATCTATCATACTTTGCCTTGAACTCATTCACTGTCATAGCACCCACAACAGACTCTGGCAGCTTATTCCACTTATTCACCACTCTAAAAGTAAAAAAACCTAACTCTAACACCCTTACTAACCACACTCTTGCCCAGCTTCCATAGATGTCCCCCTAGTCCTCCCACGACCAGTCCTGATCTCAAAAATATCCTCTGAATTAATCCTATAGAAACCCTTCAGCAATTTGAATGTCTCAATCATATCTCCTCTTTTCTGCCTGTCAACCAATTTCTGCAAGCCACAAATCTTCAACCTGTTCTCATAAGGTTCATTCCATAGACCTGCTATCATCTTGGTCATTTGCCTCTGGATCTTCTCAACCTCCTCTCCATCAAAAAGAAACCTAAGTGATCAAGTGTTTGATAAGCTGATTTAGCCACTTTTGCAATATGCCCCCTAAACTTCATCTCCCTATCCACCAACACTCCCAAGTCCCTGGCCTCATCAATCTCCTGGAGTACAGTTCTACCAATGTGGTATACTGCTGCTAATATTTTCACCCCAAAATGCATAACCTTACATTTTGTCACATTAAATTCACATCCATTCTCCTCAGCCCTGAACTCCAATCTACCCAAATCATCCTGCAAGATTTTGACATCTTCTGCATTCACTATTGCCCTACCCAACTTTGCATCATTAGCGAACAAATCAACCGTTCCTCTTAGATCCTTCCCTATATCGTTAATGAACAAATTAAACAGCAGTGGTCCAAGAACAGAACCCTATGACATACGACTAGTCTCAGGCCGTCTTTTGGACTCTACTCCTGAATAAACTACTCTCTGATATCTCTCCATCAACCACCCACCCATCCATCTCACCAACCCTTTATCCATTCCCATATGTTGCAGTTTACGGATTAGAATTCCATGTGGTATCCTATCAAAGGCCTAATTGAAAAATTATAATTCATCCATCCATCTCACCAACCCTTTATCCATTCCCATATGTTGCAGTTTACGGATTAGAATTCCATGTGGTATCCTATCAAAGGCCTAATTGAAAAATTATAATTCTTTTCATATTTTCAACAGTGACACTCGTCATAATTCAGCCTTGTATCTATAACAAATAAATAATTATATGTTATTTTAACAAAATAAAATAAGGTTTACAAAAAAATAGTTCACCACGAACACGTGCCAATAATAAACATTTAATATCTCACAGAAATAACGAGCGCAGGCATAAAATACACTGCCCAAGCGGCAGCGTATCCAATGACATAACATGCAACGACACGCGCCAACAAATACTGGCGTTAGATCGCAGTGCATTTGTTTCGTGTAACGATAATTGAAAAAATATTATTCTTTTCATATTTTGAACAGTGACAGTCGTCATAATTCAGCCTTGTATCTATAATTAATAAATAATTATATGTTATTTTGACAAAATAAAATAAGATTTACAAAAAATAGTTCACCACTCACACGCACCAATAATAACTCATATCTCACACAATAATATCTCACACAATAATACAATAATTCATATCATAATAATACAAAATAACGCACAATAATTCATATCTCACAGAAATAAGGCTCGTAAGCATACTAAAAATACACTGCCGTTTGAGTAGTTACAGTTGGAAATGGCGTAAAGTTCAATGATAAGCGCAAACGAATATCAGCATTAGATCGCAGTGTATTTGTTTCGTAATCTAAAGCATTAATCGAACAATTCCAATTATTTATTATTCAATCAATGTCAAAACATAAGCTGTAACCTTTAACATGTTGTACTGCATTTATATAATGTTGTAAGCATTGTTATTATTTATAAACAAAAACAAAATTTAATTTTTTCATTTTTTCCTTGGGGGTGCTGCAGTGTCGCAATGCTTATGTACGGGCCACCACTGAGCTTTATATTATATTGAAAAAGCAACATGGAAAAGAAAAGCTTATTTTTTTTGCTATTAACTAGAGTCATTCAATCAACATTCATTAAAGAAGCAACTAAAAGAGCTGTTCTCCTCTGTCATACCAGTGCAGTAGGTCCTGATAGCATCCATTATGAGATGATAAAATATCTTCCATGGATTTTCTTCTCGTACTAAACAGAATTCTTTCAGAGGAAGAGTTTTCAGGTTCTTGGTATTAAGTCAATTGACATTGCCACCCCAAAACTAAAAGGATGCAATAAAAGTGAATTATTACTAAGCTAATTGTACTGACTAACTGCCTATGTAAAATATTGGGGTAAACGGTTACTGCCAGACTGCTCTAGTATTTTGAATACATTGATTTTTTCTCCAACACACAATGGAGGCTTTCATAGACATCTTTCACCATTGGACCATTTGCCTTTCTTTCATGCTTACACAGTGATCAGAATAAATTATGGAAAATTATGGAGAAACTACTGTGTTAGAGCAAAACTTTAGTTTAATATAAAATCATAAAGAACACTCGACGTTTCGACCTTCATGTCAAGGTCATCATCTGGAGCATACACATATATACAGAGAAACAAGCTGCACTACAATCTACATGGTTTGCTAAAGTTACTGACCAACCGTTACAACAATTATTGGCCTGACCTCTAGTGAAAAAAAAAACCTTTACTATATCAAATTGGACCATTTGGTTTATTTAGAAACATGCATTCGGGATGCATTCCTGAAATGAGAACATCTGGTTTTGGTGTTCTTTGACATGGAAAAAGCTTATGACAAAGCCTAGAGATTTGCCATATTAAAAGACCACTGTAACTTTAGGTCTCAGAGGGCAACTTCCTTCATTCATATTAAATATTTGTCTAGCCAAGTCTTCCAAGTGTGAGTGGGAAGTATACTATCTTGGACATATCATCAAGAAGAGGGTGCTCCTTAAAAGTTAATCACTGAACTTCTTCCTACTGTAGGCAATACTCTATATGTTGACGACTTCACAATTTGCTGCACTCTAGTAGCATGAGGGTAACTGAAAGGTATCTGTATACACTTCTGTTGAAAATGCACACTTAACCCAGATCCTGAATTAAGATGGGACAACCTGTCATTCCAGTAGCAACAGAAGCCAAGTTCTTGGGACTCATCTTTTACAGAAAACTTGCACACATTTGTGAACTAAGAAAATTTCAAGAGAGAATTGAATCTCCTTTTAGCTTGCACTTGGGCATATAGAAAGGAAACTACCACCAAAAGTGTGTAATTTTTAGATGTTACAACTGTTGTACAAAATGAAGACCCTTAATTTTGAAGGTTGGTTGTGCAGGATTACATTACTAGCTGTGTTAGAATCGAGGGAAATGAGACTGCAGTTGTAGCTGCTAGATCAGGCGATACTTTTTGACGTATTGTTTGACCATCCCATATACAAACTAGAGACAGTTTATAAGATCAAAGCTAGCTACCCAATGATTGTCATTATGACAGGAAGCACTGAAAAATAAATCACTCAAGATAAAGCCTGAAATTAAGCATTGGCAAGTCAGCATAGAAACAGAAGAGAGGAATTTGTTCTTGTACTCTGCATAGGTCACAGTCATCTTACACATTCTTATTTACAAGAGCTGATGACTAA
This sequence comes from Typopeltis vanoorti, assembly GCF_054136105.1. NCBI lineage: Eukaryota > Metazoa > Arthropoda > Arachnida > Uropygi > Thelyphonidae > Typopeltis > Typopeltis vanoorti. Next base: position 1,976,969 of record NC_143560.1, on the reverse strand, counting down.
CCTTTGTCTCAAAAATGCAATACAATACATGTCTCACCATTTGTCATATTCTGATGGAGTGCCACTTTGCTTGAGAGAGGAATGAAATTTTTACCTATCTAGCCAATCTATGTATGCTCAGGTAGATGTTATCAGACTTGAAAAAAAATTGCATGATGTTATTAACTTTTTATAAAGAATTAATTTATGTAAACACATTTGATTATAAATTTTATTTATATGTAGTTACTGCATTGATTAACTTAATTTTTGTAGATAATGTACACATTATATATTAATTGATCTTTCTGGCTATTTATTAATACCTTGTATGCTTCTGTAACCTTTAATGTTTTGTACAGACATACTACACATTGTATGCTTCTATAATCTTTGATGTTGTGTAGTATGTCTGTATGCTCTTTACTGTACTTGCACCAATACATAATCCTGACTAATCAACCAACCAACTCATTACAGGAGAGAAGTCACCACCACTATCAGAAATAAAGTTCATCACGCTGTTTCTTAAAATCATCGAATGTTTACAGTACTGCTGACACTTTCATTCTTTGCACTTTCCGTGCAAAGGACATGCTCTTCATCCTCTTGCTCACATTCTCCATATAGAGTTTATAGGGACCTCTTGTTATATACCTCTTTTTCATCATTGGAACTCTCATCTACGTTAACCTGGTAACAATTTATATCTCTCAATTTTGTCACCCTTATTCGTATTCACTATTTAATTACATTCCCTCAAATCTGTCCTCATATCCTCTATTCCACAGACTAGAAATCACCTTAGTCAATCTTCTCTGGATCCTTTTCATTATATACTCCTCCCCATGTATACCAGGTGACCATATCTCCACACGGTAATCCATATGAAGCCTGATTAAGGCCTTATATAATGGAACCATAACTTCTTTACTTCTGCATGTTAAGGTTATCATCATTGCCATAATCCAATATGATGATTTGACAACTTGAACAATGAGGCCAGCAAACTTCACATCCTTCTTCACCATCAATGAATATATCTCATCTCCTCCATCTTATTAGCAATTTCCTTGACAATTTTATGCTTTGCTTCCAATCTTTCCCTACCAAATTTAAAGCCTTACATTTTTCCACATTTGGTAGCTCCACTCACTTGCATACTTGTATGCCTATTCATATCATTCCTATAGTGTCATACCATCTGCTTGACTTCTCTGTTCTTCCTAAATTTGCATAATCAGCAAACAGCAGCATATCGCCAGTAAACCCATTCCAGTATCACAAATATATGAGTTAAACAATAATGGCTCCAGGACAGACTTCTGCAGCACATTGCTAGTGACTTTCCTCTAACTTGCTGATACCTATCTGACAGTATCAATGATTTATCCTTTAATTTGCCATTAGCTAACTAATCTAGTATCCAATCCCACCTGTTCCAGTTTAGTTACCTACTTGTCATGTGACAATTCAGAGGCTTTGTAAAATCTAAGTACTATATACTATTATATACATCATCCTTATCAAATGTATTTATAACCTTATTGTAGTGCATAAGTAAAGCATGACTTCCCTATAACAAACCGATGATGTGCATCACGGAGAACACTGCTGTTATGAACCCAGTTCTGTATCCTAGCTCTCACCATCTTCTCCAACACTTTAATCATAACCTTAGACATGCAAATATTGGCCTGATAATTTGTAGCTCCAGTCTTCTCACTATCTTTGTGAAGTATAATAAGTTTATTCTCTTTCTACTCCTTTGTAATGTAAGACTTGTTAAACAGATATGGCAATGCTACAATTAACTCCCTGGAACATTTCCCTAAGACACATAGTGATATATCATCAAGTCCTGTTGTCTTATTGAAATCAAGTTTCGTTTACTGAATTACTCATATACCTCTTGCTCACTTGTCACTAGTTGATCCTTTCCAATTCTTTCTATACCCAAGTTTCTCATGATGTCACATTTATGAAGATGAAATACTTTGATGAACCACTCACTGAATATCTGAACTGAATTTATTGCTGTGGTCACTAATCTACCATATTCATCCATTAACATTTTTTTTACTATTTTTTTTTTTAATAGTCCGTTTTTGAGTGCTAAATTGTTTCTCAGGAATACGAGTGTACTATAGTGGTTGTTTTTGAAGTTAGTGCTGTCGCAATATTGTGTATTTTGTTTACCGAGAAGACGGGGCAGATGCATAACGGTGGAAGAAAAGATGAAGTTTAGTTTTATTTCATTTATTTAGTGTACTTAATGTTTTGTTTTGCTTGTAATTGTTTATACTTTTCTTATTTACTTATACTCCCTAATACTTATTTAGCATTTATTTTTGACACTATTTTCAATAATTAACGATTATGCTAGTAGTCCCTCGGCAGTAACGAATGATGGTGGATTCAGCTGCAGCTGCAAATGACGAGTCACCAAGTCCTCCACCATTTAGGCACTCTATTATAAGCAATATAATAAGGGAGTTTGTGGCATGCAGTATTTGCGGCATGTATGCGTCTCGGGAATTGGATATCTGGCTTCTGAGAGAGGAGGGGGTGCGTGTGTGTTTAAAGTGCAGGCAGTGGGAGGAAATAAATACAGCAGATATCTCAATAACCGACCTTGTTGCTCCAGGAACTGGAAATGAATACAGGAAGACGAGTAGTGTGATAGGAGAAAATGAAGAAAAAAATGTGAATGAGAAAATAATAGTTGATAGTGTAGAAGGCGTGAGTGACTGTGAAAGTTTAGGAGATGGTCTTGTTGGGTAGAGTGAATTTCGATTTAGAGTGACTGACCTGCAGAGGAAGATAGAGGAGCTGAAAGAGGAGGTGGAATGTCTTGGGAGAAGTATGATAAGTATGAAAGATGAGATTAGGAGAATGGAAGAGATAAATGCAAGTCAAATCGGAGTAGGGGGGAGAGAGAGAGAGAGAGAGAGAGAGTTTTGTGAATGATAGGAGAGGAGAGAAATTTGTGAATGATAAAAGACGAAAGAAAGGAATTGGATGTGGAAATGGAAACAGGAGAGAGAGGTATGAAAGTGCTAGAAGAGGAGAGAATGGAAACAGTTGAAGAGACGGAATGAGAGAGAGGGGTATAGGAGTGCTAGAGAGAATGGAAACAGCAGGAGAGATGGAATGAGAGAGAGGTATGGCAGTGCTAGAAGAGGAGAGAATGGAAACAGTAGGAGAGACGGAATGAGAGATAGGTATATTATTATTATTACCCCAAGACCTCATGGAGTCAAAGACTCATCAGGAAGGTGTATGGAAGTGCTAGAAGAGGAGAGAATGGAAACAGTAGGAGAGATGGAATGAGAGAGAGTTATGGGAGTGCTAGAAGAGGAGAAAATGGAAACAGTAGGAGTGAGGGAATGAAAGAAGAGGAGAAAATGGAAACAATAGGAGAGAGGGAATGGTAAGAGGTATAATGTATGGGGACTCAATGATCCATGGTGTTCAAGATAGGATGCGTGAAGAGTGTTTGCCAGGAGGAACGATAGAAAGGGTGGATGAGATGATTGTGATGGTGGGAACAAATGACTTGAGTGGTGGTGTAAAGAGGGCAGTGAGAGATATGGGATTCTTGTTTGAGATAGCACAAAAGAAGACACAGAGAGGAAAGATAGTGTGCGTGTTGCCTAGGTATGATTGTGATGAGGCGAGCAGAAGGGCAGTCATGCTGAATAACATAATAGCAAGAATGTGTCGGAAGAGAGGATTGAAATATGTGGATCCTTGGACAGTGTTTCAGGACAGAGAGGATTGTATGCAAGAGACTGCTTGCATTTGAATGAGAAAGGACGTAGGCATCTGGAGAGATTGATGTTCTGAAAAAGTCAGTGTGTCCCAGGGAGGATGGTAGTAGGGGTGGCCTCTTGTGGGAATGGGTACTTGGGAGAAGGGGGATGACATCAGGTAACACTGAGCCCAGTGAAGTCTAGAGGGGATAATGCTGGGTATAGATACAATGGCATTTATATGCTATATACTAATGCCAGGAGTATCCGGAATAAGGGAGAGGAATTGGTAATGCAGATAGTATCAGCCTGGTCAAAAATTATTGGGATCACTGAGACGTGGTTGACAGGAGGATATAATAACGGGAATAGGAGTTGCTGGGTACAGCATTTTTTGGCAGGATAGGAAGGGAAAGCATGGTGGTGGAGTACTGCTTATGATAAGTGACGACCTATGTCCTCTAAGAGTGGAGACTTTGGAAGGCAGTGACACTAATGATTTTGTGAGATAGAGGTGGGCAAGACAGGATATTTAGTGGAGTGTTGCTACAGACCCAGGAGTACAGAGGGTACTCCTAGGTCTGTAGTCCTCAACTGTCTAAACACCAGGAAATGTTTAGACAGTTGAGTTTCACAAGTGCAAGAAGAATGATTGTTATGGGAGATTTTAACTACAGTAGTATAAACTGGGGAAAGGAAGATGCATGTAGCAATAAGGGAATGGAATTTCTAGAAATCTTGAGAGACAGATGTCTTAGGCAACATGTAATAGAGGGAACAAGATGTTCAAGAGATTTGGATTTGGTTATAGCATCAGAGGAGTTGATAATAACTGGGATGACATCTCTCCCACCAGTTGGAGAGAGAGTTTCAATATGGTTTTTACTTGGAAAATGAATAGACATGCAGGAGTATCAAAGAGATGGGAACGTATGTGGAATTATAAAGCAGGTGATTATAATAGTCTAAAATGTCAACTTGGGGAAGTTTCATGGAAGGAGGAATTGGAAGGCCGGGATATAATTAGTACATGGGAAATTATGAAAGAATATTTGTTAGCAGCAAAGGTAAGTTGTATACCACGAGTGAACAAGAGGACACAATATGGAGTAAAGTGGATGACAAACAATATTAAACAAGAATTGCATGCCAAAAAGAGGCTGTGGAAGAGATATAAGGAGACAGGTGAAGAGAAGATGCATGAAGAGTATAAGACACAGGCCAGAAGAGTGACAAGTATGGTAAGGAAGATGAAACTGGAATATGAGAGGAGATTAGCCCTAAGATCCAAAGAAAATCCTAGGGAATTTTTTAGATATGTGGCCAGTAGGAAGAGGAATGACTGAGGAAGAATGATATTGTGGGATAAAAACAGGAATAGAGTGATGATGCAGAGAACATAGTGGAATTGTTCAATGAACATTTTATTGGAGTATTTCATCCTAGAGGAGTCAGTTTTAATGCTAGAGGGATAGGGCTGGTTCAAGGTTTAGAGGTACAAAAGGAGAGTGTTTTTCAGATATTGAGTACTCTGGATGTCAGTAAAGCTTTGGGACTAGATGGTATTTCACCACGAGTTTTGAGAGAATGTGCTAGGGAACTCACAATGCATTTAACCTGGCTTTCAATGAAAGTCTGGCTGCGGGAAAGTGCCCATGGAATGGAAGGAAGGTAAGATAGTGTCATTGCATAACGGTGGTAGCAGACTGGAAGTGTCTAATTATTGGCTAGTTTGTGTGTCATCAGTAGTTGTTAAGATCTTGGAGAAAGTAGTGAAGGACTGCATACAGCATTGGGCAGATGAGGGTAATGTTATCTGTGAGAGTCAACATGGATTTGTGAAGGGGCGCTCTTGTTTTAGCAATATGCTAGTCTTTTATGATAAAGTTACAAGAGCATTAAATGAGGGAAAGGCATATATTGCCATTTTCTTAGACAGCGAAGGCATTTGACTGGGTGCCACATGATAAGCTGATATTCAAGTTGCAGCACATGGGTCTGGATGTCAGATTGGTCAACTGGATTCAGGATTGGATGTCTGATAGTATCAGAAAGTTGTGTATGGTGGGGCAGTTTCAAGGAAGGAGAGGGTTACAAGTGGGGTCCCACAGGGCTCAGTACTGGGACCTATATTGTTTAACCTTTATATCAATGACATTGTCAGTGGATTGCAAGGGGATACTCAGTTGTTTGCAGATGATTCGAAGCTGGGAAGGATTATTAGTAATAGTGCAGATGTGGTAGCCCTGCAAGAGGATTTGAATAAGCTAGATAGATGGGCAAATGAATGGGGAATTCGGTTTAATGCAGCAAAATGTAAGGTCTTGAGGTTTGGGAAACATCGATGGGACACTGCATACACTATGGGAGGAGTTATACTCTAGGAAGTAGGGGGAGACAAGAGATCTGGGGTTGATGATTGATAGAAACCTGAAATTTAGGGGACATATTGCAAACGTGGTCCTTGCACTGCTGGCAACCACCCAGGTAATCACCTCATGGTCACTTTCACTAATTGGTGGATGATTTGACACCTCATTTATAATTACATCCTCTGATGAGATGACCAAATCCAAGACCCTTAATCCTCATCTGCCCTCTGTTACATGCTGTCTGAGGTAGTTATCCCTCAAAAACTCAAGAAACTCATTTTCTTTACTTCCAGTTGCTATCTCATCATTCCAGTCTATATTGCCATAATTAAAATCACCCATAATGATCACCCTTTTCTTATTTGCTTGGCTTATTTGACTATACATTTCACTATCACCACCATCCACATTACCAGGTCTATAATAACATCCCACCAAGTATTTGATTCTATTCACCTCTATCTCACACCATACTGCCTCAAAACCACTGGCCCTATTTCCCTCTTGCATCTCTACCTTGTATGGACATAACTCTTTCACTATCATCAATAGCACTCCCCCTCCCTTTTTACCCCTTCTATTCTCACGAAAGATATCATACCCTTCCATCTCTATTCCTGTCAGGATGTCGTCCTCATCTAACTATGTCTCACTTATTCCAACATTCTTTGGGTGAACAGACGCAATTAGTGCAACCATTTCATCTGCCTTGTTTCTTATACTTCTAGCATTGATATACAAACACGACAGCTCATTTCTGGATATACAGCTAGTTCCACTAATACCACTCACTTGATGTGATCTCTCCATGCTGGAATGGGGCTGTTTCCCTTTCTGCTTCTTCCTTTTAGAACCCTTTTCAATTTCATCTGTTTCCTCTTGATCCCTGGTCATCCCATTTCTTTCCTGCCTGCAGTTGCTCTCACCTCCTCTTGGAGCATCCACCTTTCTCACGCTGTGTACCCCTGTCCACCCTGAGCCTCCCCGTTTCCCTGCTCCTCTTGCACACCCATTCTCTCATTTTCTATACTCACACCACTCACTTCCCCATTCATAACGACCTTTTCAATCTCTCCTGTCTTACTCTCCCGCTCTTCCACATCACTTCCCACTCGATCTGATTCATTCTCTCTATTCACTTCTCTACCTTCCAGCAGCAGTCTCTCCAAGCGACTCACACCATAACCACTCAAATGCAGTCCATCGCTCCCATACAGCTCACTTCATCCCTCAAACTCATTCGCACATTAACAAACTGTACTCCTGCCTCCTCACACATTTCAGCCAGCATATCATTCATAATCCTTGCTCTCCACGTTATTTCACCACAGTCATACCTAGGCAACACGCTAAGTACCACTATTCTCTTTTATCCTTCTAAGCATCCTCCTGACATTCATTCTGACACACTCTTTGTCCTCTCTCAAATCATTTGTACCTGTTAATGCTATTAACTCTTTTTCTTGCTCCTGCCTCATATCCAATGCCTCAATCACTCTACTCATTTTACCGCCTGGAAAACATACCTTATGCATTTTATCCTCCAGCACACCTTTAATAATGGAGTTGCAATACAACGACACTCGCTCATCTTTCGGTAACTCTTTCATGCCATCATTATTTATTTTAATAGCTTTTACCCGAATTTTCTTAATTTCTTTCTGCATCCATTTCATTTCTTGCCTCATCCAATCCATTTCAACTTCCAAATGTCACACATTCTCTCTATCATTCAATATTTCTAACTTTAGACCCCCTCTTCTCACTTTTTTTCACTCTCATTCATCCTTCTTTGTTTCCGTACTTTTGGTCCAACATGCGTCCGACTTTCGCTATCATTCTTCCCATTTTCACACTCATTCATCTTTCTTTGTTTCTGTACTTTCAGTCCAACATGCGTCGAACTCTCGCTATCATTCATTCTTTTTTCGCTATTATCCTTTCTTTCGAATTTTTTTACTTTCGAATTCTGCATCACGCCATTTCTAGTTTCATTTGTTATCTCAATTTCTTTTCCTTCCGCCACTCTTACCACTCTTTCATACTTTTTAACATCCGGTATGGTTTTCAAATCGCTCTTTTTCTTTTTTACTGATGTTTTAACATTTTTTCACCTCTCTTTTAAACGTGCATTCATTTTCCCCATGACAGTTTCACTACTAATACTTTCTGTCATCAATTTCATATTTGCATTCATCAATTCCTCGTTCAGGTCACACTTTGCACACACCCTCCTCCAATCCTCACCAAATATCCACAAATCATTTATGTAATCGAAAGAATACATATAACAGACCACACACTTAATGAAATGAATGAAATCTAAATTAAGTCATGGAATGACAATGTCGCCGCCATTTTTTGCACATTACTAAGTCTGATAATAACGATTTCGTAATTAAGTTTTGGCAAAAAAAATCCCCCACACTAATAAAACATGTAGCACACAACATTTAGAGCCTCTCTTACTCAAACAATTACGCATTTATATTTAATTATTCCTAGAAAATCTATCCCAATCAGGTGCTCTTCTTATACATGTCACTGCGCTATATGTTTCAAAATGTAAGGTTTTAAAATTTTGGAAACAAAAATGGGATGCAGAATTTATGCTTGGTGAGGATATACTATCAGAGGTGGAGGAAATAAGAGATCTTGTGGTGATAGTGGATAAATATCCAAAATTTAGGGAATACATTGCCAAATTGTGAAGACAACACAAACACTTCTGGGAATGATGTAGAGCACACTGACTTGTGGAAGTAGGGAGATTCTTGTTCCATTGTATAAGGCTTTGATTAAGCCACACATGGACTACTGTGCCCAGATTTGGTCACCTGGTTTTCAGAACGATGAGAGATGTTGGAAAGGGTCCAGAGGCGACTGACTAAGGTATTTTCTGACCTCTGGAATGTCGAATATCAGGAAAGATTGAGAAGATGCATTTTACAGAGTCTGGTGGATAGGAGGAAGAGGGGGAGATATGATAGAAACCTACAAGTTAGTATGCGCTTGTTGTAGGATCAATGTAGGGGTTGTAGGATCAAAGTTGGAGAGGTTCTACAGAGAACAGTGGGTGATCAAGGGAGAACCAGAGTCATCCCTGGAAACTGTATAAAGAGGGTGTAAAAACTGTATAAAGAGTTGTGAGCAGCAGAGTGAGAAGCAAGTTTTTTTCATGCACAGTTGTGAATAATTGGAATGCCTTGCCTGATGGTGTGGTGTCAGCAGAGAATTTGAGTTTAAAGCATGGTATGATGAGCTGTGTGTATGATAAAAGAATCTCCTTGATGAGTCTTTGATTCCAAAGGGATCTTCAGTAATAATAATAATAATGATAATAATAATAATAATAATAATATTTTTGCTGCATACATATAATTTTCACAGCATATCCACTGAGAAAAATCTATAGCATAAGTTTCGAGCTGAAGCTTTCCATGCAGCTGACATGCTTTCTTATGGATGCCATTTTCAGAATGTCTAACTCTGGTGGGAAACAAGCAACAGCATTACAAACCATCATAACTGAGATACAATACAATATGCCATTGAGGAATGCTTATATCTAGCCTTTAAAAAAAAAAAGTAAAGTGCATTATAAGAAAAAGCAACACTAAACAATTTAAAAGACAATTTTCTTTGCACAGTCCAAAAGCATCTCAGGTGTTTTTGAAGTGTGAAAGTTAAACTTGTAAATGTTTGAACTTATAGAAATTAAAAATTTGAACTTGAAAACATTAAATATCAATTCGATGTTCACAATTTATTTCTTCTCAGATTGCACTAATGTCAGCTATTGTTCCATTTCGACTTCTATTATCTTCTATGGTTTTGTCTATTGCTGCATTTCTTGGAGTATTGGGCCTTTTTGGGCTATCTAGTAAGCAACTTCAGGAGAAACCATTAAGTGGATGGAGGAGGTAAGCATTTTAGTTTTATTCCTGCCATTGTTATATATATATATATATATATATATATATATCAGAGAGGGTTGAAAAATTCTGATAAACACCTAGAACAAAAATAATATTCAACCAACCAATATAAACCAACTGATGCCAGCCTGGCTGGCCGAGTGGTTAGCGTATCCGCTCTCCAGCCAAAAGGCTGCCGGTTCAAATCCCGCCTTGGGCATGAATGTTTGTGATTGTCTGTAGAAATACTAGTGGTGGTGATCGCCGGTAGATGGCGTTGGTGTAGTTGCAGTCAGTTGGTGGATTGAGCTGGTGGAGACAGAGTTGTAGAGCAGGTAGGTCTACATAGGTGATCGAGAGATCAGTCTATGGACTCTCTGGAGGTGTCAAATAATAATATAATATAATAATATAACCACAAGAAAGACCATATCTTAAAACCCTTTAACCCCCATGTTTCATCAAACTGTAATAATTTGTTGTTTTTCTTTTAAGATATATAGGATGACATGGTTTTACCTCAATTCCTTCATGGTGGTTATCACAACTTTTCAACACACCCTTGTACATATATCTTTTAGTGCTTTGTTTCTTATGAAGCTAGATGATGCCAATAGAAACATTTTATTTATTTATTTATTATTATTATTTTTTTTGGTTTTCTCTTCCACAGTCTTTTTAGCATTGACATGACCTTCTTCAGAGATTTGTGGTTGTGATCAATGTGCTTTATTATTATTATTACCGCCCCAAGACCTCATGGAGTCAAAGTCTCATCTCACTTATAATTAAGTTAAAATGATCTATTCATCTTTTTGTGATTTAATTCACAACACAAAGAAAAATAAATGAGAATATAATTAAGATATTTCTTTAATTATTTAGTTGCTAATATTTCACTGGTTGATACTCAGCATCTTCATCGTACAAACAGTTTGTCACAGTATGCATATGGCAAGAATTAGTTAAGAGTGGGAATGGTTTAAAATTGTAATGGATGACACATTGAATGAAATCTATAGTTTGGAGCCATCCATGGTTGGATAATTATTATTATTATTATTATTATTATTACCACCCCAAGAAATCATGGAGTCAAAGACTCATCTGGGAGGTCCTTTTATCACACACACACACACACACACAGCTCATCATACTGTGTTTTAAACACATTCAAACTCTTTGCAGACACATTCTCAGGCAAGGCATTCATCATTCACAACTCTGCACTAAAAAAACCTGCCTCTCACTCCCCTACTCACACCCTCTTTATACAGTTTTCCAGGGATGACCTCTGGTTCTCCCCTGATCTCCCACTATTCTCTGTAAAATTTCTCCAGCATTGATCGTATAACAACCCCCTTACTAACTTGTAGGTCTCTATCATATCTCCTCTCTTCCTCCTCTCCACCAGACTCTGCAAACTACATCTTCTAAATCTTTCCTCATACTCGACATTCCAGAGGTCAGAAAGTACCTTAGTCAGTCTCCTTTGGACCCTTTCCAACATCCCTTCATCCTTCTGAAAACCCGGTAACCAAATCTGGGCACAATAGTCCATGTGTGGCCTAATCAAAGCCTTATACAACGGAACAAGAATCTCCCTACTTCTACACGTCAGTGTCCTCCGCATCATTCCCGGAAGCCTTTGTATTGTCTTCACAATTTTAAGATAAAGATAAGTTTTATAAGTATTAATTCAATCTTCAAAAGTACGTCTCCCAGATGTTTGGCAAATGGATTCAGTCACACTTGTTGAGATTTTAGAGAATGTTTCATAGCTGCTGCTGACTCCAAAAACATTCTGACTCAAAATTACTTCTATGGAGCACTTTGTTTTTTTCCCCACCTAATACTATGTGAAGTGTTGTTCAAAACATGGTTCCACCATTCCTGAATATCATAAAAATGGTGGCAAATGTATTTTTTATGTTCTTTGAGGCATTTTTCAACAGATTTTTCTACCTATTCATAGTAAGCTACTTATAAGTATAGAACACTTCATATACTTCTGGATGTGAAAAAGGACAGAGTTTGTCTCTAGGTGAATGGATACAGCTTGATAGTTTCATATATAGTTTAAATGTGATGTGGAATTTACATTTATTGATATTCTGGATATTTTTTCTGATGTCCCCTGAATATATGTGATTGCAATAGCTTTGCTGTTGCTTTGTGTATTAATGAAGGAGGGAATTGGGGTTATTTAGTATTTTATCTATTTTTTGGGGAGTCAGAGAGAGAGAGAGAGAGAGCGGGTGAACAGGTAGGTGCACAGATGGATAGAAGATGCACTCAACATCTTTTGTGAGGGTCCAGAAGGGACCATGACTGCTGATGGCACAAGCAGTGAATTTTCTTCATTTAGCCCTTTCAAAGTTAGACTTGCCTTATGAATGATGGATTTGCAAGTGTTGGGAATGAAGCTGGAGTTTTTTTGTCTTAAGTCACTGTAATCTAGTCCTGTAATCTAGTATCATCAATATGATACAAAGTGCTATATTGATGATACTAGAGTACAGGAGACTGATGAGGCTAGGAGATCTGGGAGTGAAGGTGAATAGAGATGTGAAATTCAGAGAACATATTGCAAGATTTAGCAAAATAACTCAGAGGATTTAGCAAAATAACTCAGAGGATTACTTGGATGTTGAATAAAACGTTGATAAGTAAAGATAGGGAGGTTGTTATCCCTCTTTATAAGGCAATGATTTGGTCACATGTTGACTACTGTGTACAAATTTGGTCACATGTTGACTACTGTGTACAAATTTGGTCACCTGCATTTCTAGGGAAATGAAGGCAGAGAGGATTCAGAGATGAGTGACTAAGCTCGTGACGTCTGTGAAATTTTCCCTATAAGAATAGATTGACGGTGTGTGTGTGTATTGCAGAGTTTAGCTGACTGGCAAAGCAGAAGAGATATGACAGGAACTTATAAGTTACTAAAGAGATTCTGTAAGATTGACACAAAAAAATGTTTCGATACATGGGAAGGAGGGAGAAAACAAGGGGTCACACTTCGAAGTTGCCTAAGAGTGTGGTTATTAAGGTTGTGCAGACTAGGTTCTTTAGTTGAAGAGCAGTAAATGAGTGGAATAGATTGCCAGAGATTGTTGTGAGCACTCCAACAGTGAATAAGTTTAATGAGATGTATGACAGTTATTGTCTTAAGAGACAGTGTCATTCTCCTACGATGAATCTTTTGACTAAATCTAGTACCTGCATAAATAATAATAATAATAAATTCAGACCCTCTGTGGCTCAGTCAGTATAGACGAAGCTCTTGGGTCAGAAAGATCTGGGTTCAATTCCTGTCAGTGATCTGAGGAACCTTTATCTGATCTCTTTCGACTAAAGGTGAGTTAACCGGTCTCATATCTGTCCTGGTTGGCCAAGTAGTTAGTGTATATTCTCCTCCTATCCTCTCTCCAAAAGGTTGTGGATTTGAATCATGCTTTGCACATGGATGTTTGTGATTGTCTGTGAAAATATTAGTGGTGGTGGTGGTGGTGGGCAGTAGATGCCGTTGGTGTAGATGATGATGATGAGTATAGTTGCAGTTCGTTGTAATTGGTTGATTGAGTCGTGGAGACAGAGACTTGTGGAGTATGTGCCCTCCCTCGATGAGTCTTTGGATTCACTGGAGGTGTCACATAATAATAATAATAATAATAATAATAATAATGATAATAACAACAATATGGAGATAGTGGGTTCCCCCCCCCCCCCACATACACACCCAGTAACTCGGGTTTTTCATCCCTCAAAACAAGCAAACCAGTCCCAGGCCATGAACACATGGCTAGTCATAAAATATAGTATGGCAAGGAAGGCAATTTGAAACCAGCTTGCTCATAATCATCTTCCTAGTATGGTAGCACATAGCTATCCCCACCAGACGTATGGGTGAGGGAATATGATAGGATTAATAAATTCAGCATTTAAAAATCATCGATACATTCATTCCAACATCTCTTTCATAGAAATAAAATTAACAGTATATTGCAATGTATTAATTTGTTTAATTAGTATTTTTAATGTTCATAATTTTATTATTTTTAAAACTTTTTTAGATATTATATGAAACCCTTCCTTACTGCACTGGTAAGATTAACATTTATGATAATTGGCTGGACTTGGATAACAAAAAAAGGAAACAGGGCATCAAAAATGGAAGCTCCTATTTTGGTATTAGCTCCACACTCCTCGTTTTTTGATACAGTTCCTCTGATATCGATGGGTTGTCCTGGTATGGTTGTAAAAGATGGTATTCAGAATGCACCATTCTTTGGAAGTAAGCTTAAGTTTTAGTATATTATTAGTTTTATGTGAATTTTTTTATAGCAGTTACACTCAGCAATTTTCAGATTACCTAACCCTTAACTACAGTGATTTCTCAATTTTCTGCTCTTCATATTAACACATCCTTGAATGGGATAGTGTGTCAACTAACTTTTAGTGCAGCAAAATGTTATTGCCCCTTCAGTTATCCATCCCTGCAATTACCAACCTGTAAACTGATCTTCCACTGTGGATAATTGAGGATTACTGTAATTCAGCAGTTATATATTCTAAGTTTACAAAGTTTCCAGTGGTAGAATTCACATAAAAGAAAGTATTTGTGACAGTTCCAATATAATAAAAAAGCGTACTCTGTTTTCAAAACAAAAAACAATACTATTTGCAGTAATTATTCATTAACTGGTCACTGACAATTTAATGAACATTAACAGTTTTCTTTCAATTATTGCTATTATTATTATTTGCTTAGAATAATTTGCTAACTATTATTTACAGAATACCTATCATACTTCTCCTTAAACTCATTCACATTCACTTACTTCACAACCATCTCTGGGAACATATTCACCACCCTCATGCAAAATATATAGCCCTCACACTTTTGCTAACTACACTTTAACACAATTTCCCCATGGAGACTCCTTGTCCTCTCTTGCTTGATTGTATATTGAAAAAGATCTCCTGTGCCATTTCAATAAAACCACTTTAATAGCTAATATGTCACTATCATATTCCATCCCTCCTTCCATACTTGTCACAATCTTGGTCACCTGCCTCTGGATCCTCTTGACATATTCCTCATCCTCAAGGAATCCAGGCAAGATTTGTTTGCAGTAGTTGAGATGTGGCTTTATTAAAGTTTTATAAAGAGGAATAATAATTTACCTGTCAGTAGGGATAGGGAGGTGTTATTCAACATATAGGTAACATAACTTGATGGTCTAATTTGTTCTTTTGAATCTAGGTAATCTGATGAGCTAATTTGTTCTTCTTCATCCAGACATTCTGATCAGTGCCAGTTTGTCCATCTTTGAAATATGCCCCTTAAAAAGTGCCTGTTAACATAATCCCTTGAGCCTCATCAATTTTCTGCAGTCCAGTTCCATCATTGTTTTATACAGCTGGTGATCTCTTCACCCAAAGTGCATAACCTCACACTTTTCCACATCAAACAGGTAGCCCATACTGCCAGCTTATTTAATCAACCTAGAGGAACTATATATCGTCTTCATTAACTATTGCTCTACTGAATTTTGCATAATTAGTAAAAAACTGGAAATTTCCTATATCATTTATGCACACATTAAACAGTGGCAGCCCAAATACATATTATTGCAGTCAATTCCCCATGTATTACTCTTTGTCTCTGTCTATCTGCTTCCATCTTATCCATATCACCAGCTTCATATTTATTCCCAGTGACTCTGATTTGTAAACAAAGGTGTATGTGTTGTGTCTGTTGAATGCCTTCAAAAAGGGTCAGCATTATCATCACACAGCAATTTTCTTTATTATTATTATTACTGTTATTATCACCATCACCATCCCACCTATACAGAGTCAGCAAATCATCATGGGAAGTTCCACTGTCACACATACAACTCATCACACCATGCCTTAAATGCACTCATTGTTTCTGTCAGACAATGCATTCCAATCACTTAACACATTCCATTCAAAAAAACTATCCCTTGCATTCTTGCTTATATCCTCCTTATACTTCCAGGGATAGCCTTCTCTTATTTCTGCAATTCCATGAAAATCCTCATCCATATTCATCTGGTAGTAATCATTTACCAACTTATACAGTATATCTTAATCATATCTCTCCCCTCCTATTATTATTATTATTATTATTATTATTGGACACCTCCAGGGAGTCCAAAGACTCATCGAGGGAGGGCACCTGCTCTACAACTCGGTCTCCACCACTTAATCCACAAACGCCATCTAACGCCGACCACCACCACTACTATTTCCACAGACAATCACAAACATCCATGCTCAAGGCAGGATTCGAACCTGCAGCCCTTTGGCTGGAGAGCGGATACGCTAACCACTCGGCCAACCAGGCTAGACTTTTGCAGATTCCCACCTTCCTTAATCTGTCATCATATACTCAACATTCCAGACCAGAAAATGGTTTCTGGTTAAGTTATTCAATCATCTCTAGATGCTTTACAATATTATTTCATACTTTTTGAAAACAAGTTGGCCAAAAATCTGTCGTAGTAATCCATATGAGACCTGATCAAAACCTTGTGCAATGGAAACCTTAACATCCTTACTTCTTCATGTCAGCATCTTTTGCATCATTGCAAGAATCTGCTATGCTGTCCTCATAGTTTTAGGCAATGTTCCCAAACAAGAGCCAAAAAAAAGTGTTCACAAATTTCTTGGTCCTTGTACATGATCACCCACAGATCTCGCATTGCCTCCACTTCCTCTAAGATATCCTTATCAACTGTATACTCTGCATTCCGTCTTTGCTTTCCAAATTTTACAACCTTACAACCTTGTAGCATTGAACTCCTAACCTGACTCACTTGCCAATGCACATAGTCTATCAAGTCCTTTTGCAAAAGCTACATCTGCTCTACTCCTTATAATTTCCTCCACCTTTGGATCACTTACAAACAACCGAATATCCCTATCAATCATTTCCAAATATCATTAATATATAAGTCAAACAGAAATGGCCCCAGAACAGACCTTAGGGGTGCACTTGCATGCTCGCGTGCTGCGCACGCACGCACACACACACACACACACAGAGAGAGAGAGAAGTCACACAAGCTTGGACGTGAATGGACGCGCCTGAAATTGCTCCTGCTTTTACCTTGATTTTGTGTGGTATCGAACAGAAAAACTGGATGTATCTAGTATCGACTGATAGCTCGTACAGTGCTCTATCTAACAGTGAGTAATTTACTCTGTAGTTTCATAGCTCTATGTATGTATGACTGAAATTTTATTCCATCTTTTTGAACTGAATACTGCTGTGGTCAGACTATCTATTGTTCAGCTATCTCAAACCGGTCATAATAGGATTAGGTGCTACAGCAAGGGCCAACCCCCCTCCCTCCCCTAACTGTTGCCACTGGGAGGTACAAAGGACACAAGAAACAACCCTCTGAAGCCTAATTCAATGGAAGCGGCACTTCTAGGAACAAACAGAAAAACTGTAAGTACACTATATTAAACTTTGTATTATCTTAGAAAGGGTAGCAGTTTAATAGGAAAGCAATAACTCACACAACTTTAAGTAAGATTAAGATGGCAGCACAGGACCAATTAGAGTTCAAAAAAGCCCTAGATCTGCTGCGTAACGTTGCCAAAGTAAGCGGAAATCTAAGAAATGATTTAAAAAAGGACATATTAACTGCAGTGAGCGAAATAACAAAGGTATTTAATAAAATGAAAAATGCAACTAAAGCATTGATAGAACAACAGACTACTACAAACAATCAGGGACACAGCCTAACTTAGCTCTGCCTATTCAGCTATACTCGCAAGTAGTTAAAATCAACACTAAAAACAAAGTCGAATCCGAAAACAATCCTTGCTACAAATTAATAATCAAACCGATAGCTCAACTAAACAGCAAAGAAACCAAAAATCTTATAAAAGAAAAAATAGATCCAAGAATAATCAAAATTGGAATCACAAAAATGAAAAGTATTAATAACGGAGTGTTAATTGAATCTAAAGAAAAGACCGATATAGACTTGCTACATAACGAAATATCTAAGGAATGCAAAGACACATTAGTAGCAAATCCCAGTAAGAAACATCTTCCAAGGCTGATAATATATGATATTCCCAGAGAAATAGATATGGACAACGCAATAGACTCAATCTGCATGCAGAACGATGAACTCTTCATCGGCGACACAAAGATGACACAGAAATTTATCATGACAAGTAAAAAAACGAACAAAAGAAACTTGATTATAGAAGTCAATCCAACAGTGAGTACCAAACTGTTGAAAACCGGTGTTAAAATCCTATGGAGAATTTGCCATTGCGCAGACTACGTAAGCGTTCTGAGATACTTTAACTGCAATAAATTTACCATCATACACGAGACTGCAGAGGAAAAACCACCTGTCCATTCTGCTCTAAAGAACATAAGTTTAGCGAGTGCACATGAAATAAGTCTGAAATGAATTGCATAAATTGCCAAAATCACAACAAGAATGCCAAAACCAAAAATGACTGCAAACACATGGCATTAAGCAATGACTGCCCAACATACAGCTACTACAAACAGCTCAAAATTCAAAACATAGATTATGGAAAGCAATAATAAAGCTTGTAGAAACAGCACTACTTCCCTACCATGTCTTCAAATAAATCTAAAATGCTCTATCAAGGCTGTCAATAACTTAACAGAACTCTTAAATAGAAAAAATATAGGACTGGCATTAATACAAGAACCCTACAACATCAACAACAAAATATGCTGCTTTCCAAGTAAGTTTACAATATTTTCCAAAGGATCTGAAAGAAAGAGAGCTGCAATACTCGTGGTCAACCCTGAAGAAGAGGCAATATTAATTTCTCAGCACAGCAACGAGGACTCGGTACTTATCAAAATTACGCAGAGGAATTATAACTTTTGCTGCAAGTATGTATCTAAACTACCACACCGACATAAAATATAACTTAGAAAAAATGGGCAACATCGTGGATTTTATCAACCACGGCTTAATTATGGGAATAGATAACAATGCCCATTCAGTTTTATGGTATAATGAGAGCACAAACAATAGAGGTAAAATTTTGGAAGAGTTCATAGCATCAAATTCCATACACATACTAAACGACAACTGTAACACTCCATCATTCGAAAATACCAGAGGAAGCGGCATCATCGATCTAACAATGGCAAACAACGCTATTTTACCCAGCGTTTCTGAATGGAAATATGAAGAAGAGGAAAGCTGTTCTGACCATTGCATAATAAGTTTCATCATCAGTAACAAAAATTTAAACGGAATACACAACAAAAACCACCGCATTACTCAAATACTTCACCAATAAAACCAACCTAGAGAAATTTATAAAAGCATCAAAAAGAGAATTTTCACACTTAATCTCAGAGGATCACTTTAATGCGAACAGCGAAAAACAGCTCAGCTTAGACAAAAACCTAGCCATCTGGGCATCAGTACAAACTGATATAGACTTCATTGTTTCTTCACTTTCATCAGGTCTGAAAAAATCCAGCGATCAAACACTCAGAACAACCAAGAAGCTAAACATCAATGGAAGAAAATCAGTACCGTGGTGGAACGACGAACTAACAGTCCTAAGAAAATGAGTCAACGCACTCAGAGGTGTTACGTCTTTGTATTTTTTAGTATTTACTTTTTATATTTATATTCTCCTTATTCCTTATTCTGTTTTTACTTCTTACTTGTACCAGGAGTTATTTCCAGCAAATTTTATTTAATTTTAAATGACTGCGCCAGCCGGTGATTAATTCCTGATTCTTAGGTCTACTTCAATGACTATCACTAAAATAATACTTAATAACGGGAACACAAGATATGCAGTCGTTCCCCCCACCTTTTTTTTCTTACACAAACGTTTCCCCCCTTCACTTACACAGGTTCGTAATTTTAACAAGTGGTAGGTCAGTCTCATTTAACACAACACACAATCTTTGATATAAAACACTTTAATACTACTAATTATAATATACATGAAAATCAAGCAATGGTAATAATATACAAGAGATACATTCCTGCGCACATATAATGATCTCATTCAATCTCTCTTACATACTTCTTATAATACAGGGTTATTATTATTATTATTATTATTATTATTATTATTATTATTATTATTATTATTTCCCAAGACCTCATGGAGTCAAAGACTCATCTGGGAGGTCCTTTTATCACACACATATCTCATCATACCATGTCTTAAACACAGCAAACTCCTTGCAGACACTACACTCTCAGGCAAGGCATTCCAATCTCACAACCCTGCACGAAAAAAACTTGCCTCTCACACCCCTACTCGCACCCTCTTTATACAGTTTCCAGGGACGACCTCTGGTTCTCCCCTGATCTCCAACTATTCTCTGTAGAACTTCTTCACCACTGATCTTATAACAACCCTTACCAACTTCTTGGTCTCTATCATATCTCCCCTCTTCCTTCTCTCCACCAGACTCTGCAAATTATATCTCAATCTTTCCTCATACTCAACATTCCAGAGGGCAGAAACTATCTTAGTCAGTTCCCTTTGGACCCTTTCCAACATCTCTTCATCCTTCTGAAAACCCAGTGATTAGGCCACACATGGACTATTGTGCCCAAATCTGGGCAAAATAGTCCATGTGTGGCCTAATCAAAGCCTTATACAACGAAACAAGACTCTCCCTACTTCTACACGTCAGTGTCCTCTGCATCATTCCCAAAAGTCTTTGTGTTGTCTTCACAATTTTGGCGATGTGTCCCCTAAATTTAAGATCCTTATCCACTATCACCTCCAGATCTCTTATTTCCTCTACCTCCAACAATATATTCTCACCAAGCATAAATTCTGCATCCCATCTTTGTTTTCCAAATTTTACAACCTTATATTTTGTAACATTGAACTCACATCATCATTTGCTTGCCTTTTCACTCAATTTATTCAAGTCTTCCTGCAAGATCACATCTTCACTACTCTTTATGGTTCGTCCCAACTTTGCATCATCTGCAAACATCTCAATATCTCCATCCAAATATTCGCCAATATCATTAATATACAAGTTAAATAGTAATTGCCCAAAAACAGAACCTCCCCCCCCCCTGAGGCACTCCACTAGTGACTTTCCTTTTCCTGGATATCGCACCCCCATACACAACTTGTTGATACCTATCAGATAGCCAGTCTCCAATCCAATGCACTAATCTAATATCCAAACCCATCTGCACTGCTTTGACTGTCAACTTATCATGAGGTACTCTATCAAAAGCCTTTGCAAAATCCAAGTATATTACTGTGTATCCTTCTCCTCTGTCCAAGGAAGCAGTCACTTTATTGTAATAAGTAAGTAGATTACTAAAACATGACCTCCCTTTAGCATATCCATACTATCCTTCAAAGATAATATTATTGTTGTCACCCCAACTCTGGATCATAGTTCTCACAAGCTTCTCCAACAACTTAACCATAACACCCGACACACAGATACGCCTATAGTTCAATGTTTGAGTTCGATCACCTCCTTTATGAAGTGGCACAATCTTGCCCTCCTTCCACACCTTAGGAACTTGAAAAAGTGCAAGACTCTTATTAAAAAAATATGTCAAGGCAGGTGTCAACTCTCTGGCACATTCCTTCAGAATACGCAGTGATATATTATCAAGTCCCACAGCCTTATTGACATCATCTAGTTTACTCAAATCCCCATACACCTCTTGCTCACTTACAGTCAGTCTCTCCTTCCCATCGTCAACTGCTCTCAATCTCTCTATGAAGTCACATTCACAAGATTGAAAGATCTTTATGAACTGCTCATTAAGTATCTCCACCACAGATTCTGCAACAGCTGTCTTTATACCATTTCCTCCAATCAATATCATCCATCCATAATCATTCTTTCTTTTGCTGTCTACATATTGAAAGAACACCCTAGGATTCTTTTTGGCTTCATTAGCTAACTGCTATTCATATCTCTCTTTAGCTACTCTCACCAACCAAGTCACCCTCTTTTGTTGGTCTTGTAGACCTCATGAAATTGGTTACATCCACTTCTCTTATGCTACCTCCCCAATGCCCTTTTTCTCTGTATCGCATGCTTAATCTCTTTAATCATCCATCTCACACCTACCTTATTTAACCTTCTCACCCTTGGAATACATTTAGACATTGCATCTACCTAATAGTTTTTGAAAATCCTCCAAGCTGCATTGATTTCTTTTCCAGCTAACTCCTTATTCCATGCTACACCTGCAAGCTGTCTCTTGAGATCTTCATAATCACCCCCTGTTGTAGTTCCACATATACCCTTTTTTCACAGGGGTCCTTGCACTGCTGGCAACTACCCAGGTAATCACCTCATGGTCACTTTCACCAATTGGTGGATGATTTGACACTTCGTTTATAATTACATCCTCTGATGAGATATCCAAATCCAATACTCTTAATCCTCGTGTGTCCGCTGTTACATACTGTCTGAGGTAGTTATCCCTCAAAAACTCAAGAAACTCATTTTCTTTACTTCCAGCTGCTATATCTTCATTCTAGTATATATTGCCATAATTAAAATCACCCATAATGATCACCCTTTTCTTATTTGCTTGGCTCATTTGACTATACATTTCACTATCACCACCATCCACATTACCAGGTCTATAATAACATCCCACCAAGTATTTGATTCTATTCACCTCTATCTCACACCATACTTCTTCAAAATCACTGGCCCTATTTTTCTCTTGCATCTCTACCTTGTATGGACATAACTCTTTCTCTATCATCAATAACACTCCCCCCCTCCCTTTTTACCCCTTCTATTCTCATGAAACATATCATACCCTCCCATCTCTATTCCTGTCAGGATGTCGTCCTCATCTAACTATGTCTCACTTATTCCAACAATCTCTGGGTGAACAGACGCAATTAGTTCAACCATTTCATCCACCTTGTTTCTTATACTTCTAGCATTGGTATACAAACAGGACAGCTCATTTTTGGATATACAGCTAGTTCCACTGATACCACTCACTCGATGTGATCTCTCCATGCTGGACTGGGGCCATTTCCCTTTCTGCTTCTTTGTTTTAGAACCCTTTTCAATTTCATCTGTTTCCTCTTGATCCCTGGTCATCCCAATTCTTTCCTGCCTTCACATGCTCTCACCTCCTCTTGGAGCATCCGCCTTTCTCACGCTGTGTACCCCTTTCCACCCTGAGCCTCCCCGTTTCCCTGCTCCTCTTGCACACCCATTCTCTCATTTTCTATACTCACACCACTCACTTCTCCATTCATTTCCACTTCTTCAATCTCTCCTGTCTTACTCTCCTGCTCTTCCATATCACTTCCCACTTGACCTGATTCATTCTCTCTATTCACTTCTCTACCTTCCAGCAGCAGTCGCTCCAAGCGACTCACACCATAACCACTCAAATGCAGTCCATCGCTCCCATACAGCTCACTTCATCCCTGAAACTCATTCCACACACATTAACAAACTGTACTCCCATCTCCTCACCCATTTCAGCCAGAATATCATTCATAATCCTTGCTCTCTGCTTCATTTCACCACAATCATACCTAGGCAACCCACTGACTACCCTTCCTGTCACACACTATTTTCTTTTATCTTTCCAAATAGCCTCCTGACATTCATTCTAACATGCTCTATGTTCTCTCTCAAATCATTTGTACCAATTAATACAATTAAATCTTTTGCTTGCTCCCTCCTCATATCCAATGCCTCAATCACTCTACTCATTTTACAGCCTGGAAAACATACCTTGTGCATTTTCTCCTCTAGCACACCTTTAATAATGGAGTCACCATACAACAACACTCGCTCATCTTTTGTTAACTCTTTCATGCCATCATGATTTATTTTAATTGTTTGACCTGAATTCTCTTAATTTCATTCTGCATCCATTTCATTTCTTGCCTCATCCAATCCAATTCACTTTCCAAATCTCGCGACAGATTCTCTTTATCATTAAATCTTTCTAACTTTCTAACTGTTGACTTAACTCTTCTCACTTTACCTCTCATTCATCCTTCTTTGATTCCATACTTTCGGTACAGCTTACGACCAACTTTCACTATCATTCTACTCACTTTCTCTCTCATTTATCTTTCTTTGTTTCCATACTTTCGGACTAACACGAGTCCAACTTTCGCTATCATTCTTCTCACTTTTACTGTCATTCAACTTTCTTTGTTTCAGTACTTTTGGTGTAACATGCATCCAACTTTCGCCATCATTCATTCTTTTTTCGCTGTCATTTATTCTTTCGATTTTTTTCACTTGCGATTTCTGTGTCGCGCCATTTCTACTTTTAATCGTTCTCTCAATTTTGTTTGTTTCCGCCACTCTTGCCTCACTTTTGTCCCTTTTAACATCCGTTATGGTTTTCAAATCACTCTCTTTCTGTTTTCCTGATTTTTTAACATTTTTTCTCCTTTCTTTCAAATGTGCACTCATAACACAATCGTTACGAACACTTTCTGTCATCAATTTCATATTTGTTCATCAGTTCCTCATTCAGGTCACACTTCGCACACAACCTTCTTCCATCCGCACTATCATTTCCATCTGCGCTATCATCGCTTCCATCCACAAATCATTTATGTAATTGTATGAATACATATAACAGACCTCGAACCTAATGAAACGACTGAAATCTAAATTAAAATCATGGAATGACAATGCTGCCACCATTTTCCCCCCCTGCAGGTTACTAGGTCTAATATTATTCAGTCATCGTTATTTCACTGATTTGCTCTAGGATTGAGTGATGCTCCTGTTATCATGTTAGTTCTGGCAATGCTTGATTGAAAGTATCATGTATGAATTTTGAATAAGTTATTCAAAATTCATACATGATACTTTCGCTTAATCTTATTTATCACAAATCTCAAGAGAGTCAATCTCCTTGCTATTAGATTTACGCAGTTCATAGGTCCAATGCCCAAAGCTGCATTTTCAATCAGTGCATTTTATATAACATTTCGTTTCTTAAATTGTCTTATTAAAAGTTCACGCGTACATATTTTATAAGTCACAGCAGGAAGGTCACATCTAGACATTCAGTCCAAAAGGATCTACAAGTCGAGTCTAGTAGGGCTATGTCTAAGGTTTTCTTTTCCTTTCCCTTACAGCACTTCTTAAGCATATAGGTACGAATTATTTGGCTTACCGATTAGTTTCCTTGGTTTTATAGCTATTCTTTCCTCTGATACAACAAGACTTCCTTGTCGTCTCCGCTGTCTTTCTTTGTTGAATCCTATGAAGTAGTTACATTGGCGGTAATTCACCAATGGCCCTGTCTGCTGGTTTCTTGTTGTACAGTTGGAAGACTTGTATGTTACGGAACCCACTGCAACATGGAGGGTTGCCTGAAACCAGCGTCAAGCATCCTCAGCCTTCACGGCCTTCTCACTGGCACACAGTAAAAATGCAGGAAACAAGAGAGCGTTTGAAGAGTGCGCCATGCTTATATCATGCTAGCGAGCATGCTCTCTCTCTCTCTCTATCGACGTCACTCATACAGCCATCTTTGATTGGTCTCATAGGGTCACGTTCTTTCCTCGGCGGCCTTCTTGATGGAACTCTTACTGCCAAGTTTACTGGATGACGTCTCGGATTTTTTTGCTGAGTCATGGACTGATACGTAATGATGAGACCCTCTGCTGATTGGTTAACAACTCTGAAGTCACTTAACATAACTTTTCCTGTATCGGGCACGATTTATAACATAGCTTTTGGATTACTTTACGATAATATTATTGATTAAATTGTTACAGTCTCAAATTACATTTTGTTCATTGCTTCTATGTCTTTGCTCTTGAGAGCTCAAGCATGTCTTTATCTTAAGTGAGTAATTTCTCATGTTGTGGCTGAAACAAATGGCGGTCATAGAGTGGGCTAGTTATTTCTGACACAACAGATGACTATACCAAAGAACCTACAATAACCAAGATTTAAGAGAGAGCAGAAGACAGAACTACTACAAATTCTTATACAGCTATCAGTCCAAAATTACAAACGCGAAAACAGAATCATGAAAAAATTTTGTACAGTTTCAACCGTATCGAATCATTGGAATTGCATATATAAATTAGCAGCAAGCAAGAACAAGACAACACCTCTCCTATCAACTATCAAGAAAACAGATGGCACGTACACTAAGGACTTAGCAGAAACTGCAGCTATTATGATAGAGAAATTTATTCCCAATGATGATGAATCAACAGATGAAGAAATCCACAAAACTTACAGACAAGGAATGGAAAGAGATATAGACTTTGCTGATGATGACTCATTTGCAACTAATGAAATGAAGTCAATATTAAGATCAATGGATCCAAGAAAAACTCCTGCAGGAGAAGGAATAAGCCACAACATACTCTTAACAGCGTTTCTAGAATTCCCCCGAATTCATAACAACAATTGACAACAAATGCCTAAAAAGAGGACGATTTCCTTCAATATGGAAACAATCAAAAATTATACCTATAATCAAACCAGGAAAAGAAACATCTGACGAAATTAACAAATACAGACCAATCAGCCTCATAAATGTATCTGGTAAGGTACTAGAAAAACTTCTAATAAATCGAATAATGCACTACGTCCACTCAAGAAACTTATTAAGCAGCAATCAATATGCATTCAGACCTCAGTCCAGCACAGTAGATGCAATTATGGAGATGAATGAGTTCGCAGAACACAGTCTACAGCAAAAAAAGACGTACTACTAATCTCACTCGATGTATACAAGGAGCCTTCGATGCTGTGTGGTGGCCAGCCATAATCAATCGATTAATAGATTTAAAATGCCCTAAATACCTACTCTACCTTACAAAAAATTATTTTTCAGATAGAAGAGCAACTATGACACTAAAAACCACAACTGTAACGAAAAAAGTCAAACGAGACTGTCCACAACATTCCTGCTGTAGGCCAGGTTTCTGAAACATCCAGTACGACTCACTTTTAAGAATTCCTGTCACTGCTGAAACAAAAGTCATAGCCTTCGCCGATGATGCGATGATAATGATTCGGGGATGTGATGGCTTACAGTTGAAGTAACGGCCAACGAAGAACTCTTTAAAATTGCAGATTGGGCAAGTGAGAAGAAAGTGACCTTCAATAGCACCAAGTCTAAAGTGCTCCACATCTCATGAAAAAAATCAAAACAACCTGTAACAGTCTTCCTAAATGGAGAAGTTCTCAAGGTAGCCAGTGAGCTAAAATACCTAGGGGTAATAATAGATGAAAAATTCACACCTTCAATAAGCACATCTCATATGTTGCCGAAAAAAGTTTACAAATAGTAAACCTACTAGCTAAGTCGGCAAGGATTAAGTCAGGGATTAGGCCAATGAGCGCTGAAAACAGTATATACCGGTGCTATACTACCACTGATATCTTATGCTGCACCTGCCTGGAAATATACACTAAATTCTAAGATAAATTGACAAAAACTAAATAGAGTTCAACTCCTTATAGCCATATGCATAATTAAGGATAGAGGACAATATCTTTTGAGGCAGCTTGCGTTATTGCAGCTCTAACACCGATCTGTCTGAAAATACAAGAATTATCTCTTATATATGAAGTCACTTCGATATATCGAAAGTTACAACATCGATCCAAATTGCTACGAATGTCCACGTCACTACAGTAAGTGGCCTCACCTCAGCAAAGAAAACAAATATTAAGGAGAAGGAAAGCTCTGAAAGTGACGAATTCCAAATATACACTGACGGAAGCAAAACAGAAAGGAACATTGGTTGTTCTTTCACTGCATACAACAGACAGTCTATTATACAAGAACGCTGCTCTAGACTGCTTCCTCTCTGTTCCAACAACCAAGCAGAACAACTTGCAATAGTTCAGTCACTTAAATATCTCCAGGAATTAGAACTCAACACCACTCGGCAAAAGACAGCAACAATTTACAGTGATAGTAGAAACACTATAGACGGCATAAAAAACCAGAACAACCATATTGCATTAACAGAACAGACAAGAAATCTGGTTCGAAATCTCACTGTAGACGGATGGGGAATCAAGTTCTGCTGGGTGAAAGCACATACTGGAATAGTAGGAAATGAGAGAGCAGATCAGTTGACTAAAGAAGCAGATAGAAAAGAACGGCTAGAAACAAGTTACCAGAAATTCTCGAAATCTGCTATAAAAACACTTGCAGAAGAAAAAAGCCTAGACATGTGGGAAGAAGAGTGGAAAACATCAAAAACTGAATCAACAACAACAAAAGAATTCTTTCCTAACATCAGAAACAGATTCCGGCTGAGAAAAAATGTCATTTCTCCAGGTTTAATCATGCTACTAACGGAACATGGAAAACTAAGACACTATCTACACAGATTCCATATCCTGGAATCACCATCATGCAACTGCAGTCCACACCTTCAACAGACTGTTGACCACATACTTTACGACTGTCAGCTACTATCAGACACCTAATCGCCAATCTAGCACACTAATCTACTAACCAATTCCATCCACTTCAGTTTAAATACCAGCTGTCATGTGAAAATCTATGAAATTCCTTTACAAAATCTAAATATACCACAGCATATGAATCTCTCTTGTCCAATGCATGTGTCACCTAATTATAATAAATAGATTGCTCAAACATTATTATTATTATTATTATTATTATTATTATTCAGGCCTCCATGGAGTCAAAAGACTCATCATGGGAGGTCCTTCCTAAGAACATAAAGTCTGTCAAGACTCATCGAGGGGAGGTCCCCACTAAGAAACACAAAGTCTATCATACCACTCTTTAAACTCTTTGACCATTCTCACTCCCACCACTCCATTAGGCAATGCATTCAACGGTTCAACCACCCTCAATGCAAAGAAACCACTCCTCTACCTCCAACAATATATTCTCACCAAGTATAAATTCTGCATCCCATCTTTGTTTTCCAAATTTTAAAACCTTACATTTTGTAACATTGAACTCACATCATCATTTGCTTGCCCTTTCACTCAATTTATTCAAGTCTTCCTGCAAGATCACATCTTCACTACTCTTTATGGTTCGTCCCAACTTTGCATCATCTGCAAACATCTCAATATCTCCATCCAAATATTCGCCAATGTCATTAATATACAAGTTAAATAGTAATTGCCCTAAAACAGACCCCCCCCCCCTGAGGCACTCCACTAGTGACTTTCCTTTTCCTGGATATCGCACCCCCATACACAACTTGTTGATACCTATCAGATAGCCAGTCTCCAATCCAATGCACTAATCTAATATCCAAACCCATCTGCTCTAGTTTGACTGTCAACTTATCATGAGGTACTCTATCAAAAGCCTTTGCGAAATCCAACTATAATACTGTATATCCTTCTGCTCTGTCCAAGAAAGCAGTCACTTCATTGTAATAGGTAAGTAGATTACTAAAACATGACCTCCCTTTAGCAAATCCATGCTGTCCATCAAAGATAATATTATTGTTGTCAACCCAACTCTAGATCATAGTTCTCACAAGCTTCTCCAACAACTTAACCACAACACCCGACACACAGATACGCCTATAGTTTGATGTTTGAGTTCGATCACCTCCTTTATGAAGTGGCACAATCTTGCCCTCCTTCCACACCTTAGGAACTTGACCAAGTGCAAGACTTGTATTAAAAAAATATGTCAAGGCAGGTGTCAACTCTCTGGCACATTCCTTCAGAATACGCAGTGATATATTATCAAGTCCCACAGCCTTATTTACATCTAGTTTACTCAACTCCCCAAACACCTCTTGCTCACTTACAGTCAGTCTCTCCTTCCCATCATCAACTGCTCTCAATCTCTCCATGAAGTCACATTCACAAGATTGAAAGATCTTTATGAACTGCTCATTAAGTATCTCCACCACACATTCTGCAACAGCTGTCGTTATACCATTTCCTCCAATCAATGTCATTCTTCCATAATCATTTTTTCTTTTGCTGGATACATATCGAAAGAACTCCCTACGATTCTTTTTGACTTCATTAGCTAACTGCTGTTCATACCTCCCTTTAGCTACTCTCACCAACCAAGTCACCCTCCTTGGCTGGTCTTGTAGACCTCATGAAATTGGTTACTTCCACTTCTCTTATGCTGCCTCCACGATGCCCTTTTTCTCTGTATTGCATGCTTAATCTCTTTATTCATGCATCTCACAAATACCTTATTTAATCTTCTCACCCTTGGAATACATTTAGACATTGCATCTACTAAATAGTTTTTGAAAATCCCCCAAGCTGCATTGATCTCTTTTCCAGCTAACTCCTCATTCCATGCTACACCCACAAGCTGTCTCTTGAGCTCTTCATAATCACCCCCCCCCCCCTTGTAGTTCCACATATACCCTTTTTTTAACAGGTGTCCTTGCACTGCTGGTGCAAGGTAATCACCTCATGGTCACTTTTACCAATTGGTGGATGATTTCATACCTCATTTATAATTACATCCTCTGATGAGATGACCAAATCCAAGACCCTTAATTCTCGTGTGTCCTCTGTTACATACTGTCTGAGGGACTTGATAATATATTACCACGTATTTAGAAGGAATGGGCATCTTGTTTTGGCATCTGTCTTGACATAGTTGTTTAATATGAGTCTTGCACTGGGTCAAGTTCCAAAGGAGTGAAAGTAAGGGCAAGATTGTGCTGCTTCATAAGGGAAGTGACAGAACTCAAGCATCAAATTATGGACATCTCTGTGTCATTGATATTGTTAATGTCGCAGAGGCTGGTGAGAATCATTATTCAGAATTAGGTTGACAACAATTGTATTATCTTTGATGGACAGCATGGATTTGCTAAAAGGAGGTCATGTTTTAGTAATCTACTTATTACCATAAGATGATGGCTTCGTTGGACAAAAGAGAAAGATACACAGTAATATACTTAGATTTTGCAAATGCTTTTGATAGATTACCACATGATAAGTCGATAGTCAAACTGGAGCTGATGGGGATATTAGACTATTGCATTGGATCGAGGATTGGCTATTTGATAGGTACTAGTAAGGTACCTATCAGATACCTACCAATATCCTGGAAGAGGAAAGTTATTAGTGGTGTGCCTCATGGGTCTGTTTTAGGGCCGTTGGTATTTAACCTGTATTTTAAGTATATTGAGGAACATTTGGATGGGGGACATTCAGTTGTTTGCAGATGATGCAAAGTTGGGATGAGCTATTGGTAGTAGAGCAGATTTTTTGGCCTTACAAGAAGACTTGAATAGATTGAGTGAGTGGAAATGGGAGAGTGGGGATGCCAGTTCAATGTTGCAAAATGAAAGGTTTTAAAATTTACAAAACAAAGATGGGATGTAGAATTCATGCTTGGTGGGGATATATTGTTGGAAGTGGAAGAAATAAGAGATCTTGAGTTGATGGTGAATAAGGGTCTAAAATTTAGAGGACACACATTGCCAAAATTGTGAGGACAACATACTGAATTCTGCGAACGATGCAGAGGACACTAACCTGTAGTTGGGAGAATCTTGTTCCATTGTATAAGGCTTTGATTAGGCCACACATGGACTACTGTGCACAGATTTGGTCGCCTGGTTTTCAGTAGGACAAATAGATGTTGGAAAGGGTCCATAGGTGACTCACTAAGCTTGTTTCTGATCTCTTTAATGTTGAATATGAGGAAAAGTTGAGAAGATGCAATTTATTGAGTCTAGTGGATAGGAGGAAGAGTGGTTATATAATAGAGATGTGTAAGTTATTAAGTAGTTGTTATGGGATCAATGTTGAAGTGATTTTTCATAAAATGGTGGGAGATCAAGGGAGAACAAGAGGTATCCCTGAGGCTGTATAAGGAGGGTGTGAACAAATGAGTGAGAAGCATGTTTTTTGCATGTAGAGGTTTTTTGCATGTAGAATGATTGGAATGCCTTGCCTGAGAGTGCAGTGTCTGCAAAGAATTTGAATGTGTTTAAGGTGCAGTATGACAAAGGGACCTCCTAAATGAGTTTTTGACTCCTTGGGCTCACAGGATAATAATAATGATAATAATAAACATAGGAGTGCATAAAACTTCCCAAAATTTGGGAAACAGTAATGGTCAGAGTCCTAGTTTACATCCTAGGCTTCCTACAAATCCACTGTGGGTTTTTGTAGGTGGTCTAGGACGTAAAAGGTGCACCAACTATATAGGAATTTAGAGTCACCCATGTGTTTCATTAAGTATCGTGTTGTCTTTGTGTGTGTGTGTGTGTGTGTGTTACAAGTATGATTTGTACTCCCTGAAGATGTTCTAGTGACTGAGAAGAAATATTAGAAGCATCGAAATTAGTTTTTAATCATTTCCTAGTACTATCAATACTCCATGAAGCCTCCAACACGATGTCCTTTCATCACTTAAGCCCTAACACACAGTTGCTAATCATTCATGTAGAGTGCTGTAAGGCAGAGTAATCTGTCATAGCTGGATCCTATCCATCATCAGGGTATTACGAATAACTACTGGTGTCCTCTGCACATCACCCACTCAAAGTCTTTATTATTATTATTATTATTATTCAGGCCTCCATGGAGTCAAAAGATTCACCGTGGGAGGTCCTTCCTAAGAACATAAAGTCTGTCAAGGCTCATCGAGGGGAGGTCCCCCCCCCATAAGAAACACAAAGTCTATCATACCACTCCGTAAACTCATTGACCGTTCTCGCCCTCACCACTCTATCAGGCAATGCATTCCACGGCTCAACCACCCTCCATGCAAAGAAACCACTCCTCACCCTCTTGCTCACAGTTTCCTTTCGTAACTTCCAGGGATGGCCTCTTGTCATCACTCCTTCCCGCTGTTCAACCAAGTGAAAGAACTCCCCAGTGTCAACCCTGTAACCACCCCTCAACAGTTTAAAAGTCTCAATCATATCACCTCTCCTTCTTCTATCCACCAAACTTTGCAGTCCACATTCCCTCAGCCGATCCTCATAACTATCCTTGTACAGTCCTGAAACCATTTTTGTCATCCGTCTTTGTATCCTTTCGACAGTTAATTTATCCCCTTCAAATCCTGGGGACCAAATCTGAGAACAATAGTCCAAGTGTGGTCTGATCAGAGACTTATACAACAGAATGATAACCCTCTTATCTCTGCAGGTCAGTGTCCACTCAATCAGCAATCCTCTGTGTTACCTTCACCACCTTTGCAATATGTCCCCTAAACTTCAGGTTTCTATCAATCATCAACCCCAGATCTCTTGTCTCCCCTACTTCCTTCAGTATAACTCCTCCCATAGAGTATGCAGCATCCCATCGATGTTTCCCAAACCTCAAGACCTTACATTTTGCTGCGTTAAACTGACATCCTCCCCCATTCATTTGCCCATCTATCTAGCTTATTCAAATCCTCTTTGAGGGTTACCACATCTGCACCATTACTAATAATCCTTCCTAGCTTTGCATCATCCGCAAACAACTGAATATCCCCTTGCAATCCACTGGCAATGTCATTGATATAAAGGTTAAACAATATAGGTCCTAGTACTGAGCCCTGTGGGACCCCACTTTTAACCCTCTGTCTCCTTGAAACTGCTCCACCATACACAACTCTCTGATACCTATCAGACAGCCAATCCTGAATCCATTTGACCAATCTGACATCCAGACCCATGTGCTACAACTTAAATATCAGCTTATCATGTGGCATCCTGTCAAATGCCTTTGCTAAGTCTAAGAAAATTGCAGCATATGCTTTTCCCTCATCTAATGTTCTTGTAACTTTATTATAAAAGGCTAGCATATTGCTAAAACAAGAGCGCCCTTTCACAAATCCATGTTGACTCTCACAGATAACATTACCCTCATCTGCCCAATGCTGTATACGGTCCCTCACTACTTTCTCTAAGATCTTAACAACTACTGATGACACACAGACTGGCCTATAATTAGACACTTCCAGTCTGTTACCACCCTTATGCAATTGCACTATCTTACCTTCCTTCCATTCCCTGGGCACCTTTGCCAAAGCCAGACTTTCGTTGAAAAGCCAGGTTAAAGGCACTGTCAGTTTCCTAGTACATTCTCTCAAAACTCGTGGTGAAATACCATCCAGTCCCAAAGCTTTACTGACATCCAGAGTACTCAGTATCTGAAACACACTCTCCTCCTGTACCTCTAAACCTCGAACCAGCCCTATCCCTCTAGCATTAAAACCGACTCCTCTAGGATGAAATACTCCAATAAAGTGTTCATTGAACAATTCCACTATGTTCTCCACATCAGTCACTCTATTCCCATTTTTATCCCACAATATCATGTTTGTTTAAGCAAATAAACTGGTTTTATCATTTAGATGGAAACAGTTGTCTCTTAATTATCCTCTAAAAATAAAGTCTATTCTAGAGCATCCTACATGGAATGATCTCTCTTCTCTCTGTTGGAAAGCTCGATATAACACATTAGATTGCCATACATTCTTTTGGTATGTGCGTTTAAAGAGATTATGCAAGCTATTGGCATGAATGTTGCACCAAACATTACAAAATCCCTCCATTACAGATTTGCACTCCATCCTAGAATCTCTCACTTTGTCAATTACAGAAGTCTCTTACTCCATCATCTGTCTATTAGCAATTTTTTATGTACACAGAGCAACCCACTATGAAGATCTGAGACGTCAGTTGGCTGTGCTGCTATTTTTTCTGACATGACTATAGCCCTCCCGATTCCACTTCATTGCAGTAATCATATAGCTGAATTGCATTCTGTTCAGCTTGCACTTGCGCATATAAAAGGAAACTGCTACCAAAATGTGTAATTTTTACAGACTTATTGAGTTCTTTACAGGCTATCTCCTCTCCTGCCTATAATTCACATCTAGTGGTGTGTGTATGAGTGTGTGAGTTGTTACACCTGTTATAAAAATTAAATCCCTTAATTTTGTTGGTCGATTGTGCAGGATTCCTAGCCACATTGCGATCAAGGAAAATGAGACTGTAGATGTAGCTGCTAGATCAGGCAATACTTTTTAATGTATACTGTTTGACCATTTCATATAGAAACTAGAGACAGTTTATAAGCTTAAAGCTAATTAATCAGTTGCTGTTATTATGGTAGGAAGCACTGACAAACAAATTGCTCAAGATATAGCATTGTTAGGTCAACATAGAAACAGAAAAGAGGAAATTGTTCTTATACTCTGCATAAGTCACAGTCATCTTACACCTTCTTATTTATCAAGAACTGATGACTCACAATTATCTGAAAAATGTAATGCACATCTCACGATTTGTCATCTTCTGGTGGAATGCCACTCCACTCCACATGAGAGAGGAATGAAATTTTTACCTATCTAGCCGAGCCATATATGCTCGGCTAGATACTAGACTCCAAAAAAATTTTATTTGTAGATAGATACATTGCTTAACTTAATTTTTGTAGATACATATTATTTACTAATTTATCTCTTTCTGATTATTTATTAATACTTTGTGTACTGCTGTAACTTTTGTAATGGAACCGACCGACCTTTCGTCAAACAACAAGGTCAAGGCATATCTAACTGTTTTACACATTCCTTTAAAATACATGATGATATTTCATCCATTCTCATAGCCTTATTACCATCTAACTCATTCAATATGTCATGCAACTCTGATTCTTTCACCTCTTATTCTCCTAATACTCCTCAGAATTCTACATGTTGCACAGCATTATTTACATTAGTATGATATACATTGATGAAGTGCTCATTAAATAATTTCAGTATATTCTTTAATGAGCACTTCATCAATGTATATTATGGAAGAATTCCATGAAAGATTAGCCAATTTTTCTCTCATACTGTAGCTTTTCTTTCTTTATCACTTGCTTGTCACCTTCCTAGCCTGCACTTTATACTCTTTGTGCATCTGTTGTCTTGTACCTCTTTCATAACATCTTTTCCAACACTACTTGCTTGATTCAGGTTTCTTCTTTCTGATACTCCTTAGATTAGTATACAAACATAACAATCCCACTTCCTACTCTAGCTGCTATACCACACCTCTGTGTTCACTCTGACCACACATGTTTTTCTGATCCTGATTTGGATTTCCGTTCATACCCATATTATCCTCACCTTTATGCATTCTATCACTTTGTCCTGCCATAATTGCATATTGAACCTTGTACCCATTTTCCTCCCATCCTTATACAACCTTCTTGTGCTTTTCTGCCTCACAGTCTCCCTTTGACTATTAGCTGCTAACTTCTTGATTCTGTGCCTTCTCAGAAAACAATAGTTTCTCTAAATAGTTTCTCTCACCACCAAACCCATTAAAAATGCAATCTATCAACCTTAAACCATTCTAACTTCCCTTCAAATTCGCTCTATAGATTCTTGAATTGTGAATGTCCTTTGTCTCACGCAACTAGGTCACTTGCAATTCGTTATCTCTGCTCTCCTTCTCAACTCATTATTATCATATCTGGGCAATATGCTAATCACTTTCCCAATAACACTATTATCCTTTTTGCATACTGTAGTGACTTCTTCAATTCTGTATACACTTTTCTTTTGTCATCATTTAAGTCATTTGCACTATTTATTTTATGTCTAGTTACTTTTTTTATTGCAGTACTATTTAGAATTTTGTTGTTTTTTCTATATTTTTCTATATTTTGTATATTCTTGACTAGTTGTAAGTTTATATAGCATATTGCTGATTTATTCAGCCAGTTTTCTTATTTGAAATAAGAAAACTGTCTCATCGATGGGACCTCCCCTCGATGAGTCTTCACAGACTTTATGTTCTTAGGAAGGACCTCCCACGATAAGTCTTTTGACTCCATGGAGGCCTGAATAATAATAATAATAATAATAATAATAATAATAATAATGATAATAATAATAATAATAATAATAATAATAATAATAATAATAATTTGCCATTATCAATATTTTTCATTGATAATTATATATCTTAGAAATCTCATCCTCTATATTATGTTTTTGTGTATTTTAATTGTGACATTAAAAAGTTATACCTTTTTAATTCATAAAGTTTAGTTTGTTAATTTCATCTTTTTTTTATTAAAATATTTTATTTTTCATTTTTTAGCTCTTATTAAATATGCACAGCCTGTATATGTAAAAAGAGAAGATGCAAACTCTAGACAAAATACCATTGATGAAATCAAGAGGAGATGTTATTCTCAAGAAGGATGGGAGCAAATAGCAATTTTTCCAGAAGCCACATGTTCTAATCGTTCATGTCTTCTTTCTTTTAAGCTAGGTATAAATTATACATTACTGTAGGAAAGCCCATTTCTAGGTACAGAAGAAAAAACATTTTGATATCAGTGTGGTTATTTTGAAAAGGACTGGTAAAAATAACTAAATGAACTGTATTTTTTTGCTTTAGGATTTTTCCTTAAATTATTATTAACATTAGACCTTCATAGAGTGAAAAGATACATTGTTGGAGGTCTCCACTGTTTCATACAAAGATCACTGTACTGTTCCTTCAACTCAGCCGCCATTTATGCATCCATCACAGTCTTAGATAATGCATTCCACTTGCCAACCACTCTCCATGCAGAGAATTTGTAATGTACTCCCCTGCTTACATCCTTGGCATCATGTTCTATGAAAAATCTCGCAACTTATATGTTTTAATTGTGTCCTTTTCCCTCCTACTTCTATCCACAAAGCCTTGTAAATGGCATTCCCTCAACCTGGCTACACACACACACACACACACACACACACACTCAACATTCCATTCCAGAGACCTGTCTTAGTTATTCCTTTCAGTCTTGGCAATCTCCAATATATTCTCATCCCCATTGAAAAACCCAGTGACTAGATCTGTGCACTTCTTCATATATGGCTCGATCATAACACCACATTATTAATAGTGTGGAAGCACAACCAACTCCCCTGCTTACATCCTTGGCATCATGTTCTATGAAAAATCTCGCAACTTATATGTTTTAATTGTGTCCTTTTCCCTCCTACTTCTATCCACAAAGCCTTGTAAATGGCATTCCCTCAACCTGGCTACACACACACACACACACACACACACTCAACATTCCATTCCAGAGACCTGTCTTAGTTATTCCTTTCAGTCTTGGCAATCTCCAATATATTCTCATCCCCATTGAAAAACCCAGTGACTAGATCTGTGCACTTCTTCATATATGGCTCGATCATAACACCACATTATTAATAGTGTGGAAGCACAACCAACAGCTCACTATTTTCACATGTGAATGTCCTCCCACATCATTTCCAAAGTCTGTTTGTGATGTTCAATTTCAGCAGCATGAATCCCCAAACTTCAGTCCTCATCCATCTCCCCCCTTAGATTTTGCTTCTACCACACCTCCTCCCAAACTTTCTCACTACTGGTATATTTTGCATTCCCTTCTTGCCTATCAAACTTCAAAACCCTACACTTCACAATGCTGAACTGGTAGCTACACTCACCTACTTAATCATGCAATCCATTTAGATCCTCTTTTAAAGCCACATCACATGCTCCACTCCTCATAGTTCTCCAACTTTTAATTACTAGCAGATGCCTGCACATCTACAGTTTAGTCTGTCCCTAAATGTGTCCCTAAATCTGTTTGGAACCTATACGGTTCCAAACAGATTCACACTGTATACCACTAGTGACTTTCCTCTTTCAGGATACTGTTTTCCCTTATAAAACCCACTGATGAGTCTTCTAACTATGTGGAGACTATAAATACTACTACTACTACTACTAACACTATTTGTTATCTAGCCTTATTCATTACAGTTTAGTTATCACCTTTTTTTTTTATGTGTGGCAATCCACAAAAGCCGTTTCACAATTCAAACATGCCTCTCCCCCATTCCAATCCACCTATCATGCTGCTTCAACACACAAGCAAACTACAAACAAAGCATAATCTCCCTCTCCAGCAGATATATGCTATTACAGAGAAAGCTTGTATCAACTCAACCCAACTCTGGATCCCAATCCCAATCAACACTGTTCTCATAACTCTGGATAACATACAAATTGGTCCACGATTCCAAGTTCCATCATCCCTCTCTGCAAGATAGTACAATCCTACTCCCTTTGCTCCTCAGGATTTATCCTGCTGCAGGACAGACTCCTTTCAAATAGGTATGCCAAGGCTGCTGTTAACTGACTAGACCTTACCCCCAAAACATGCTATAGCATATCATAGTCCCACTGCCTAGTTAGCTAACCTAACCTAAACCAATAAATTCCCCATACATTGCCTGATTACTCACCACCAGTCCTCATCATAATACATGCCACACTTGGGCTGTTCATAATGTCACATCCATGAGGATGCAATAGCCTGGTAAACTGCCAATCAATTTGATGGGCTTTGTGTGTAACAATGTTTGACTCCTCAATGAGTCTTTTGACTCCATGGAGCTCCAGTGTTAATGATAATGAATACCCTAACAACATCCCCTACAGTGGTTACCATATCACCACTCCCATCCACCAACACCATCTCTTCTCTCTCACAATCATTTCTTGTTTATTTGCCACACATATTGAAAGAATGTCATAAGATTCATAGTAATATATTATAAAACAGTTAACACATGTAAGGAAAATTAGAATTTAATACCAGTTCCTGTAATTTTGCTCACTGTAACATGAGCATCATTCAAGGAGAATGCAAAAGACTGGTTACAACCTTCAAATGATGAAACACAAGAATGAGTCACATAGTATGAGTATACTTCCTCATGTCTCAGTCACAGTTTCAAGTAATAAATGGATCAAATTTACATCTAGTGAAGTGCAAAATCTTGGTTTTATTCCTGAATTCCACATCTAGTGTCTATGCAAGCAAGGCTGGAACCCTCTAATTCTCAAAATCTTATGTAGTCTTGGTGTACTTCAGTTCTGATCTCAGCACAATGGCTAGTTTGTCCAAAGTAGCAAAGTCGGCAGGAACAGAGCACTTATTAAACACTAGTTAAGGATAGAGGTGATAGTTTATCTATCAAGGATAAATAGTAGGAAAGGAGATGATTTCTTGGTTTGAAAGTAAGGTACAGACTGTATATATACCTTGATTTTGCTACTTAGGGCAGGCCGGCTGTTCTGCCAAGATCAGAATTGAAAAATACCAAGGCTACATGAAGGTTTTAAGAATCAAAGGGTTCTGACATTGCTTCTCATACCATAGATACTATACAGAGAGTTCTCCGGAATCAAACCAAGATTTTTCACTACAGTAGATTTATATTCAGTCATCTATTTTCTGAAACTTGCAAAACCTACATAATTGCCCTAATCTTAATCTATCAGATTTTATGCATATCTCAAAGTTTTGGGAAGTAATCACCATAAACTGTTCATAATATAGTTCTTTAATCTTCTTCTTTCACTACGCGTTATTCCTGCTTCCTATACAGGGTCTGCGTGTTACTTAGATGAGACTTCTTGTTAGTACCATTCCCAACCAACCTGTAGCCTAGTCTGCCACTGGGGGGATATATGTTTGGCTGTAGAAGCATATGTTCATGGGGGTGGTTTGCCTACTTGCAGGATGAAAAATGAAAAATGCCAGATTAACTGGCAGAAAAAACCCTACTGCCCGTACCCAAGACCGGCTAACTTGGCTATGCCTGAGGAAGATCTTCAAGCTCCTCACGTCTCCAATGGGAATCGAACCTAGGACACTCCTTCCCCAGGCATATGGTTGCGAAGCACAAAGCCACTAGGCTAACCACGCAGACATAATATATTTCTTTAATATTAACCTTGAATTAAATAACTGTACCTGGCTCCCTGGAACTTTAATAGTGCTTTCTCCTGTTTATGCAGCTGTGACCAAGACATAAGAAAGTATATTCATGCTATGACTCATTCTTTATAATTAGAATGTTACCAGTCTTTTGCACTGTAGCTCAGTGGAAGTGGCTCTTGCATCCTCTGCGCTTGGTTGCTCGAAATTAGACTTAGACTTAGATTCAAGTCCAGTTTTCAACTAGCCAACTGGAGGAACTTTTCTAAGCCTATTTTTGACCGATTCCCAAGTTAGTCAATTTCTGGCATGAGCAAGCAGGTTTTTCCTCATGGAAACTCGGGTTTTTCATCCCGTAAACTCAAGAAAATTGACTGTAGTACTCACATTATTTCAGACAGTAACATATCCTGTTAGGGTTAGGTGCCAATAGATGGCAGCACTTGTTTGCCAGCCTCTTCAGCGGCAGCTGTTTATAATTAGTGATAGACATGGGTCAACTATCTCTGATTGGCTACCAGATCTCCACCAGTCCGCTGATTGGTGGAGATTGAACTGCCCACTCAGTCTCCAAATGCTAGATAGGGTATAAAGGCCTCGCCTACTCCCTATAAAGGGATAAAAAGTGTTAGCTGATTTTTTTTTTTTGATGAATGTTGCTTATGTTGCAGTGAGTGAAATATGTAGGAGTTGATATTAACTTCTAATTTCCCTTACACATGTTAACTGCTTTATAGTATGTTGCTATGTCTACCATGCACATTTCTATATAACATCTGGTAACAGATTTTATTTTTTTCAAATCTTTGGACTACTATTTTTTCAAAACTTTGGACTACTGTATTTTTTTTTTTTTAAATTTAGATGGCACCCATTAGGACTTGAGTCTTGTGTTGCATGCTGCAATTATTTATACTAGCCCCACTGTTACACCAGATTGTGGTTGTCTCACATTTGTAACAAACTTTGTTTGTGTGCTCTGATGATGTTGGATATAATATCTGTGAAATATTAGCTTTTCAGTTAATAAACAGTTATTTTCTTATCAATCTGTGTTCTCATCAATACCGTTTAAATCAAATTCAACGTGTGATGAACACATAAGTGTTTGGCTTTAAATTTAATAAAGACAAGACAAAATAAGAAGAGTAAAAATAAGGTGTATGGTGTTAGTGGGTCCCAGAGGATACAGCAATTTCTGTATACTAATGCTAGAAGTATTCAGAATAAGGGAAGGAGTTACAGGCATTGGTCAGTCGGTCTGGCCAAAGGTTATAGGAATTAGTAAGACTTGGTTGACAGAGGATAGTATAGGAATAGCATGTAAAGGGGATGTAATATTTCTGAGGGGGATGAGTTTTGGCTTCATTTCTTCTGCCAATGGCAGCAGAAGAATTGAAGATGCAAAAAAGCAGTGCATTGGAGGCTATATTGAGATAGAGGCCAAAAGGACAAAATATATAGTTGGTTGCAGCTATAGGCTGCAGGGGGAGGGGTGCAAGGGAAAATGTGGATGGCATGGATCAGCAAATTAATTCAATGGGGATATCTGAATGGGTTTAAAATTGCATCATGAAATGGTAATGATAGGTTCAAGGGGATGCTAAAACAAATACCAGAAGTGTAAATAATGTAAACAAATACCAGAAGTGTAAATAATGGAGAGAAGATTTCAGCCTTGGTCAGTTCGACTTAAACAAAAATGATTAGCATTAGTGAAATATGGTTGACAAAAGATGATATATATGGATAAAATGAGCATATTCTATTTTGTGGAAGGATAGAGGGAAATAGGATGTGAGGAGGAATATTACTAATAAACACAAGTGTAAGCAAACAAAGTTTGTGCCTGAAGTATCTTCAGGACTGAGGCAAGTCATGGTAAAGGTGGACTAAGCTCTCATCACCTGTCTTAGTATCTCCCATAATGCAAAGCACATCTCCTTGCAGACATGTATAATGCTATGCATTTAGGGAAGAGCCACTACCCAGACCAGTTTCGATCTTTATTGAGGTCTCGTCAGTGGGAACCAGACCGAGAAGTGGTGATACTAAGGGGGAAGAAACGGAGAAGTCATATTTACCTATACGAGTTGCCAAAAGGTGTCTCACCTTATTATTAAATTACTCTGGATTAGAGAAAGATGTTGAACGTTTTTTTCCACTTGGTTAGACTTATGGTAGATACTAAGACAAGTGATGAGAGCTTAGTCCACCTTTACCACAAGTTGCTCAGTCCTGAAGATACTTCAGGTGCAAACTATGTTTGCTTACACTTGGATAGAGGATTAAAATAAATTTATTATTATTATTATTATTATTATTATTATTGTTATTGTTATTTCCCAAGGAATGCTTAAGGGTCAAAGCTGTATAACTGAGAGGAGACCTCCACATAGCCTTTAAAGGAATGCGGAGAACCGACCAGGGCTTCTGACCTAATGTCCAATCCTCACCTTCTCGTGGTGCACCCTGTTGGGTATCTACTTTGATACTGAACGAACGAGGATGGGCTGGCAATTTGGGATTTAGCCGACCAAATTGTATTCTTATTGGTTAAACCAAAATAAAAAATGATGGTACAACATGACAAAATTTCATGCCGGCTGGGGCGTCGCCCGGTTAAACAAGGCCCCCGTTGTTTTCGCCAGGGAACCAGGGCGAACAGCGAAAAGTCAGCTACTGGAACAAATCTGAAAACAAACCCCAACTCAACATCACCAGAGTTAAAGATCGGTACTATCAACGTAAGAAGCCTGAATTGCAAAGAAATGGAGCTAGCTGAGGAATTAGATAAGTAACAGATCGACATAATAGGAGTGACTGAAACAAAAAAGACCAAAACTGGTGAGATCTTTCTGAGCAATAAATACAAAATGTTATATTCAGGCAATAACAATCAAGGAAAAGAAGGAGTAGCCATAGTATTCAACACAAAATACGAGGCTAATCTTCTTGAATGGCAGTCAGTCTCAAGTAGAGTAATGTGGACAAATATGAGAATGGGGAACTGGACAATGAGACTTATTTATGCCTATGGTCCCACAGAAGGTTCTACTAAGGTAGAAGTGGAGGAATTTTTTGAGGCTTTAGAAAAAGCAACTGACACAATGAAAAAGGAAAAGTTGG
This sequence comes from Typopeltis vanoorti, assembly GCF_054136105.1. Lineage (NCBI taxonomy): Eukaryota > Metazoa > Arthropoda > Arachnida > Uropygi > Thelyphonidae > Typopeltis > Typopeltis vanoorti. Next base: position 1,933,066 of record NC_143560.1, on the reverse strand, counting down.
TCCTTGTTGGGGATCTAAATAGCAGAGTAGGAAATGATTGCGAGACATACAAAAATATTTTGGGAAAATTTGGAGAAAAGAGCAAAGCTAATAATAATGGCAAATATCTGTTGGATTTCTGCTCAGGACATGGACTGGTTATTACTAACACCATGTTCCAACATAAAAATGTGCACAAATTCACATGGAGAGAAGAGGCTAGGAATAAGAAAAGTCTCATTGACTATGTTATTGTTGATAGTGATGTTTTCTCCCTGGTGCAGGACACCAGAGTGTAAGAGGATTTGAAATTGGAAGTGATCACTATTTAGTCTTGAGCAGGATAAAATTGAATTTCATATTGAAAAGAATAACATGTAAGAAAGTTTTAAAGCGAATAAAAGTTGAGCAGCTCTCAGATGTAAACTGTAGACTAAAATACAGAAATATTATTGAAAAGAAAATGAAAGAGTTTGAGAACAGGAATCAAACCTTGGAGATTCAGTGGCAAACTCTGAAGGAAACATTGATTGATTCTGCCAGAGAGGCATGTGGTGAGGTTGTGTGCAAAGATAAAAAAATCAGAACTCCCTGGTGGACACAGGAAGTTAAAGAGGCAGTGAAGGAAAAGAAGAAAGCATATCAAAAGTTCCTGGCAAATAAGTCAACTTTTACTCTTACAGAATACAGAGACAAATGTAAGAAAGCTAAACAGTGTGTAAAACTAGCTAAACAAAAGTCATGGGAGGACTTTGGCAAGAATATAGAAAATAAATATCAAGAAGGTGGCAAAATATTCTGGAGGTTGTTGAAGAAGCTTAGGAATGGAGGAAAGAGTGCTGTAAAAGGAATTAGAGATGATAAAGGTGAAATGAAAACAGGAGAAAAAGATATCTTTGAAGTATGGAGTAATTACTTTGAAAAACTGCTAAATGAAACAAGCAGTGATGACAGCACAGTGATAAAAAACACTGACCAGGCATGCAGTCAGGAATACATATCCATACTTGAAGTAGAAAAAGCCATCAAAGGCTTGAAATGTGGAAAGGCAGCATGAGTAGATGATATTCGACCAGAAATGCTGAAGTATGGTGGTATAAGCGTCTTACAGTGGCTGCACTGCATAGTTCAGAAAGCCTGGACAGAGGGACGAATTCCCGATGATTGGAGTAGAGCTCTCATAGTACCCATATATAAAAAGGGAAATAAAACTGAATGTGAGAATTACAGAGGTATTTCCCTACTGAGTGTTCCTGTCAAGATCTATGCAAGTATACTTGAGAAATGGTTGAGAAGAATTGTGGAAGAAAAGCTTGGTGAAGAACAAGCTGGATTCAGGCCAAATAGAGGCTGTCAGGATCAGATCTTCACTTTACGACAAATAGTCGAGAAAGCATGGGAATATAACAAAGATCTGTATTTAAGTTTTGTCGATTTGGAAAAGGCATATGACAAGGTGCCAAGAGAGAAGCTATTCAATACGCTGCAGTTATATGGTGTCAATGGGGCATTATATCAAGCAATACTTAGTCTTTATTTGAGTTTTGAGTCAGCAGTTAGAATTGAAGGAAGTACAGGAAGATGGTTTAATGTTAAATCTGGTGTGAGACAAGGATGTACATTATCCCCTCTGTTATTCATTATCTATATGGATCACATTATGAAGGAATGTGGTATTAAACCTGATATCAAAATTGGAGATGTTAATGTCAGCTCTTTGCTTTATGGATGATGTTATACTTCTAAATAAATCCGCTACAAGTCTGCAAAATTCTCTGACTAAATTGAATAGCTGTTGTAATAGATATGGTATGAAGGTCAGCAATAAAAAGACAAAGACAATGAAAATAGGCAGAATCATTGAAAATGTCAACTGTGTTGTGAATGGAGAACCTGTGGAACAAGTAAAACATTTCAGCTACTTAGGCACAATTTTTACTGAAGATCGTAAACTAAATATAGAAATAGACAACAGAATCAGCAAAGCTGGTATCGTGGGAAGTCAATTGAATAAATTCATATGGAATAAGAAAGAAATTAGTCGGAACACTAAATTAGCTGTATACAAGACTGTGTTCAAACCAGTTTTAACTTATGGATCTGAGAGCTGGGTCAGAAGTAAAACACTTGACCAAAGACTAGAGACCGCAGATATGAGAGTCCTGAGAAAGATTAGAGGCGTGAACAGATGGCATCAATGGCAATATCATATTAAAAATGAGGATATTAGGAAAGAACTTGACATTGTCAGCATCCAGGAATGCGTTAGCAGAGCTAATCTCAGATGATATGGTCACTTAAATAGAATGGGAGATGAAAGATTAGCAAAACAAGTGTTCTCTGCCAGGTTGGCAGGAAAACGACCCAGAGGAAGACCAATATATAGGTGGATTGATACGGTACAAAGTGCCTTAGACGATAGAAATATAAGATCTGATAATGTTGGAGTCTTGACAAGTGACAGACTGATTTGGAGGAAAATTGTAGATAGGAAGTTAGTAATGATGTAATTTTTTCATGTAGTACTGTCATATCCTGTACACCCCTTGAGGGTACATGGCAGGAATTTGATGATGATGATGATGATGATTATGATTATTTCCCAAGACCTCATGGTGTCAAAGATTCATCTGGGATTATAGTCTCACCAAGTGGAAAAAACATCCAACACAATAAACACAAGGTTCTACACTTTGGCGTGGAGAAATATAAGGCTATGTATTGTATTGGTGGTCTGTGCTTCAGGAAGTGGTCACACATGGACTATTGTGCTCAAATTTGGTTGCCTAATTTTCATTGTGATGTGGAAACACCAGAGAGGATCCAAAGACGAGTGACCAAAGTGATATCAGGACTCTGGAGGTGTTGGTTATGTAGAACAATTGAGGGAATGTGGATTACAGAGTTTGGTGGATAGGAGGAAAAAAAGAGGAGATATGATAAAGACCTTCAAGTTGGTAAGGGATTTTACCAGATTGATACAGAAGGAATTCTAAAAAGAATGGATAATAAGTTGAGAAGAATGAGAGACTATCCCTGGAAGTTGTATAAAGATGTGGTGAAGAAGGGTGTGCATGCAGAGTACATTTTTTACATAGAGAGTTATTGGTAAGTGGAACATTGCTGGAATGCATTATGAATGTAGGGAGTGTAAATCATTCAAAGTTCAGTATGATAGACATGTTGCTGGTTGAGTCGGTCTCCCAGGATGAGTCTACTGACTATATGGAGGATACTGTAATAATAATAATAATAATAATAATAATAATAATAATAATAATAATAATAATAATAAAAGGATGAATAAACTAGGTGAATTAGCAAGTGATTGTGGGTTACCAGTTTGATGTTGCAAAGCATAATGTTTTAAAATTCATGGAGCAAAGATGGGATACAGCATATACAATTGTAGGGATATCTTAAAGATGCTGGAGAAAATGAGAGATCTGGGAGTGATGGTTGACAATTCTGCAGCCACATAGCCAAGGGCTAGGTGATGTGTAGAAGTAATGCTTTGATCATATCACACATGGATCACTGGGCACAGATATGGTCACCTGGTTTTCAAAAGAATGAAGAGATATTTTAAATCCAGCAGCAATTGACTAATGTTGTTTAGTCAATAGTAGTTGCAGTTCGTTGTAGTTGGTGGATTGAGTGGTGGAGACAGAGTTGTACAGTAGGTGTCCTCCCTCTATGAGTCTTTGGACTCCCTGCAAGTGTCACATAATAATAATAATAATAATATATCATGTTTTTCTTTCCTTCTTATGCTTATCGCTTTCATTATTTTTTCAGGAGCTTTTTATCCTGGCTTACCTGTGCAACCTGTACTGATAAGGTATCATAACTCTCTGGTGAGTTTATTATTTATTATAGTTTAATTAAATATATTCCACATATTCGTCTTTTATTAGTCCATTTGATAAGATTTCATTAGCCTGACAGCTGTTTTGAACTGCTTGGTTCTCTTCAGAGACCAGGCAGAAACCTTAAGAGAGCAAAAACTCTCATTCAGTCTAAGGAAATCGAAATGTATTATAAAATATAACAGAGAAATGTATTTTTTAAGTGAACTCTCAGTCAGTGCATAAAAGTAATTATTACAGAAAGAGCCAAAAGGATCCATTTTGGATGCTTGGGCAGTGCCCATGTCTTTTAAGTGTTCCACTCATAAGTCAACTCAGGAATGCCGAGGATCGTTTTCTCGTAAGCTCCTAGGTCAATTTACATAACTTTCATAGTTTCTACAAACATTCAGCTTTGAAATAATGTTGGATTTAATATCCACTTTGACTATATAATTTTACATCACCGAAAGGCTCTTGGCTCTTTCTTTAGTAATAAGTATTAATTAAAGTTTTATAAATAATAATTGAGTATACATTGTTATTTCTGGAAAAATAATAGTTATGGGTAATCAGTATATAAGCCATCTACCAGAATAAGCAAATTAAGTGATGAACCATCACAGTTGAACAATAGAAAGGCTGCTTTCGAGCATGCTGGATCCTTCTTAACAGTCTGAAGAAGGAAATGCAAAGTTCGAGCTTCCAGAATCCTCAGATTGCAAAGAGAAAATGGACAATATTGGTCTCTCCCATACTGCTAACAGCTTCACAGCTTACTCAAGAGAGTTCAAGTCTCATCAAATAAAAGCTACCTGCTCACAGCACATCATTACCTTGTTGAGATCATTATTCTGTTAGAACAATGTTGAGATCATCACTCTGCTAGAAGAACAAAGAAAAGATTTACAATCTGATCAACAGGCTCAAATCTCAATAGCAGCTAATCATCAATAAGTCTTGACACTTCCCACATCACCCTTACTGACCTGGCATACTCCAAGTTTTCATTGACCATTTTAACATTAAAGGCTTGAGGATATTCCACACTAGACTTATAGCATATCCTTCAATGCTACCCAGAAATAATAATGCTGCAGGAAACCAACATACACTCCATACAAATATATTCCAATAATGGAAATTAAATGCCACAGCATATGCCAATATATATGCTGAATTCCTATATGTATGTTATGATTAAAGTGATAAATTCGGTTATTATTAATAATTACTGGTTAAAGCGAATAATTTACGAGAATTAATCAATTTAACCGGTTAAAGTGAATAATTCCTAGAGGAGTCTACATGTAATAAAAACATGTTTATAGGTTTTATATATAGGTTTTCATTCTCAATAGAAATTATAACAGCTTAGTTTAGGGTTAGGTTAGGTTAGTTTATAATGAAAAAAGTAAGGAAAATACTTCTTTTGCACTCAATGAAATCAGAAATCAATATAAACTAACCTAACCTAACCAAAACTAACCTGGATGTCGCATGTCGAACTAGAGTGTAGTCATAGTTTGTCGTGGGAAGATTAATGGGGGTTAAAAGATAAACGTTGTTGTGGGCCGAGCTTAATGATTGCAGGCAGATAAATGGGAATAACAAATAAAAGTTGTTGTGGGCTGAAAAGATGAATGGGGATAATAGATAAATCAGAGAGGAACTGATCAGTATTTTTCTCCATTTATGAGGAAAGAGGTACAGCAACGACGTTTATCTATTATCCCCATTCATCTTCCCACAACAACTTTTATTTGTTATTCCCATTTATCTGCCTGCAATCATTAAGCTTGGCCCACAACAACATTTATCTTTTATCCTCATTAATCTGCCCACGCCAAACTATGACTACACTCTGGTTCGACATGCGACATCCAGGTTAATTTAGGTTAGGTTAGGTTAGTTTATAATCATTTCCAACCGATAAAGATTAGGTAGGTTAGTTTATAATGATTTCTGATTTCATTGAGTGCAAAAGAAGTACTTTCCTTTCTCTTTTCATTATAAACTAACCTAACCTAACCTAAGCTGTTATAATTTCTATTGAGAATGAATACTATATACAGAACCGGCGCCTAGTATTTTTCTTGTGTGGGCGATTAACATTTAGTGCCTTTCCAAAAATGTTTTTTTTTTGAATAAAGTGTGAATAAAACGAACAGGAAATGAAAAACAAATGAAAACCGCTTTACAGTATAATGTTACCTACGGATTAGTCCCGCTTATACAAATGTTTTTTACACGGAACTCAACAATTAATCATAAGTCGATTTATGATACATCAAAAAAATAAAGAACTATTTTAGGTATATTTTCCTAAATTTTAATCAAAAATTACAGTGATATAATCGGGTCCAGGATACAATTTCAGAATTTATTTGTTCGTTTCCGGGAAGATCTGAAGGGGCCCAAACGGAAGAAAACGTACATTCATAATTATATGTACCATTCGTTGTTCGTTTAAACTCTTATCACATATTTTTTGACATCATTTATTCGCCTTTTCTTCTGCAGCACCTGTGTATATTGCACACTTCGCACACGCCACCAGTCGGGCCTGCCTATATACAAAACCTATAAACATGTTTTTATTACATTTACCAGACTCCTCTAGAAATTATTCACTTTAACTGGTTATTATTAATAATAACCGGTAATTATTAACGGATTTATCACTTTAGCCGTAACATATATATATATATCTTGCTATACAATTTATTATTATTATTCGTGACACCTCCAAGGAGTCCGAAGACTCATTGCAGGAGGACACCTAGTGTATAACTCTCCGTCTCCACCTCTACCAACCTCTACTACCAATCAACTACATCAGCACCATCTACCACCCACCACCACAACAAGTATCTTTTGTCTGTAAATTGCGTGTGTTTTGAAGGGCCGATTTGTCTGTATGCGGGATGAAAAATGCGAGTTTCCAGGAGAAAAAACCCTGCTGCCTCTGTATGAGATCGACTAACTCACCTTCAATTGAAAAAGTCCATATAAAGATTCCTCCCTTTTCATTGACCATTTTAACATTAAAGGCTTGAGGATATTCCACACCACTATGTAAGAGACTAGACTTACAGCATATTCTTCAATGCTACCCAGAAATAGTAATGCTGCAGGAAACCAACATGCACTCCATACAAATATATTCCAATAATGGAAATTATCCTTTTTGTCCTTGATTTGAATTATCCTTGATCCATTCGCATGGATCAAGAGTCGCAATGGTCATCCACCATGAAAGTTCACCAAATTTTCAATTATTGTCACTTTCCCAGGATGCACACTATGCCTGCACCAAACTTCTACTAAGAAAACAATCCATCTTCTACTAAGAAAACAATCAATAAATACATACCTCAAGATGAGCACCCAGCAGCCCAAGTTCTGGACTTTATCCAAAGTTACCTAATCAATGCTAATGATGACGATGCACCAGCAGGAGATTTTAAATGCATCTGAACTCAACAATTGCAGACAATAATGCCAATATGCCTGCCATTACAGTTCTATCTAGTTTAGAGCCTTCAAGAAATTACTAATAGCCAAGAAATGACTGACTACAAGTATCTGACCACAACTCCATTCTCTTCAGTATTTCCATTCCCAAATAGTAGAATGGACACAAAGGTGGAGTATACTAGATGTGTAACAACAGCCTGCTGCTGTTGTTAATTCAGCTAAAAATAGAAATCACTTACATATCTAAATTAAAAATCAATATGCCTCATCAGCAACATGCTCATATCACAAACAATCACAGAGCAGTTGTCACTCTTCAAAACCAAATCGAGATATTCACGCAGAAGTACAGCCATCAGCCAAACTAGAGCAGGTCAACCTTACTGGTCAACCTTCTAGCTGAGGTAGCAACCACAAGTTCATCTACCTAGCTCTAAGGAATATCATTTTTTTGAAACTAAGATCATACCACAAGTACATAAACTTCATAGATGTACCAACAAAATATTTCTTTTCATTAGAGAAGTATCAACAGGTTGTTGTTGTTGTTGTTGTCAGCCGGTAGAATCTCACTGCTGGGCAAAGGTCTCCCCCATGTTATTCCATTTGGCTCTATTTTGGGCTGTTCTCGACCAGGTTGGTCCTGCTGCTAGAATAAGTTCATCTCTCCATCTGGTCTTCTGTCTGCCTACCTCTACTTCTCTTTCCCTCTCTCTCTCTAGGTATCCAGTAAATCGTGAGTTTATCCATGTATCATCTTGTTTTCTCATCAAGTGTCCTGCCATTTCCATTTTAGGGATTTTGCTGTTCTTATGATGTCAGTGACTTTTATTTTCAGTCTTATTTCTAGGACTCTTATTTTTTCTATCCTTTACAGAGTAGTGGTCACTCTTCAAGACAAAATCAAGATATTCACACAGAAGTACAGGTCATTGTTGTCGTCAGCCTGTAGAATCCCACTGCTGGCAAAGGCCTCCCCCATGTTATTCCATTTGGCTCTATTTAACATACTTCTTTCAATTGCTCTTTGGCATGTCCTTAGCTTGGTCACTTGTTTAGTGACCATGTTTGTGATCCATAGGTTAGAATGGGTAGGTAGTATGATCCTATTATGAAGGTAGTGGGTGGTAGATGGTGTTGGTATAGATGATGATAGTAGTTGTGGTTTGTTGTAGTTAGTGGATTAAGTGGTAGAGACAGAGAATTGTAGAGTAGCTGCCTGCCCTCCCTTAAAATTTTTGCCAGCCTGGTTGGCCGAGTGGTTAGCATATCTGCTCTCCAGCCAAAAGGTTGCAGGTTCAAATCCAATCGTGAGCATGGATTTTGTGATTGTCTCTGAAAATACTAGTGGTGGTGAGCAGTAGATGGCGTTAGTGTAGATGATGCGGTTTGCTGTAGTTGGTGGATTGAGTGGTGGAGACAGAGAGTTGTAGAGTAAGTGCTCTACTTCAATGAGTCTTTGTACTCCTTGGAGGTGTCACATGTCACTTAATAATATTCTGAAGGTTAAGAGGTTAAGTACAGTCAATGTAAAATGGATGCATAAAGAGATTAAGTATGTAATCTGGAAGAAGAAGAAGGCATCATAAAAGCAGTATAAAGTGAATGGTAATAACCAGTTGCATGAGTACTATAAAGAGCAAACTAGAAAGTTGATTTAGTTGGTATGGATAGTCAGAATGCAGTATGAGCCACTCAAGTCAAGAAAAATCCAAAGGAATGCTCTTGACATGTGGCCAGTGGAAGAAAGAATATGTATAGGATGATGTTGGTTGATGAAAATGGTACACTGATACCATATTCAATGAGCAGTTTATCGAGGTGCTGAGCCTCCTAAGAGTGAAATCCTGAAAGCTAAAGGGTCTGTGAGAGTGAGAAGGAGGTATATATGAGGAATTAAGTAAATTTGATATAAGACAGAAGGATTAAATGCAATATCATGTATCTTAAGGAAAGGTTTCAGTGAGTTAATGATTGACTTGACATACGTATTTAACCTTACACTGTGACACAAAACTCATCAGACTGCTTTAAACTCATTCCACATATCTGCATTCACCTCTCTCAGGCAATACATTCCACTAACCAACCACACTCTCAGGCAATGCATTGTACTCACTAGCCACTCTCCAGGCAGAGAACTTACCTCTCATTCCCTTGCTCACACTTTCCTTACACAACTTCCAGGAATGGCTTCTTCTTCTACCTCTGCTTATCAGTCTATGAAAAATTTCTTCCATGTTAACCCAGCAATAACCTCTTATATGTCTCAATCATATCCCTTCCTTTCCTTCTTATTCACAAGATTCTGCAAATTGCATTCCCTCAGTCCGGCATCATACTCCACATTCCAAAGGTCAGATATCATTTTAGTCAATCTTCTCTGGACCATTTCATTAATATATCTTCATTATTATGCAAACAGGTGACTAAATCTATGCACAATAATTCTCAAGTCTTGATTGAGGCTTTATGCAATGGAACCCTGCCCTCATTTTTTCTATGTGAAAGTCCTCTGCATCATTTCCATAATCTGATGCGAAGACTTTACAACTTGCGTGATGTGACCCCTAAGACTTCAGGTTACTGTCCATCACCACTCCAGAATCTCTTGTCTCCTCAAGCTCCTTCAAAATTTCTCTGATACATGTATACTTTGCATCCCATCTCTGCCTACCAAATTTCAGAACTTTGTACTTTGCAACAATGAACTAACAGTTTCCATCACTTACCCACTCATATACTCTATTCATATTCTTCTGTAAGGCCAACATCTGCTTGACTCTTCATTGTTCTCCCTAATTTTGCATAATCTGCAAACAGCTGCATATCTCCCATTAAACCCATCCCAATATCCTTAATATATAAGTTAAACAACAACTGCTCCAAAGCAGATCCTGCAGTACATCACTAGTGATGATTGCAGGTGGTCCACATGACCACCTGCAATCTCATGCAAAAAGATATTCAGACTATGCCTAAACTAGTTCACAATTTCTGCACTCACCACACTTTAAGGCAATGCATTCCACTTACCAACCACTCTCTATGCAAAGAACCTACTCCTCACTCCATTGCTCACCTTCCTCCCCTTATACAGCTTCCAGAGATGGCATCTTGCTCTACCCTTGTCTCTCCTACTCTTTGAAAAACTTCTACATTAATCTGATAATAACTTCACTAACTTATATATATCTCAGACATATCCCCTCTCCCTCTTCTAATCACAAAGCTCTGCAAGTTGCATTCCCCTAATATGTTCTCATACTCCATAGACTTGAAAATGATTTAGTGACCCTTCTCTGGATTCTCTCTAATATATCCTTATCCTCCTTGAAAACTAGGTGACTAAATCTGTGCACAGTACTCTATATGCATCCTGATCAAGGCCTTATACAATGAACTATAAGCTCTTTGCTTCTGCATGTGAAGGTCCTCCTCATCATTGCCATAATCTGTTGTCATGTTCTTACAATTTTAGTATTGTGATTCATAAACTTCAAGTCTCTCCATCATCACTCCCAAATCTCTCATTTCACCTCCTTCAGAATTTCCCAATTGAATATATTTGCCCGTCTGGCTGGCCGAGTGGTTAGCGTATCTGCTCTCCAGCCAAAGGGCTACAGGTTTGAATCCAGCTGTAGGCATGGATATTTGTGAGTGTCTGTGGAAATACTAGTGGTGGTGGTCGGCGGTAGATGCTGTTGGTGTAGTTGCAGTCAGTTGGTGGATTGAGTAGTGGAGACAGAGTTGTAGAGCAGGTGCCCTCCCTCAATGAGTCCTTGGACTCCCTGGAGGTGTCAAATAATAATAATAATAATAATAATACTCTTCATCCTAACATTACCTACCAAATTTCAAGACATTGAACATTGCAACATTACTGACAACTCCACTCACATAGTGTATTAAGATCCTTCTGTAAGGCTACAACATATGCTCTACTCCTCATAGTTCTTCCCAACTTTGCATCATTGGTAAACAGTAGAATATTTTCAGTTAAGCCTGTCCAAATATTGTTAGCATACAAGTTAAACAGCAGGGGGGGGGCTTGTCTTCCACAAATCAAGACCCCTGTAGTACTTTGTTAGGGACCTTCCTCCATTTGGATACCACTCACCTCCCAAACGCAACCTGCTGATGCCTATATGACAGCCAATCAGATAAGAGACAGCTCGCTAGTCTCTTATCCATTCCCATCCGTTTCAATTTAGTTGCCAACTTGTCATGTTGCAATCTATCAAAGGCTATAATAAATTTAGTTTAATCCTTTCAACTATCAAAGGCTGTTGAAAAAGTATACCACTGTATATTTATCTCCCTTATCCAGTGCATTAGCAGCATCAGCCTTTATATGTTAAATGATGCATTTCAGCACTTGTCGATGATTCAGTACAAATACTGTACTGCATGACAGTTGCAATAGCTGTTGAGAAGTATAATAAATTAATTTTCTTTAAAAATTATGTTCTCCATTAAAAGCAAAATTTAACATTTTTCTAGGTGATGTAATTTTTAGGGTGTGTGTGTGTGTGTGTGTGGTTCTGTTTATATATTCTTATAGAACATAGTGTTGTTTTTCAATCATATGCAAGTGTCTGGCATTTCTTGACAACTAAATAAAAATTATCTCACAGGATACCATCACATGGACTTGGAATGGTTCTGGAATGTAAGTCAGATATGATACTCCACTTAGCTCTAAGCAGATGTATGTAAACAACCATTTGATTACAAAAAATCTGTGCACAAAATCTGTGCACAGATCTGTGACTAAATCTGTGCACAGTACTCTATATGCATCCTGATTAAGGCCTTATACAATGAACTATAAGCTCTTTGCTTCTGCATGTGAAGGTCCTCCTCATCATTGCCATAATCTATTGTCATGTTCTTACAATTTTAGTATTGTGATTCATAAACTTCAAGTCTCTCCATCATCACTCCCAAATCTCTCATTTCACCTCCTTCAGAATTTCCCAATTGAATATATTTGCCCGTCTGGCTGGCCGAGTGGTTAGCGTATCCGCTCTCCAGCCAAAGGGCTACAGGTTTGAATCCAGCTGTAGGCATGGATATTTGTGAGTGTCTGTGGAAATACTAGTGGTGGTGGTCGGCGGTAGATAAGAGACAGCTCGCTAGTCTCTTATCCATTCCCATCCGTTTCAATTTAGTTGCCAACTTTTCATGTTGCAATCTATCAAAGGCTGTTGAAAAAGTATACCACTGTATATTTATCTCCCTTATCCAGTGCATTAGCAGCATCAGCCTTTATATGTTAAATGATGCATTTCAGCACTTGTCGATGATTCAGTACAAATACTGTACTGCATGACAGTTGCAATAGCTGTTGAGAAGTATAATAAATTAATTTTCTTTAAAAATTATGTTCTCCATTAAAAGCAAAATTTAACATTTTTCTAGGTGATGTAATTTTTAGGGTGTGTGTGTGTGTGTGTGTGTGATTCTGTTTATATATTCTTATAGAACATAGTGTTGTTTTTCAATCATATGCAAGTGTCTGGCATTTCTTGACAACTAAATAAAAATTATCTCATAGGATACCATCACATGGACTTGGAATGGTTCTGGAATGTAAGTCAGATATGATACTCCACTTAGCTCTAAGCAGATGTATGTAAACAACCATTTGATTACAAAAAATCTGTGCACAAAATCTGTGCACAGATCTGTGCACAGTACTCTATATGCATCCTGATTAAGGCCTTATACAATGAACTATAAGCTCTTTGCTTCTGCATGTGAAGGTCCTCCTCATCATTGCCATAATCTATTGTCATGTTCTTACAATTTTAGTATTGTGATTCATAAACTTCAAGTCTCTCCATCATCACTCCCAAATCTCTCATTTCACCTCCTTCAGAATTTCCCAATTGAATATATTTGCCCGTCTGGCTGGCCGAGTGGTTAGCGTATCCGCTCTCCAGCCAAAGGGCTACAGGTTTGAATCCAGCTGTAGGCATGGATATTTGTGAGTGTCTGTGGAAATACTAGTGGTGGTGGTCGGCGGTAGATAAGAGACAGCTCGCTAGTCTCTTATCCATTCCCATCCGTTTCAATTTAGTTGCCAACTTGTCATGTTGCAATCTATCAAAGGCTGTTGAAAAAGTATACCACTGTATATTTATCTCCCTTATCCAGTGCATTAGCAGCATCAGCCTTTATATGTTAAATGATGCATTTCAGCACTTGTCGATGATTCAGTACAAATACTGTACTGCATGACAGTTGCAATAGCTGTTGAGAAGTATAATAAATTAATTTTCTTTAAAAATTATGTTCTCCATTAAAAGCAAAATTTAACATTTTTCTAGGTGATGTAATTTTTAGTGTGTGTGTGTGTGTGTGTGTGTGTGTGTGTGTGTGTGTGTGTGTGTGTGTGTGTGTGTGTGTGTGTGTGGTTCTGTTTATATATTCTTATAGAACATAGTGTTGTTTTTCAATCATATGCAAGTGTCTGGCATTTCTTGACAACTAAATAAAAATTATCTCACAGGATACCATCACATGGACTTGGAATGGTTCTGGAATGTAAGTCAGATATGATACTCCACTTAGCTCTAAGCAGATGTATGTAAACAACCATTTGATTACAAAAAAGTTTGAAAGTTTTTATTTATATGATAGAATAATATCTTCTAACATAATCTTATAAGTGATACTTTATTTTTGAGGAGTTGCTAACAACCACACTTTTATATTTAACATTAAACATAGAATAAATTAAAAAATACATTACTGCAAACACTTGAGACTACTTCTTCTCTAGAATTAGCCACATAAACTATTTCTCATTCAGTATATATACATATATGTCTATATATATGTATATATATATATATTTATAAAAAGATTGAATGACTAGAACCGAGAGAAATGAAAGCAAAGTTTATTAGTACCACACAACTAGTTTGAGCTTGTATCAGCCTTCATCAGGTGCATATTAAAAAAAGAAGAAATAACTAGTAAAACACATAGGAAATAACTGTAAACAACACAACATGGAAAATTAGTGTATATATATATATATATATTTCAATGTTTAAACGTTGAAGTCTGCGCATTCAAAACTGTTCCCTCGTTGGCTTCATTGTTGGGCATATGCATGTGTATAGCATCTCGTGAATGCCAGTATTTGACCACAGCACAATGGCAATGAAGCCAACAAGGGAACAGTTTTGAATGCACAGACTTCAACGTTGAAATATATACACACTAATTTTCCGTGTTGTTTACAGTTATTTCCTCCATGTGTTTTTACTGGTCATTTCTTCTTTTTAATGTGCATCTGACGATGGCTGATACAAGCTGAAACTAGTTGTGTAGTACTAATAAACTTTGTTTTCATTTCTCTCGGTTCTAGTCATTCAATCTTTTTATAAAAATGTATAACAACTGAGTAAATCAATCTTCATACATACATATATATATATATATAGTCAGTAGTTACATTGACTCGGTGATTGGATATGTTCATCTTTTTTTTTTCATGAAAAAAAAAAGAAAAAAAAAATATATATATATATATATATATATATATTTTTTTTTTTCTTTTTTTTAAAGTAAGTAAGAGCAACTCAGTGAAATAATATACCAACTGCAGGGCATAACTACTATGGGTATTTTGAAAGTATTGCACACATACACAATGTGTCTAGTCTTATTTTGTTTCTTCATCCCTCCAGTACAGTATAGTATACCATAGTATATAGCAAAGCTGTATTTCTTGTATTATTGTGCACAAAAATGAACTTCTACACACCTTTACAAATTTGTAGAAGCATATAAAATAGTATTATAATTACGGCTATTTTGCCTGCTTCAGTTTAGGAGTGCCCCTGTTTAAATGTCATTGGCTATTTACTCACGGATTATTAGGGCATTGTAGATGTAAATTTACCAAAAAGTATATGTAGCATAAGGAAGAGAAATTTACACATACCTTATCTGGGTGTTGCGGCTTTTCTTCTTTCTGCGATGTCCGAAAACTACTGAGTGTGTGGAGGTGGGGGGTAGGCAATTTGGGAGAATTAAATTAGAAAAACATGGGTTTTTTTCAGTAATATATATATATAAACATATATATTATATTATTATGTTATATAGGGTGGGGAAAGGTGAAAGGGTTGATTTTTTTTTTTTTTAATATTATATAGGGAGGGGGGGAAGGGAAAAGGGGAGGGTTACGGGGTGCGGTCTGTTTTTACTATTTGTGGTCGTCATCTGAAGACATTGGGAAAGTGGATGCTATGTCAGGTCGGGTAGGTGCTTCTGTTTTTGAAGTGTTTGTGATGATATTCTGTGCATTGGTAATCCCACACACACATCACCACCTTAAAAACATCCCTAAACGGTTACAGCAACAGACTAAAACTCACCACAGAAACTGAACAGAACAAATCCATCAATTTCCTAAACTTGACATTAACCAGAACACACAACAAAATAGCCACGAAAATATACCACAAACCCTCGCACATCGGAAACTACCTCCATTTTCACTCATACCATCCATATTCTGTTAAAAAATCCATCATCTTATCACAATTCATAAATGCTTACATTCAACCAATCAGAATAGCCTAAATGCAGAAATAAAAAAACTAACACAGATCTTCATAAATCGCAACTATCCTACACAACTGATTAACTATGCAAACAGGATGGCAAAAAACTGCCAAAACAACCCAAGTACCAAAACGAACTTCCCAACACAAAAAATTATCAAACTACCATACACCCAAAACACATACAAAGCCTATAAATGCATCTTGAAACATACTGACTACAAACTGGTATTCACCACAGACCATAAACTGGCAAATCTCCTAAAACCCACCAAACCTCACACACAGATAGAAATATTTGAACATCACAATGTAGTCTATAAATTTCCCTGCCAAAAAGACTGTGAGATATCACCTACACAGGTTCCACCATCAGGTCTTTATGGGCAAGACTACAAGAACACTTCCGTGATTGTAACATCTCTATTCCTGAACATTTAAACACTAAAAAATGTAACATCAAAAAGAAAAATCGAATACAAAGCACAGGAAAAATGGAAATAACTGTTCACGCCCTTGAACAAAAACATGCCCCTCAGATCGACAAGGCCATCATAGTAGACAAACAAGACAATGCTTAGAATATCGGAAACAATAGCCATAAAATGTGACGCGAACTCCATCAACGTACACAGGCCCTACATAATCTCCGAGGTTTGGAAGCTTCACAACATAAAATTGAGGTCACAACACCAACCAATAGGCGATAACACAAACACTTCAAAAACAGAAGCACCTACCCGACCTGACATAGCATCCACTTTCCCAATGTGTTCAGATGACGACCACAAATAGTCGAAACGGACCGCACCCCGTAAACCCCCCCCTTTCCCCTTCCCCCTCCCTATATAATATAAAAAAAAAAAAATCAACCCTTTCACCTTTTTCCACCCTATATAACATAATAATATAATATATATGTTTATATATATATATTACTGAAAAAAACCCGTGTTTTTCTAATTTAATTCTCCCAAATTGCCTACCCACACACACACACACACTCAGTAGTTTTCGGACATCGCAGAAAGAAGAAAAGCCGCAACACCCAGATAAGGTATGTGTAAATTTCTCTTCCTTATGCTACATATACTTTTTGGTAAATTTACATCTACAATGCCCTAATAATCCATGAGTAAATAGCCAATGACATTTAAACAGGGGCACTCCTAAACTGAAGCAGGCAAAATAGCCGTAATTATAATAGTGTATTAAGAGGAGTAACATGGGAGTTTTCCCAGAAATAATATACATAATATAAAATAGTGTTTTTTGATGTAGAAAAATGTGAATGCCATGGAAATGTACTACTAGTTGGTGCCAATAGGTAAGCAGTTGTAAGTATGAGTATTGTTTGTTATTGGACATGAAGAATAAGAAACAGTGATGACAGAATTACATTAATGACTGATCATGAAGCATATAGTTCAAAACTCACATAGGAAACATCCTTTTTTGTTTATGAAACTGATGATTTTCATAAACAGAAAGCCAAGCAGTTAATCATTGAAAACTGATGAATAAGTCAGAGATCACTAGTACTAAGATTGAGTAGTGGATTATTTTTATTATATGGATATCTCCATAGAATCTGAAGACTTACTGTTCATACTATCATTCATAGTTAGTATCCATACTATCATTCATAGTTAGCAAATGACAATATCTATAGCATACTGTATTATAATACCTACCATACTTCTCCTTAAATACATTCACACAAAACTACCACGAGCAATCCATTGCAGTAATTCACCACATTAGAAAATATCTAGTCCTCACATTCTTACTAGTTCTCTAGTAAGAATGTGACCTCTAGTTCTCTCCCTACTCATGTATTGAAAAATTTCTTTTGTATCAGTCTTATAAACCCCCCTACCCAGCAACTTATAAGTTTCTATCATATCTCCTCTTTTCAACCTGGCACATACACTTTGCAACTCCTATGCCTACAATCTATCCTCACATGTAGATATGTCTACAGTGACTTGCCACATCTTAGCTGCTCATTTCTGATCCTCTCTTCCATCTCCTCATCCCCAAGAAACCAGGTATAGTTTGCCCACCGATTAGAGATCCTTCGACACTCCTGCGCCTCTCAGAAAAAGGAGAATCCATTCCGATAATAGGGTAATCAGTCTGTATTGTGTGATTAGTTGTTTATTATTACCGGTCGGAAAATTAACTTCTCTTTTATGATTATTGTAGTTAATTAGGTTGCTTGTATAACAGTTGGAAAATTTTACCTATAAAGCACGTGATTTCGCGTGTTGGCAACCAATTCGGATCCTTCATTTCTTTCTCGCCTTCAGCATGAATCGACTATTCTTGGAAAGACGCGAAGCAGGGACCTACAAACGGTGGGCGAACTATAGCAACCTGTACACAGTAATCAAGAACCACCTGTATTAAAGCTTTGTAAAGAGGAACAATGCCTTCCTATTTCTTCTTGTCAGCATGTTCTGACATCCAAATAATTCTTTGAGCTATTTTACCAACTTTTGCAATATCCCATTTGAAATTCAACTCTCTGTTCAGCATCACTCCTAAATCTCTAGCCTCATCAATTTCTTACAATCCAGTAACATCATACAGATTTCCTAAGGCACTCCACTAGTCACCTTCATTCTCCTGCCATATAATAATCTCTGATGTCTTTCAACCCCCCCCTCCAATCATTCATACCACCAGCTTCATATCCATTCACATTTGCTCCAACTTGTGAAGCTTTCTGCCAAATGTCTCTGCAAAGTCCAGCAGTATCATGGTGTAGCCAATTTCCTTATCCAACTCAACTGTCACTCTGTTATAAAATATGAGTAAATTACTAAGGCAGGACTGACCTTTCACAAAGCCATGTTACCCACCATATAGTAACATATTCAAGATTTCAAGAGAATGGAAACTTGCCAGATCTAAGGCTTAAAATAAGTAGCTTTGTCAAAGGCACTGCCAGTTCTCTTGCACATTTTATTTATAACACATGGGCCATCATGCCATCCAGTACTACTTCTGTATTCACATTGATATGCTGAGCATCTCCAGTTCATCTACCTCTATTCTCACACACATTGACCCCTACTTGAATGAAAATTGATCACTCATTAGCTTGGACATTTCTTCTATTTCTGTCACTTTCCTGCCATCAGCATTCATCAAAGTTATCTTTTTCATAATTATTCTTCATCTGATTGCTCTTTAAGAGCCTTCGTAGCTCAGTAAGTATAGATGAAGCTCTTTGGTCAGAAAGGCCTGGGTTAGATTCCGATCCATGACTTGAGGAACTTTTATCTGGTCTCTTTCGACTAAAGGTGAGTTAGCTGGTCTCATATGGATATAGGGGTTTTTTTCACCCAGAAACATAGGTTTTTTGTCCCTCAGAACAGGAAAACCGGCCCACTGAACACATATGAATACATCCCAGAGTCTGGATAAAATTGGAGGTTGGGGAAAACAATGGTGAACTACTCTGTAAAAATCTCACTACTTTGTGGACAAAGCCTACAAAGTCACCTATGGTCAGAAACGACTGAAAGGGAAAATCAGACAGTCATTGCTCTTTAGGAAAAAGAAATTACTTAAAAAGCTCTTTTGAATTTCTTTTTGCCTGCTTCACTGATTTCCTCTCATAATATTTTAATGCTCTCCTTAACTGTACTAGTCACCCTTCTTGTCTGTGCTTTGTAGTGCTCATGAGTATACTGATCAGTTATTTTTTTTTCTTTATATTCATTCCATAATGTTTTCTTTTCTCACAGCTCCTGATTTATGGTTATTCTCATCCATTTAATAAACTCTCCCATGGTTTATACTTCTGGCCCTAGGTATACAATATGATACTGCTCATATTATCATATTGACCCTTAACCCCCCCCCTCTCCCCTCAATTATTTCCCATACAGCAAAAATGTCCCATGTTCAACATTTTGCTGGTTTTATACCAAGCATCTTCACAGTATAAACAGTTGCCACAGTATGAAAACAGTAACAATTAGTTAATAGCAGGAATGATTTAAAATTGTAATGGACAACACAAACAACTAAAGTCCTAATTGGTATCATCTATTGCTTAAAGCAATGTTTGTTGATGTTCAGGAAATGTTTTATAGCTGCTGCTGATTGCAAAAATGATCTCTCCAACCTGTAATTACTACTATGTAACATTTTCTCCCCATTTAACTCTGAGTGAAACGGGTGTGCTATGGTATACCAGTCCTGCCTTACCATAATGAGGATGGCAAATGTATTTTCTAAGTTCTCTGAGGCAGATAGTATAAGCGCAACGAATATACTTTTGCATGGAGAAAGCACTTCTCAGAGAACAAATCCAATCTTCCAGAAAGAACTTAACCGCTACATAAAACCAGCTACAAAAGGGAAAAAACGGAACTTTCAAGCTATGTAAACTCAGATACCTGGATGATCCTGGAAAAGATTACTGACAACACACGAACCACATCCTCCAAATGAAGAAAGAAAATCTAATTTCCAAATTACCTACAGGTAACAGTAATATAGTTAACCTATCCAACCACACTTTAAACAAACACTTTTAACAAAACAATATCAAGCAACCTAACTCAACACAAATTAACAGCGATAAAATCACTAAAGTCAAATCCGAACATCTTAATAACCAGAGCAGATAAAGGAATTGCCACCGTTATCTTAAACCGAACCACATATGTGGAAAAAATGAATCTGCTGGTCTCGGACAATAACACATATCAGTTAGTTAACTATAACCTAACTAATGGAAAAAAAAAAGAAAACAGAGAATCTACTTAAGTCAATTAACAAATGGCCCGAAGATACGGTCAAAAAACTATTTCCACACTACGCTCGTTCTCCGTGAATTTATGGGCTACCGGAAATTCACAAAGAAAACACATCGCTAAGGCCTACAGTCAAAGGGATGGATAGCCCGACTTATTACTTATCCAAAAAATTAGCGGCAACACTCAAGGATCTGGTAGGTCATTCCCCCTCCTATATCAAAAACACACAACACTTCATAAACATCATCAAAGGCATTACATTGGAAAAAGATGATCTATTAGTCAGTTTTGACGTCTATCCTCTTTACAAATGTCCCAATCAATGATACAATTCTTCTTTTACAGAACAAATTTCCTCCAGATATCACGGCGCTCTCTGTGCACGTATTTTACATTCTGGTTATTTTGTATGGCAAAACGCTTTCTACCTACAAAAAGAAGGTACAGCCATGTGCTCGCCATTACATCACACCAAAACATTGTATGAACGCAAATTTAAGGAAGCTTGTGAGATCGTTATCAACCACCCCAATCTAAACAATAATGATGGTCTAAAAATCCCATATATATGGAAGGCATATATTCATCCCATGAATCATTCCTCTCTAAGAACAACTATAAACAAGAGTGTAGAAAATCCAGGATCCTAAATTTAAAATAACAACTTTAATAATAAAAAATATGACATCACGTTAAAGAAAAAATCTATAAGAAAGAACGTTCATTCATGTTGTAATTTATAAATTATTATGATTATTTTATTTTATTTTTTTTAAAATCAAAAATAACAATTGTAATAATAGAAATAGGACATCACTGTTACTGGAAGGAAAACCATCTGTAAGCAAGAATGTTTATTCATGTAATCATAAATTAAATCTAGCTTGATGTAATTATTTATTATTATTTTTTTAAATTATTTATTTTATTTTTTTTTCACTAGAGGTCATGCCAGTGAGTAGCACGTGATCAAATCATTGTTTCTTTAGCTTACGGTTTGAAATGTAGTGCAGCTTGTCTTGTATATTTATGTATGCTCCAGATGATGATGATGATGATCTTGATATGAAGATCGAAACGTCGGGATAATAAAAAGAGTTATTTTAGCATGGTTGTAGAATCCATAATTTCAAAAATGAATGCTGATCACTAAAAGAAAGGATATATTTTGCATGAAGAATTGCAAATGAAAAAGCTTTGCACAAGATGGGTGCCACACTTGCCCCCAGTAGATCAGAAACTCACTCGCATGAAAATCTCTGAACAGTGCTTGGAGCGTTTTAACAATAAAACTGATTTTGTGCATTGATTTATTATTATGGATGAGACTTGGATTCACCATTACACACCAGAATCCAAACAGCAGTCAAAACAGCGGACAGCAACCAGTTATTCAGTGCTAAAGTCAGTTTCATTAGCAGGAAAGGTCATAGCATACTGTTTTGGGATGCTAAAGGCATTTTGTTTATTAATTATCTTGTAAAGGGTAAAACAATAGCTGGGGTATATTATTCCATTCTTTTAACGAGACTAGATGAAAAAAATCATGAGACCCAGTTTGCAGAAGAAAAAAATCATCTTTCATCAGGAAAATGCACCTGCCCACAAAGGTATTTTGGCAATGGGAAAATTAAGGGATTTGCACTATGAATTGTTGGAGCATCCACCCTATTCCCCAGATTTGGCTCCCTCTGAATTCTATCTCTTCCCAAAACTAAAACTCTTCCTCGCTGATCAGCATTTTTCTTTGAATCAATCTTTGAATCCAGACGTGGTTGCAGCTGTGTGTGTGGGGGGGGGGGGTATTTTGCAGATCTTACTGAGAACCACTACAGGCATGGGATAATGGATACTGGAGCATCGCTGGAATAAATGTATTAGTCTTAAGGGAAATTATATTGGAAAAAAAAAATTATTTTGATATTTTAAATTCATTTTTTCAGTGTTAGGCCGAGAACTTTTCAGACCATCCTTGTATTAAACAACAATAGCCTCAAAACAGACCCCTGGGCCACATGACTAGTGACTATCATCTTCTGGGATATCAATTTCCTCCATACAAAACCTGCTGATACCTATCACACAGCCAATCTCTAATCCAATGCACTAATCTAATATCCAACCCCATCTGTTTCAATTTAACTACTAGTTTGTCATGTGGCAATCTATCAAAAAAGCCTTTGCAAAATCTAAATATACTACTGTATATGCATCACCCTTGTCCAATGTATTCATCACCTTGTTATAATAAGTAAGCAGATTGCTAAAATATGATATTCCTTTAGTAAACTCTGCTGTCCATCAAAGAGAATTCTACTGCTGTCCACCGAGTTCTAAATCCATGTCCTCATTAGCTTCTCCAACACCATTACACAACTCCAGCAGATTGGCCTATAAATCAAAGCCTTAGTCTTATCACCTCTTTATGAAGCAGAACCATTTTGCCATCTTTCCACTCCTTTGGGACCTCTGCTAATCCGTAACTCATGTTCAAAATGTAAGTTAAAGCTGTTGTTAACTGCATGGAACATTCACTCAGGACACACAGTGATATAACCATCAAGTCCCATGGCCTTGTTGACATCAAGTTTACTCAATTCCTCATACACCTCCTGCTCACTCACTATCAGTGGTTTCTTCCCCATTCTCACTCCTATGAAATTCTGCATTATGTTACAATCACAAGGATGGAATACTTTAATGAACTGCTCATTAAACACCTCTACTACATGCTCCAGTGTTTGTCATTATCCCATCATCAATGACCAACGTCATCCTTCCATAATCATTCTTCCTTCTAAGACTTCCTTCTCGTAGTCTTTCCTTCACTGTTTACCGGAAGCCGACACATACTGGCCAATATATACACATAAATTCCTACCACCATCCAACACAAAAACTAGGTGTCATTAATACTCTAAAAAACAGGGCTTTCAAGATTTTCTCCAATGAACAAGTGCTTAAAGACGAATTTAAAGTTATCAGCAATACTTTTCTAAAAAATGGTTACAGCCAAAACACTATCAACAAAATTCTGCACAAAACCTCACTGAAAAACAAAGACAAACACCTTAAATAAAAGAGCCAATAGGCTTCACTTCGGCGATGTAACATTATTTAAATTTAGGGGATATTAAATCCCACATTATTTCAAAGCCCAATAAGAAACTCAAAGATCGGAATCAAAGAGTTTCATGCTGAATATAGTAAACTATAAAAATATTGACGGATTGTAGCGTAAGCTAAAGCACATAGTTCAACACTGGGGCAACTCATTGCAAAGGTGTGTAAAATTCTGATTACTATTCTTAGTATTACCCATAATGTAAAAATAGTGATCAGAACTTTACCCACCTTTGCAGCAAGTTGCCCTAGTGTTGAAATATGTGCTTCAGTTTACGCTACAATCTGCTGATATTTTTATAGTTTACTATATTCGGCATGAAACTCTTTGATTCCGATCTTTGAGTTTCTTATTCGGCTTTGAAATAATGTGGGATTTAATATCTCCTAAATTTAAATAATGTTACCTCACCGAAGTGAAGCCTATTGGCTCTCTTTTATTTAAGTAATTTATGGCTGCACTTTTTTTGACAACTCATATAGCAAAGTATATAAGTTCTTTTCACTATAACTTCAGTATTACCTGGTCTTTCTACTCACTGATGAGACATCAATAAAGGTCGAAACCAGTGCGAGGCAGATCTGGCTTTGAGAGGCTCCGCTTGGAGGTAGGTTTTTGCCTGTCTCTGAGTGAGGCCACCACTGAGATTATGGCTCTGCTTGGTGGTGGTGTGAGCCTGCCACTGGATAGAGCCAATGCTGAGAAGTTCTTCTCAGTGATAGGGTGAGCCTGTCGCTGATTGGAACAATGTTGAGTTGGGCGATCTTTCGGGATCGTCTTATTTTTAGAGCCTGCTTCACCTATACAAAAGTTGATACCAGTGTGGGTGAGACTTGGGTTCTGAGAGGCTTTGCTTGGGAACAGGTTTTTGCCTGTCTCTGAATGAGGCCACCGCTGAGATTATGGCTCTGCTTGGTGGTGGGGTGAGCCTGCCACTTGGTAGAGCCAATGCTGAGAAGTTCTTCTCGGTGACAGGGTGAGCCTGTCATTGAGTGGAACAATGCCGAGTTGGGCGATCTCTTGGGATCGTCTTATTTTTAGAGCCTGTTTCACTTATTCATAAGGTTGAAACTGGTGCGGGTGAGACTTGGGTTCTGAGAAGCTCTGCTTGGGAACAGGTTTTTGCCTGTCTCTGAGTGGGGTGAGCCTTCCACTGGGTAGAGCCAATGCTGAGAAGTTCTTCTCGGTGACAGGGTGAGCCTGTCATTGAGTGGAACAACACGAAGTTGGGCGATCTCTCAAGATCGTCTTATTTTTAGAGCCCGTTTCACTTATTCATAAGGTCGAAACTGGTTGGAAGCTTGGGTGATGAATGGCAATGGTGTAGCCTGCAAAGTTTTAACTGAGGCTGGCTGTTGCTGTCACCCAGAAGCCTGAGTGGGGGGGGGCAATGATTGGCAATGCTATAGCCTATGAAGTTAACTGAGGGCATGGCTGTTGCTATTACCCTTCCAGATGAGCAAATGAGCGGCTCTGCTCGGTGGTAGGGGAGCCTGCCACAGGCTTCCCCACCAGTGTAGAGCCAACTGAGTGGAACTCAGTTGGCTCTACACTGGTGGGTCGCTCATTATTGGGTGATCTGGAGGATTTTACGAGTTTTTGAAAAGGTATCCCCACACTTAAACAAAGGGAAACCGTTGGAAGCTTGGGTGATGAATGGCAATGCTGTAGCCTGTGAAGTTTTAACTGAGGCTCGAATGTTGCTGTTACCCTTCAAGATGAGCAAATGCACGGCTCTGCTCAGTGGTGGGGGAGCCTGCCAAGGTGTAGAGACAACTGAATTTCTCACTCTCTGTCCTGCGGATCGCTCATTATTGGGTGACCCAGGAGATTTTACGAGTTTTTGGAAAGGTATCCCCACACTTAAACAAAGGGAAACCAGTCAGACCTTCCACCATAATGTATAACATCTCCAAGGAGATGTGTTTTACATTATGGGTAATACTAAGAATAGTGATCAGAACTTTACCCACCTTTGCAATGAGTTGCCCTAGTTTTGAACTAGGTGCTTTAGCTTATGCTACAATCCACCGATATTTTTATAGTTTACTATTTTCGGCATGAAACTCTTTGATTCCGATCGTTGAGTTTCTTATTTGGCTTTGAAATAATGTGGGATTTAATATCCCCTAAATTTAAATAAAGATAAACTAGACTACAATAAAACTATAACCATTCCTTACATTGAAGGGACATCAGATAAAATAAACAGAACACTACATTAAAGCCACCATTAAACCTCCTGCAAAATTAAAAACCTTACTGAACTCATCCAAAAACCCACTCCCTCCGCTTGCCACCCTGGAGTATACTGTATTTATTACACCTGTAATCTACCATATATAGGGGAAACAGGACACACAATTGCTATCAGACAAAAGGAACATAAAAGAAACATTAAATATAATAACTATGGTGAAGCTCGCCTTTCTGATCATATCCTGAACACTTTAGAACTCACATAGAACTGACTGGAAAAGCACCAGTTGTTTACATCACACCAAAATGTGGTATGAATGTAAATTTAAGGAAGCTTGTGAGATTCGTATCAACCACCCTAATCTAAAAATCGCAAGCATATGGAAGGCACATATTTTACCCACGAAACCTTTCTTCCCCAAGAGTTAACTATAAGCAGGACCTCATAGTAATCCAGAATCTTAAAACTAATATAATAATTGTCATGTTAAATTAGGACATCCGTTACTGTAAGAATACTATCTATATTATTCAGACCTCCATGAAGTCAAAAGACTCATCGTGGGAGGTCCTTCCTAAGAAACACAAAGTTTATCATACCACTCCTTGAATGCATTGACTGTTCTAGCTCTCACCACTCCATCAGGCAATGCATTCCATGGTACAACCACCCTCCATGCAAAGAAACCACTCCTCACCCTCTTGCTCACAGATTCTTTGCGTAACTTCCAGGGATGATCTCTTGTCATCACTCCTTCCTGCTGTTCAACCAAGCGAAAGAACTCCCCAGTGTCAAACCTGTAACCACCTCTCAACAGTTTAAAAGTCTCAATCATATCACCTCTCCTTCTTCTATCCACCAAACTTTGCAATCCACATTCCCTCATCCGATCCTCATAACTATCATTACAGTCCTGAAACCATCTTTGTTATCTGCCTTTATACCCTTTCCACAGTTAATTTATCCACTTCAAATCCTGGAGACAAAATCTGAGAACAATAGTCTAAGTGTGATCAGTGTCCTTCTCATTATAGCAGCAATCCTCAGTGTTACCTTCATCACCTTTGCCAATATATCCCCTAAATTTCAGGTTTCTATCAATCATCAATCCCAGATCTCTTGTCTCCCCTACTTCCTCCAGTATAACTCCTCTCATAGAGTATGCAGTGCCCCATTGATGTTTCCCAAACCTAAAGACCTTACATTTTGCTGCATTAAACTGAAACCTCCCATTCATTTGCCCATCTATCTAGCTTATTCAAATCCTCTTGCAGGGCTTCCGCATCTGCACTATTACTAATAATCCTTCACAGCTTCACATCATCTGCAAACAATTGCATATCCCCTTACAATCCACTGGCAATGTCATTGATATAAAGGTTAAACAATATAGGTCTCAGTACTGAGTCGTGTGGGACCCTACTTGTAACCCTCTGTTTCCTTGAAATTGCCCCACCGTACACAACTCTCTGATACTATCAGACAGCCAATCCTGAATTCAGTTGACCAATCTGACATCCAGACCCATGTGGTGCAACTTGAATATCAGCTTAATATGTGGCACCCTGTCAAATGCCTTCGCTAAGTCTAAAAAAATGGCAGTATATGCCTTTCCCTCATCTAAGGCTCTTGTAACTTTATCATAAAAGACTAGCATATTGCTAAATCCATGTTGACTCTCACAGATAACATTACCCTCATCTGCCCAATGCTGTATACGGTCCTTCACTACTTTCTCCAAGATCTTACTAACTACTGATGACAAACAAACTGACCTATAATTAGACACTTCCAGTCTGCTACCACCCTTATGCAATGGCACTATATTACCTTCCTTCCATTCCATGTGCACCTTTCCTGCAGCCAGACTTTCATTGAAAAGCCAGGTCAAAGGCACTGTTAGTTCCCTAGCACATTCTCTCAAAACTCGTGGTGAAATACCATCCAGTAGCACAGCTTTACTGACATCCAAAGTACTCAGTATTCGAAACACACTCTCCTCCTGTACCTCTAAACCTCGAACCTGGCCAATCCCTCTAGCATTAAAACTGACTTCTCCAGGATGAAATACTCAAATAACGTCATTGAACAATTCCACTATGTTGTCCGCATCAGTCACTCTATTCCCATTTTTATCCGACAATATCATTCTTCCACAGTCATTTCTCCTCCTACTGGCCACATATCTAAAAAATTCCCTACGATTTTCTTTGGATCTTAGGGCCAATCTCCTCTCATTTTCCAGTTTCGGCTTCCTTACCATACTAGTTACTCTTCTGGCCTGTGTCTTATACTCTTCATGCATCTTCTCTTCATCTGTCTCCTTATATCTCTTCCATAGCCTCTTTTTTGCATGCAATTCCTGTTTAATATTGTTTTTCATCTACTTTACTCCAATTTTTATCAAATTGTGTCCTCTTGTTCACTCGTGGTACAACTTACCATTGCTGCTAACAAATATTCTTTCATAATTTCCCATGCACTAATGATATCCTGGCCTTCTAATTCCTCCCTCCATGAAACTTCCCCAAGTTGATGTCTTAGACTATTATAATCACCTCTCTTATAATTTCACATACATTCCCTTCCTTTGATACTCCTGCATGTCTATTCATCTTCCAAGTCAAAACCATGTGGTCTCTCTCCATCTGTTGGAAGAGATGTCATCTTAGTTATTATTAGCTCTTCTGATGCTATAACCAAATCCAAAACACTTGAACCTCTTGTTCCCTCTATTACATGTTGCCTAAGACATTTATCCCTCAAGAATTCTATAAATTCCATTCCCTTATTGCTACATGCATTTTCTTCTCCCCGGTTTATACTGCTATAGTTAAAATCTCCCATAACAATCATTCTTCTTGCACTTGCCAAACTCAACTGTCTAAACATTTCCTGGTCCATACCCTCTGTGCTGTTGGGTCTGTAGCAACACCCGACTCAATATCCTGTCTTACCCACCTCTACCTCATACCATATTCTCTCAAAATAATTTGTCTCACTTCCTTCCAAAACCTCCACTCTTAGAGGACATCGGTCGTCACTTATCATAAGCAGTGCTCCACCACCATACTTTCCCCTTCCTATCCTGCCGAAAAATGCTGTACCCAGCGACTTCTATTCCTGTCATTATATCCTCTTCTGTCAACCACATCTCAGTGATCCCAATAATTTTTGGCTAGGTTGATGATATCTGCGCCACCAATTCCTCTCCTTTATTCCGGATACTTCTGGCATTAGTATAAAGCATATAAATGCCATTGTTTCTATGCCCAGCATTATCTCCTCGCTCCAATGGGCTCAGTGTTAGCTGATGTTAGCCCCCTTCTCCCAAGTACCCATTCCCACAAGAGGCCACTCCCTGCTACCATCCTCCCTAGGACACACTGACTTTTTCAGAACATCAATCTCTCTCCAGATGCCTATGTCCTTCCTCATTCAAATGTAAACGGTCTCTCGCATGCAATTCCTCTATATCCTCAAACACACTCCGAGCATCCACATATTCCAGTCCTCTCTTGTTACACATTCTAGCTATTATGTCATTCAATATTACTGCTCTTCTACTGAGCCCATCATTATTATACCTAGGCAACATGCACACTATCTTTCCTCTCTGTGTCTTCTTTCATACCACCTCAAGTAAGAATCTCATATCTCTCGCTGCCCTATTTACACCACCACTCAAATCATTTGTTCCCACCATCACAATCATCTCATCCATCCTTTCACCTCTCTTAACTGCCAAAGCCACACTTTCTGTCGTTCCTCCTGGCAAACACTCCTCACGCATCCTATATTGAACACCATGGATCATTGAGTCCCTATACATTATACCTCTTACCATTCCCTCTCTCCTGTTGTTTCCATTTTCTCCTCTTCTTTCATTACCAGACCTCTCTCTAATTCCCACTCTCCTGCTGTTTCCATTTTCTCCTCTTCTGGCACTCCCATACCCCTCTCTCATTCCGTCTCTCATACTGTTTCCATTCTCTCCTCTTCTAGCACTCCCATACCTCTTTCTCATTCCATCTCTCCTATTGTTTCCATTCTCTCCTCTCCCATTGCTCTCTCTCATTCCATCTCTCCTACTGTTTCCATTATCTCCTCTTCTAGCACTCTTATACCTCTCTCTCATTCCATCTCTCCTACTGTTTTCATTCTCTCCTCTTCTAGCACTCCCATGCCTCTCTCTCTCTCATTCCATCTCTCCTACTATTTCCATTCTCTCCTCTTCTAGCACTCCCATGCTTCTCTCTCATTCCATCTCTCCTACTGTTTCCATTCTCTCCTCTTCTAGCACTGCCATACCTCTCTCTCATTTCGTTTCTCCTACTGTTTCCATTCTCTCCCCTTCTAGCACTCCCATACCTCTCTCTCCTATTGTTTCTATTCTCTCCTCTCCTAGCACTCCCATACCTCTCTTCTACTGTTTCCATTCTCTCTATTTCCACATCCATTTCCATTCTCTCCTCTTCTATCATTCCCAAAACTCTCTCTCTCTCCCCTACTCTGATTTGCCTTGCATTTATCCCTTCTATTCTCCTAATCTCATCTTTCATACTTCTCCCAAGACATTCCACCTCCTCTTTCAGCTCCTCAATCTCCCTCTGCAGGTCAGTCCCTCTTAATCGAAATTCACTCTCCCAAACAAAACCATATCCTAAACTTTCACAGTTACTGATGCCTTCTACATTATCAACTATTATTTTCTCATTCATATTTTTTTCTTCATTCTCTCCTATCACACTATTCATCTTCCAGTATTCATTTCCCTTTCCTGGAGAAACAAGGTCGGTTATTGAGATATCTACTGCATTTATTTCCTCCCACTGCCTACACTTTATGCACACGCACCCTGCCCTCTCTCTCACAAACAAGATATCCAATTCCCGAGATGCATACATACCACAAGTCCTGCATGCCACAAACTCTTTATTATATTGCTTATAATAGAGTTCTTAAATGGCGAAGGACTTGGCAACACACCATTTGCGACTGCAGATAAATCCGTTATTATTTGGTACTGCCGAGGGACTACTAGCGTAATCGTTAATTATTCAAAATAGTGTCGCTAATTAGTGTCAAAAAATAAACGCTAAATAAGTATTAGGGAGTATAAATAAATAAGAAAAGTTCAAACAATTACAAGCAAAACACAACATTAAGTATGTTAATAAAATGAAATAAAACTAAATACAGTAATGAAAACTTAGCTTCGTCTTGTCTTCCACCATTATGCATCCGACCCCATCTTCTCGGTAACCAAAATACAAAATATCACGACCACAACTAACTTAAAAAAACAACCAATTAAGTACACTCGTATTCCAGAGAAACAATTTAGCACTCAAAAACGTAGAAAAATGGACTATTCACCGATTAAAAATCACTTTCTTTAGCACAGCTCAAATTCACCGCTCATATGAAACATATGAAAGAATATTTCTCTAATGTTATCTTAAATAGCATATAGCTTGATGTAGTTCCTAAATAATTAATTAATTTTTTAATGTTATTTATATTTTTATTTAATTTTTTTTTTTTTATATATATTATATTTTCACTAGAGGTCATACCAGTATAATAACCGTTGATCAAATCATTGTGAATTTAGCATACCGTGTGAAATGTAACTCAGCTTGTCCTTGAATATTTGTGTATACTCCAGATGATGACCTTAATATGAAGGCCAAAATGTCAGGAAATTAAAATACTATAGTTCTTTATAACTATTTTCATATAATAACTAATAGTTATTTATAACACAGAGGATTGCTGCAATAATGAGAAGGACACTGACCTGCAGAGATAAAATTCTTATCATTCCGTTGTATAAGACTCTGATCAGGCCACACTTAGACTATTGTTCTCAGATCTGGTCCCCAGGATTTGAAGGGGATAAATTAACTGTGGAAAGTGTACAAAGGTGGATAA
Organism: Typopeltis vanoorti; assembly: GCF_054136105.1. Lineage (NCBI taxonomy): Eukaryota > Metazoa > Arthropoda > Arachnida > Uropygi > Thelyphonidae > Typopeltis > Typopeltis vanoorti. The sequence goes on along the minus strand of NC_143560.1, from coordinate 1,901,132 downwards.
CAAAGATGGTGTCGGGACTGCACAATGCTAGTTATGAGGATTGGCTGAGGGAGTGGGACTTCAGAGTTTCGTGGATAGAAGAAGGAGGAGGTGATATGATTGAGACTTTTAAACTGTTGAGAGGTGGTTACAGGGTTGACACTGGGGAGTTCTTTTGCATGGTTGAACAGCGGGAAGGAGTCATGACAAGGGGCCATCCCTGGAAGTTATGAAAGGAAACTGTGAAAAAGGGGGTGAGGAGTGGTTTCTTTGTATGGAGGGTGGTTGAACCATGAAATGCATTGCCTGATGGAGTGGTGAGAGCGTGAACAGTCAATGCATTTAACGAGTGGTGTGATAGACTTTGTGTTTCCTAGGAGGGACCTACCTTGATAAGTCTTGATAGACTTGTGTTTCTTAGAAAGGACCTCCCACAATGAGTCTTTTTACTCCACGGAGGCCTGAATAATAATAATAATAATAATAATAATAATAATAATAATAATAATAATAACACGGTTGTAAAGTCAATAATTACTAAAATGAATGCTGATCACCATGTAACACTAAAAGAAAGGATTCTTAAATGAATTCTTCTTTCTAGTGATCACATATCATAAAAACTCCCAATGATTTCTTTTAGTGTCATTGCCTAACACCTACTCATACTCTACTTTTGCTAACTTTACTATGTGAGTCAGCTTCCCTGCTTGCTCTTTGCACCCCTATGTAACTGATTATGAGATAATTACTTGAAACAGCACATAACTGAAGGGACATGTGGTGTGAGAGTATTGGACCTGGTCATTGGTTCAGAGGATATATGCATAAGTAAGGTGTCCTCATTACCTCCAATTGGTGAGAGAGAGATCATGTGGTATTGACTTGGGAGGTTGCAAAATTTGTGGATTTCTCTCTTAAGAAGGGGTATATACGGAACTGCAGGTTAAGCAATTATAACAAGCTTCAGAATAAGCTTACAGCAGTCCCATGGCAGAACATATTGCAGGGGAAAGATGTTAGCAGTGCATGGAATAAAATCAGCAGGTATCTGAGGAAGGCAATATCAGATTGTGTCCCCATGGTCAGGAAGACAAACAAGGTAGGTGATAGATGGATGAGTAGTAGTATCAAGCTTAATCTGCAAAAAAAGAAAATGTTATGGAGAATTTACAAGGAGAAAGGTGATCAATACACCCATGAGCAGTACAAGGCTCAAACTAGCAAAGTTACCAGCATAGTAAGAAAAGCTAAATCAGATTATGAGATGACCTTAGCCAAGAAGATCAAGGGTAATCCCAAAGAGTTCTTTCTCGATGTGGAAAGTAAAAGGAAGAATGACTTTGGAAGGATAACCTTAGTGTGTGCTGATGGTATTGAGGTGACTAATTCAATTGTAATTGTAGAGTTACCCAGTGATCATCACCCAAGTGAGAATATCTCTGTACCTGTAGCAATAACTAATGTGAGAATTGAAGTTAAGAAATCAGAGGTACTTAGTATATTGCAAAATATAAATGCAAACACTGCTGTAGGTTTAGATGGAATATCAGCTTGGGTGTTGCGTGAATGTGCAAAGGAATTGTCAACGCCTCTTACTTGGTTATTTAACTTAAGTTTAAGTTAAGAAAGACAAAATTCAAGAATGTATGGATCAGGATATGATACTCTATAAGGGCCAACATGGTTTTGTTAAAGGTCAATCCTGTCTTAGCAATTTATTAACTTTATATAATAGAATGACATCTGAGTTGCACAAAGGAAATGGCTACACAGTGGTACTTCTGGATTTTCCTAAGGCTTTAGACTGGATTCCCTATGGAATACTGTTGTGCAAATTGGAGCAGATGGGGATGGTTACTAAACTGGTGATATGGATAGGAGAATGGCTCAGGGAGAGATACCAGAAGATGGTATATGGAGGAGCAGAGTTCATTATGAGGCAGGTGACCAGTGGGGTGCCTCAGGGCTCTGTGCTTGGGCCATTGTTGTTTAATTTGTACATAAATGATATTGGAAATGGCTTAAAGGGAGATATTCAGTTGTTTGCTGATGATGATGCAAAGTTGGGTAGCGCAATAAAAAATCAAGCTGATGTTGAGAGTTTGCAAGATTATTTAAATAAGCTGGCAAAATGGGCAATAGGTAATGAATGTCAGTTCAATGTGGAAAAGTGTAAAGTTATGCATTTTGGGATTAAAAGATTACCAGCTGTGTACTACATTGATGGAACGATACTCCAAGATATTGATGAGGCTATGGACTTAGGGATGTTGGTCGATAGGAAGATGAAGTTCAGTGGACACATTGCTCAAGTGTCCAAGATTGCACATAGGATTACTTGGTTATTGAGGAACACACTAACACCTAGAGATAAAGAGGTTATTGTTCCCCTTTACAAAAGCGTTGATACTTCCACATTTGGATTACTGTGCTCAAGTCTGGTCACCTGGATTCCTTGGAGATGAGGAGGTTTTGAAGAGGGTTTAGAGGAGAGTGACTAAGTTGGTGAGTGATGTAAAAAATGCTTCCTACATTGATAGATTGAGAGCTTGTGGATTGAAGAGGTTGGTTGATAGGCTGAGAAGAGGGGATATGATAGAAACATTTAAATTACTAAAAGGTTTATATAAGATTGATGCAGAGGAAATGTTTCCACTGTGTGATAGTGATGGAAGAACAAGAGGTCATCCCTGGAAATTAAGGAAAAGTGTAGTTAACAAGGGTGTGAGAACGAGGTTTTTTGCCTGGAGGGTGGTGAATGAGTGGAATGCATTGACTGACTCAGTTGTGAGGTCATCATCTGTAAATGAATAAGAGAAGAGATATGATAGATATTGTTTTGATAGTTTGAGTCTCCTGAGATGAGTCTATTGACTCCATGGAGATACCCGTAATAATAATAATAATAATAGCAATAATAATAATTATTATAATAATATAATAATAATATTTTAATAATAATAATAATAATCTCCACTCATCTTGTGTCTCCACAATGCTTTTTCTTTCAGATTGCATGCTGCACCTCTTCATTCATCCATTTTATACCTACCTTATTTAATCTCCTGACCTTTGGAATACACTCTGTCATTGCCGTTATGAAATACTTCCTACTAGAGACATTGATTTCAGTGGCATCACGTGTCCATTTCTGCTGGGTATGCTGTCTTGGCTTCTGCAACCCTGCTACACAATTCACTTCAGTTTGACAGCATGATTGCACTTTTATCGATGAATAAAAGTTTTAAGAGTGTTTATCACATCAGTGCTCTTCTTAATTGGTGTGATGCAATTAATGTAGGAATAACTTTGAATACTTTAATTTATGAATTAACAATTTGAGTCATAGACCTACTTGGGACCTAAAGAACCCTGTGTATCGACCATTTTTATAGCTTTATTTAAAAAATTGCTGTGCAGTATTTCTATAGAATATCCATATAATTATTTTTTGTCTTTTAGTTAGCATCTTTGACAATTATGGAACAAAAAGTTTAGTTATACATGTGGTATGGGCTCCAGAAACAGGTTGCAAGATATCAAGGTTTTTGAAGAAAAAAAAACACGTTAATTTTTTTATTAGTTGCTACTTATATTTACTTCTTTAGTGTTTGACAAATTCAACAAATTCAGTCCAAATATTTCTTATATGTTACATAAATAATTAAAATTATAAATAAACTTTATGTGTGTTATTATTATGATGAAAATATCATTTTACATAGGGGTGTACATCAGTATAATTATCTACTATTGGCCACGAGTTGTACATTATTGAATTAGGTCATTTGGTTTTTGAAATGCAAGGCATATTACATAACATTATACATACTCTCTCTCTCTCTCCCTCCCTCTCGGATCTCCTCATATCTGAGGACTCGTGACCTTCCTGATGATGCTTCGCCATTTCTTTCTCCCCTGTGCTTCTCTTATTGCTTGTTCTAGTTTAAGTCCAGTGATTCTTGATATTTGGTCAATTCGCCTTTAGGAAGTTTTCCTCTTTTTCTTTTCCCACACGGTTTTCCATAGATGATTATTTTTTCAAGGCAGTTGCCTTCCCTTCTACATATGTGTCCAAAATATTGCAGTATTCTCTTTTCAATTATATTTATCAGGATATTCAGTTCTTCTAGGATACTTTTTGTTTGTTCACTTTTCTGTCCAAGACACTCAAAATCCTCAATTCTCCTGTCATCTTTTGTCATTGTCCAAGACTCAAAAGCATAGAGAAAGATCGAAAAAACTAAGGTTTCTACAAGCTTAATTTTCATCTTTTTATAGATATGCCTGTCTTTCCAGATCTTAATTAAATCAGTCATCGCTTTCTCATCTAGTGCTATTCTTCTTCTTGTCTCTTTTTTTTACATCCATTTTTTTTGTTATTAATAAAAAATATTATTAATATTTTTTTCACTCCAAGGTAATGGAAATGGTCAACAATTTCAGTTCCTTCTATATCTATCTCTTTGGCGTTTAAAATCATCATCATCATCATCATCATTATTATTATTATTATTATTATTATTATTATTATTACCACCCCAAGACCTCATGGAGTCAAAGACTCATCTGGGAGGTCCTTTTATCACACACACACACAGCTCATCATACTGTGTTTTAAACACATTCAAACTCTTTGCAGACACCACATTCTCAGGCAAGGCATTCCAATCATTCACAACTCTGCACGAAAAAACCTGCCTCTCACTCCCCTATTCACATCCTCATTATACAGTTTCCAGGGACCTCTGGTTCTCCCCTGATCTCCCACTATTCTCTATAAAACCTCTCCAGCATTGATCCTATAACAACCCCTTACCAACTTGTAGGTCTTTATCTCCCCCTCTTCCTCCTGTCCACCAGACTCTGCAAATTATATCTTCTCAATCTTTCCTCATACTCGACATTCCAGAGGTCAGAAACTACCTTAGTCAGTCTCCTTTGGACCCTTTCCAACATCTTTTCATCCTTCTGAAAACCCAGTACCAAATCTGGGCACAATAGTCCATGTGTGGCTTAATCAAAGCAATTGTAATCTTATACAACGGAACAAGAATTTCCATACTTCTACACGTCAGTGTCCTCTGCATCATTCACAGAAGTCTTTCTGTTGTCTTCACAATTTTGGCGATGTGTCCCCTAAATTTTAGATCCTTATCCACTATCAACCCCAAGTCTCTTATTTCCTCTACCTCCAACAATATATTCTCACCAAGCATAAATTCTGCATCCCATCTTTGTTTTCCAAATTTTAAAACCTTACATTTTGCAACATTCAACTCACATCCCCATTTCCGTGCCCAATCACTCACTCTATTCAAGTCTTCCTGAAAGGCCACAACATCTTCACTACACTTCATGGTTCGTCCCAACTTTGCATCATCTGCAAACAACTGAATATCTCCATCCAAATCTTCACCTATATCATTAATATATAAGTTAAAGAGTAATGGACCTAAAACATACCCCTGAGGCACTCCACTAGTGACTTTCCTTTTCCTGGATATTGCTCCCCCATACACAACTTGTTGATACCTATCAGATAGCCAGTCTCCAATCCAATGCACCAATCTAATATCCAACCCCATCTGCTCTAGTTTGACTGTCAACCTATCATGAGGTACTCTATCAAAAGCCTTCGAAATCCAAGTATATTACTGTGTATCCTTCTGCTCTGTCCAAGGAAGCAGTCACTTTATTGTAATAAGTAAGTAGATTACTAAAACATGACTCCCTTTAGCAAATCAATGCTGTCCATCAAAGATAATACCATTGTTGTCAATCCAACTCTGTATCATAGTTCTCACAAGCTTCTCCAACAACTGGGGGGGCGCTAGTGGGCCAAGTACTGCGGACGTGTTTTGAAGAGCTCCTGATTCAGATAAGTTTTTACTAGGAATAATTAAGTATATATGCGTAATTGTTTGAGTAAGAGCGGCTGTAAACGTTGTACGCTACCGGTATTATTAGTGTGGGTTTTTTTTTTTTTCTTGTCTAAACTAAATTACGAAATCGTTATTATTAGACCTATAACCGGCAGAGAGAAAAAAAAAAATGGCGGCGGCATTGTCATTCCATGATTTGAATGTACTGAAAGTACTGAAACAAAGAAAGATGAATGACAGTAAAATTGAGAAGAATGATAGCGAAAGTTGGACTCATGTTAGTCCGAAAGTACGGAAACAAAGAAAGATAAATGAGTGTGAAAGTGAGAAGAATGATAGTGAAAGTTGGACGTATGTTGGACCGAAAGTACGGAAACAAAGAAGGATGAATGAGAGGGAATGTGAGAAGAGGGGGTCGAGAGTTAGAAAGTTAGAAAGATTTAATGATAGAGAGAATGTGTCGCGAGGTTCGGAAAGTGAATTAGATTGGATGAGGCAAGAAATGAAATGGATGCGGAATGAAATTAAGAGAATTCAGGTCAAAACTATTACAATAAATCATGATGGCATGAAAGAGTTAACGAAAGATGAGCGAGTGGCATTGTATGGCGACTCCATTATTAAAGGTGTGCTAGAGGATAAAATGCACAAGGTATGTTTTCCAGGCGGTAAAATAAGTAGAGTGATTGAGGCATTGGATATGAGGCGGGAGCAAGCAAAAGAGTTAATTGTATTAATTGGTACAAATGATTTGAGAGAGAACAAAGAGCATGTCAAAATGAATGTCAAGAGACTGCTTGGAAAGATAAAAGAGAATAGTGTGACAGGAAGGGTGGTCAGTGTGTTGCCTAGGTATGATTGTGGTGAAATGAGGCAGAGAGCAAGGATTATGAATGGTATTCTGGCTGAAATGTGTGAGGAGACGGGAGTACAGTTTGTTAATGTGTGGAATGAGTTTGAGGGATGAAGTGAGCTGTATGGGAGCGATGGACTGCATTTGAGTGGTTATGGTGTGAGTCGCTTGGAGAGACTGCTGCTGGAAGGTAGAGAAGTGAATAGAGAGAATGAATCAGATCGAGAGGGGAGTGATATGGAAGAGCAGGAGAGTAAGACAGGAGAGATTGAAGAAGTGGAAAACAATGGAGAGGTGAGTGGTATGAGTATAGAAAATGAGAGAATGGGTGTGAAAGAGGAGCAGGGAAACGGGGAGGCCCAGGGTGGACAGGGATACACAGCGTGAGAAAGGTGGATGCTCCAAGAGGAGGTGAGATCATGTGTAGGCAGGAAAGTAATGGGATGACCAGGGATCAAGAGGGAACAGATGTTGTTGCAAAGGGTTCTAAAATGAAGAAGCAGAAAGAGAAATGGCCCGAGTTCAGCATGGAGAGAGCACATCGAGTGAATGGTATCAGTGGAACTAGCTGTAGATCCAGAAATGAGTTGTTGTGTTTGTATACCAATGCTAGAAGCATAAGAAACGAGGCCGATGAAATGGTTGCACTAATTGCTTCTGTGCACCCAGAGATTGTCGGAATAAGTGAGACATGGTTAGATGAGGACGACATCCTGACAGGAATGGAGAAAGGTATGATGTGTTTCGTGAGGATAGAAGGGATAAAAAGGGAGGGGGAGTGCTATTGATGATAGAGAAAGAGTTATGTCCATACAAGGTAGAGATACAAGAGGGAAATGGGGCCAGTGGTTTTGAGGCAGTATGGTGTGAGATAGAGGTGAATAGAATCAAATACTTGGTGGGATGTTGTTATAGACCTGGTAATGTGGATGGTGGTGATAGTGAAATGTATAGTCAAATAAGCCAAGCAAATAAGAAAAGGGTGATCATTATGGGTGATTTTAATTATGGCAATATAGACTGGAATGAAGTGATAGCGACTGGAAGTAAAGAAAATGAGTTTCTTGAGTTTTTGAGGGATAACTACCTCAGACAGTATGTAACAGAGGGCACACGAGTATTAAGGGTCTTGGATTTGGTCATCTCATCGGAGGATGTAATTATAAATGAGGTGTCAAATCATCCACCAATTGGTGAAAGTGACCATGAGGTGATTACCTGGGTGGTTGCCAGCAGTGCAAGGACCCCTGTGAAAAAAGGGTATATGTGGAACTAAAAGGGGGGTGATTATGAAGAGCTCAGGAGGCAGCTTGCAGATGTAGCATGGAATGAGGAGTTAGCTGGAAAAGAGATCAATGCAGCTTGGGGGATTTTCAAAAACTATTTAGTAGATGCAATGTCTAAATGTATACCATGGGTGAGAAGGTTAAATAAGGTAGGTGTGAGATGGATGAATAAAGAGATTAAGCATGCAATACAGAAAAAAAAAGGCATTGTGGAGACAGCATAAGAGAAGTGGAAGTAACCAATTTCATGAGGTCTACAAAGACCAGGCAAGGAGGGTGACTTGGTTGGTGAGAGCAGCTAAAGAGAGGTATGAACAGCAGTTAGCTAATGAAGCCAAAAAGAATCCTAGGGAGTTCTTTCGATATGTAGCCAGCAAAAGAAAGAATGATTATGGAAGGATGACATTGATTGGAGGAAATGGTATAAAGACAGCTGTTGCAGAATGTGTTGTGGAGATACTTAATGAGCAATTCATAAAGATCTTTCAATCTTGTGAATGTGACTTCATGGAGAGATTAAGAGCAGTTGATGATGGGGAGGAGAGACTGACTGTAAGTGAGCAAGAGGTGTTTGGGGAGTTGAGTAAACTAGATGTAAATAAGGCTGTGGGACTTGATAATATATCACCACGTATTCTGAAGGAGTGTGCTAGAGAGTTGACACCTGCCTTGACATATTTTTTTAATACGAGTCTTGCACTTGGTCAAGTTCCTAAAGAGTGGAAGGAGGGCAAGATTGTGCCACTTCATAAAGGAGGTGATCGAACTCAAACATCAAACTATAGGCCTATCTGTGTGTCAGGTGTTGTGGTTAAGTTGTTGGAGAAGCTTGTGAGAACTAGGATCCAGAGTTGGGTTGACAACAATGGTATAATTTTTGATGGACAGCATGGATTTGCTAAAGGGAGGTCATGTTTTAGTAATCTACTTACTTATTACAATAAAGTGACTGCTTCCTTGGACAGAGGAGAAGGATACACAGTAATATACTTGGATTTCGCAAAGGCTTTTGATAGAGTACCTCATGATAAGTTGACAGTCAAATAGAGCAGATGGGGTTGGATATTAGATTAGTGCATTGGATTGGAGACTGGCTATCTGATAGGTATCAACAAGTTGTGTATGGGGGTGCAATATCCAGGAAAAGGAAAGTCACTAGTGGAGTGCCTCAGGGGTCTGTTTTAGGGCCATTACTATTTAACTTATATATTAATGATATTGGTGAAGATTTGGATGGAGATATTCAGTTGTTTGCAGATGATGCAAAGTTGGGACGAACCATAAAGAGTAGTGAAGATGTTGTGGCCTTGCAAGAAGACTTGAATAAATTGAGTGATTGGTCAAGCAAATGGGGATGTGAGTTCAATGTTGCAAAATGTAAGGTTTTAAAATTTGGAAAACAAAGATGGGATGCAGAATTTATGCTTGGTGAGAATATATTGTTGGAAGTAGAGGAAATAAGAGATCTGGGGGTGATAGTGGATAAGGAACTAAAATTTAGGGGACACATCGCCAAAATTGTGAAGACAACACAAAGACTTCTGGGAATGATGCGGAGGACACTGACATGTAGAAGTAGGGAGATACTTGTTCCAATGTATAAGGCTTTGATTAGGCCACACTTGGACTATTGTGCCCAGATTTGGTCACCGGGTTTTCAGAAGGATGAAGAGATGTTGGAAAGGGTCCAAAGGCGAATGACTAAGGTAGTTTCTGACCTCTGGAATGTTGAGTATGAGGAAAGATTGAAAAGATGTAATTTGCAGAGTCTCGTGGAGAGAAGGAAGAGGGGAGATATGATAGAGACCTACAAGTTGGTAAGGGGTTGTTATAGGATCAATGGTGGAGAAGTTCTACAGAGAATAGTGGGAGATCAGGGGAGAACCAGAGGTCATCCCTGGAAACTGTATAAGGAGGGTGTGAGTAAGGGAGTGAGAGGCAGGTTTTTTTCGTGCAGAGTTGTGAGTGATTGGAATGCCCTGCCTGAGAGCGTGGTGTCTGCAAGTAGTTTGAATGTGTTTAAGACACGGTATGATGAGATGTGTGTGTAAGATAAAAGGACCTCCTAGATGAGTCTTTGACTCCATGAGGTCTTGTTTTAATAATAATAATAATAATAACTTAACCACAACACCTGACACAGAGATAGGCCTATAGTTTGATGCTTGAGTTCGATCACCTCCTTTATGAAGTGGCACAATCTTGCCCTCCTTTCACTCTTTAGGAACTTGACCAAGTGCAAGACTTGTATTAAAAAAAATATGTCAAGGCAGGTGTCAACTCTCTGGCACATTCCTTCAGAATACGCAGTGATATATTATCAAGTCCCACAGCCCTATTTATATCTAGTTTACTCAACTTCCCATACACCTCATGCTCACCTACAGTCAGTCTCTCCTTCCCATCATCAACTGCTCTCAATTCCCTCCGTGAAGTCACATTCACAAAATTGAAAGATCTTTATGAACTGTTTTAAGTATCTCCACCACACATTCAGCATCAGCTGTCTTTATAACCATTTTTGGTTTTATCTTGATTTATTCGTAAACTGTGGCTTAAGCTTTCCCATTCTAATTGATTTAGGATGGATTTTAATTCCTGTTCTCTTGTTGCTATTGTCACTATGTCAGCTTCATATTGTAGGTTAGTGATTGTTTGGCTACCTAATTTAATGCCTCCATTCCACTTTTCTGGAGATCTTTTCATTACAGTTTTGCTGTAAAGGTTGAATAGTAATGGTAAGAGTATGCATCCTTGTCTTGATCCTTTTTCAAATTGGAATGCAGGGGACAATGAGTTTTCAATATTCACTTTTGCTTGATTTCCTTGATAGAAGTTCTTTATGAGGGTTATTAGATGGTTTGGTATATTCCTGATTCTTGCATGATATCCCACAAGTTATCTCACCTCATGCAGTCAAAGTCCTTGGAGTAATCTATAAAGCATATATAAAGGCTTAAGTTGATTTCTCTTGCTTTTTCAATTATTTGTCTGATGTTAGATATATTAACTCTAGTCCCTCGACCTTTTCTGAATCCTGGATATATTAACTCTAGTCCCTCGACCTTTACTGAGATCTGATGGTCTATAAAACTTTGTAATCTCTCCTTAATAATGTGTAGTAAAATCTTGCTGGTATATGAGATAAGGGCAATGGTGTGGTAGTTTTTACAGTTGTTGTGATTGCTTTTTTTGTAGATTGGGATAATGGTGGAACTAGTCCAGTCATTCGGCCATCTTACAGATTTTGTTGCATAAATCATGTATCCAGTTGACTGCATTCTCTCCAAGGTTTTTCAGCATTTCAGCTGGTATTGAATCAGGACCTGGGGCTTTGTTTTTCCTTATTTTTTTGATTGCTTGTTCTACTTCACTTTTGAGGATCTCCGTTTCCATTTTCATGTTTTCCATAGCTCCTTTGTCTTCTTGTTGAATAGCTGGGTCCTTGTAAAGCTCGGTGCAATACTCTTTCCATCTTCTGGCTATGTCATTAGTGTCATTTAAGATCTTGCCATTTTCCTCTGCAATTATATTAAGTTTTGGTTTGAATTTTTTGGTTATATCCTTAGCCTTCTTGAATAAATCTGTTGTTTCATTAGAGTTGGAGTGTCTTTCTATTTCTTTACAGATGTTTTGGATATAGTTATATTTTATATTTTGGACAAGATTTCTTAATAGCTTTATTTAGGTTCAGGTAATTTGGGTTTTGCCAATCTGTTGTTTTAATTGTTTCCTTTTTTCAATTAGTTCTAGGGTTTCTTTTGTAATCCATGGACTACCATTCTTTTTTATTGGGATGTTTTTGGCACCTAAATCAAACCATTGCACAGATTTTGCAATGGTTTGTTTTAGGTGTGTTTAATACAATTCAATCCTTTGTTCCTATTTCTTTACAGATGTTTTGGATATAGTTATATTTTATATTTTGGACAAGATTTCTTAATAGCTTTATTTAGGTTCAGGTAATTTGGGTTTTGCCAATCTGTTGTTTTAATTGTTTCCTTTTTTCAATTAGTTCTAGGGTTTCTTTTGTAATCCATGGACTACCATTCTTTTTTATTGGGATGTTTTTGGCACCTAAATCAAACCATTGCACAGATTTTGCAATGGTTTGTTTTAGGTGTGTTTAATACAATTCAATGCTTTGTTCCTGAGGTATGCTTTTTTGTTTCTTGAGCTCTGATTCAATCTCCATTATACATACATTTTGGGTAATATTCAGTTACCTTTTAGTATCGGCAACCAGGATTGTCCAATATATAAGCACAATACTGTTATAGCAAATAAAAATTGCAATATGAATGTTGAGAATTGCAGATGATTAGAACACAAATATTACTAGAAATATGTAGTAAAATAATGAAATATGGGCTGTTTTATACATCAGTGCATGTGCCAGTATTTTTCCTTAGTGTGGAAATCTTCAAAACACACGCCTAGACAAAGTGGGACATCACACTGCTTGCAGTATACAGTTGTGTACTTTCTTTCCTGTCTTCCAGATGTTTGTTTTACTTTTTCTGCACACACTTGTATTTCCTCTATCCTCCTCTTCCCTTACTTTCTGGAGTGATGGGAACCACATATGGAAAATGATTTCTTCCAATAAGATGTCCACTTTCCTGAGGAGCTGCAGGTTGGTTGGCATGTGTCTAGTCCAGCTGATATCACAAGACTTTCAACTACTATTATTATTATTATTATTACATGACACCTCCAGGGAGTCCAAAGACTCATCAAGGGAGGACACCTACTCTACAACTCTCCGTCTCCACCACTCAATCCAACTACAATGAACCGCTCTGCTTTCATCTACACCAACACCATCTACCGCTGACCACCACCACCACCGTCACCACTAGTATTTTCACAGACAATCACAATCGTTCATTGCCACGGCAGGATTCGAACCCACAGCCTTTTGGCTGGAGAGCGGATACGTTAACTACTCGTCCAACCAGGCCGGCACTGCTTCAACATATTGTTATAGTCAGATATTCCTGTGGGTTTTGTTATATAATATATATGAGTTCACTATTGTGAGATCCAGAATGATCTATGATCCACTCCAACTTTTAATTTATTGTAGTCAGCAATAGCAGCTGGTTTTTGTCTTCTGGTGTTGTCCTCTCACATCAGTCTCCATCATCTCATCATATGTTTGGTGGACAGAATGTAGACATCTCAAACATCCTTCCATTTCACTTCTAGCAGGTGTTCTCATCGTCTTGATACTCGCTCTCTTTTCTTCAGTTTTTGTTTGAAAGCCTGTTTTGGCATTTCACATCTATTTGGCATAACTATCTCAACAGCTTTGGTACCATTTTGCCATAAATTATTGAAAACAGAATTCAAATCTTCCTTATCAGTGCTCCCTATATAGACTTCAGCCATACACATATATCCAGATTTTGCCTCACACAGCTCAAAAAGGTTTCATGGCATATTTCTCAGTTTTCCCTTTTATGAATGCTCTGAAGTGTACTCTTCCTCTGAAGCCACAAATCCCTTCATCATTCTGGAGTGAAGAAAGTTTGGAAATCATTGATAATTTATTGAACACTGGACAAAGTTTGTACAGAGGGTCATGTCCAGGATTTCCCCTAGGAATGTTTGTCTCATTGTTATTGAGATGAAGGAATGTCAGAATAGAAAAGAAGCGATCGCGAGATATCTGGAGAGAAGAGGCAAATTTTGAATCGTAAACAGGTTTGGTAGGCCAGTAATCCCTAATTCTGGGTTTCCTAACAAGGTCCATGTGCAAAATAATAGTCAGAAAACATTTCATTTCGGATATGGTAACAGGTTTCCATCTTGAGAAAATTGAATGTTTAGGTAATGGCCCTTTCCTTTTTTCTGCTGCAAGTTGTTGTACAGCATATCATTTGGTTTCAGTTTTCATATCAGATATAACATTGTTATTTATGAATATTTCAAAAACTTGAAAAAGGAATAAATTTTCATTGATGTTGGATGCATGAGATATGCCAGGTACTTATGGTATGTCTTGCATAGTACCCTCATTTTTCCAGTTAAACTGAGCATCATTTGGTTGCCGACTGCCACTTCTCCTGATACTCACACACCACAACATGACTTGCTGAATGACCTTGAATTTGGTCACACCTCTTTCGAAGTTCTGCATCACTGTCGCTTGACTTGGAACTCACATTTATGGGAAGATCTGCTTCCTCTTGTTCTGGATCACTGTTTGTCCAATCATCTAATTCAAATCCTTCATAATCAAGAATTTCCTCGAGCATTTGTTCTAATTCATGTTCACTCAAGAACCATTTTACACCTGCTGCTTTGGGCACCACTGGGTCCTGGTCTCTGTCCATGGTGACAGAGAAATTCAAACTGATCTCTCAGGTCACAAGAAGAAAGTCGTGAATCCCTTATATTGTTTAGATTGGAGAAGCCAGAGTTATGATGGCACGATGTAATATAAACATGAACAAATGCGATAGTACGTCACGCAGCTGATGGACAGGCTTTACGATATACTAATATAAATTCCCTTTTTTATTGATAAAAGTCAACCATCCTCATGGATAATGAAGCTGAAGGTTCAAATTTAACTACAGTACAGTCTGATAATGAATTTTAAGCATATATTATTATTTTCAGAATTTTTAATTTAGCGATGTAAATATACATTGATGGGATTCTGGGTTCACACGCGATGGATGTCTATTTACATTGATAAGGCTCAAAGTGTTAATTGTAACCAAATCTGTGCAGAGGGAGGCAATGTGTTTGTTTTAAGATATATTAGAAAACAATAATGAAGGAGAATGCTATATTTAATTGGTAATTAATTAACGGAATTCACAACGCATATGAAGTATATTAATTAAAGATACTTTAATGAATCACTTCTATATTTCGGCAATGTCACATTGCCATCTTCGGGAACATAAAGATATGGTATGTGCACTAAGGAACTAACAAAGCAAATGAGGAAGAAAGTAATAAACTAATTCTGTTCCTAAAGTCCTAATGGTGCCCTCTTGCGGGCTAATTTGGTAGTCTTGGCCGTTGGGCTGAAGTTCTCATAATGAAAGTCTCCCAAATTTGGGGCAGTTTCATGCACCCAAATTTGTTGAGGTTAGGAACGTTTTTTAGAGCTGCTGAAGATTCTTTGAACAATCTTTCGTATTTAAACTTGCTGCGATGGATTATTTTTGTTTTCTTCCAACGAATTTTATGGTGGGTATCTAAGGCATGGTCTGCCAACCCAGAGCGGCTGTACAGGTGAAACCGGATGTAGTCTTGGTGTTCTGAAATCCTGATATTTGTTGTTCTGCCTGTTTGGCCAAAGTAGGACAATTTGCAGCTGCAAGGGACCTGGTATACACCAGGTAGGTCTAGGGGAAGTGGTTGGTCTTTAGTAGAGTGGATAAGGGATGCCAACTTTTTATATGGTCTGTAACAGGAAGTAAGGTCATATTTTTTGAGGATATTAGTTATTTTTTCAGAGGTGCCCTGGATGTAGGGGATAGTGATAGACTTGGTGTAGTCTTTATTGTGGAGGGGGGGAGGGGGGGTTGTGGTTATTAGGTTTTAGTATTTTTTGGATTTTCTTGGGGTTATAGCCATTGGCTAAGAAAGTGTTGAGGATGTGGTTTAGTTCAATAGTCAGGGCCTTGTCATCTGAGCAGATTAATTTTGCCCTGTTATATAGTGTTTTTATCACCCCAGATTGTTGTGAGGGGGGGGGGGGATTGCTGGTGGGTGAATGTATCTGCCAGTGTGGGTGGGTTTTCTGTAAACAGAGAAAACCAAAGATCTATCAAGCTGGCAGGTGATTGAAGTGTCTAGGAAGGGGAGGGTGTTGTTTTCCTCTTTTTCTAAGGTGAACTGGATTCTGGGATGTTGGTTGTTTAAGTGTGTTAGGAAGGAGTGGAGTGTGTCTGAGCCATGTGGCCAAATAGCAAACACATCATCAACATAACGAAGCCAAATAGTGGGTTTTTGTGGGGCGGAGTTTAAGGCTTTCTCTTCAAATGTCTCCATGAAGAAATTGGCCAAGGGTGGGGAAAGTGGTGAACCAATGGCTGTCCCCTCTATCTGTTTGTAGAATTTTCCTTGCCAAACGAAATAGCCTGAGTTCATTGTGAACTGAAATAGGGCTGAGATATTGGGAGGAAACTTGGCTTGGATGAGCTCAAGGGTTTCTTTGAGTGGGACATTAGTGAATAGGGAGGAGACGTCAAAACTGACCATTATGTCAGTGTGTTGGAGTGTGAGGTTTTCTATACTGGCTTTAAAGTGGGCTGAGTTTTTTATGTGTGATGGTGTGTTGCCAGTGTAGTGTGTGAGCGTTTTGGCTAAAT
This sequence comes from Typopeltis vanoorti, assembly GCF_054136105.1. Classification (NCBI taxonomy): domain Eukaryota; kingdom Metazoa; phylum Arthropoda; class Arachnida; order Uropygi; family Thelyphonidae; genus Typopeltis; species Typopeltis vanoorti. The sequence continues at coordinate 1,884,787 of NC_143560.1, read as the reverse complement.
GTTTGGCTAATTTATATGTGGGGGAATCAATGCCATCCACTATGGGACGCAATGGCACATTTTGTTTATGTATTTTTGGGAGTCCATATAATCGGGGGGGTCTAGAGTTATAAGGTTTAAGTTTGTTGGTGACTTCCACAGGCCAAGAAGTGACCTTCTTAAGGAGTCTGTGGATAGTTCTAATCTGAGAGTTGATTGGATTATATTCAATGGGGAGGTAAGTAGTACGGTAGTAGACCTTAAGTACGGTAGTAGACCTTAGTAGTAGACCTTAAGAAGGTCACTTCTTGGCCTGTGGAAGTCACCAACAAACTTAAACCTTATAACTCTAGACTCCCCTGATTATATGGACTCCCAAAAACACATAAACAAAATGTGCCATTGCGTCCCATAGTGGATGGCATTGATTCCCCCACATATAAATTAGCCAAACATTTAGCCAAAACGCTCACACACTACACTGGCAACACACCATCACACATAAAAAACTCAGCCCACTTTAAAGCCAGTATAGAAAACCTCACACTCCAACACACTGACATAATGGTCAGTTTTGACGTCTCCTCCCTATTCACTAATGTCCCACTCAAAGAAACCCTTGAGCTCATCCAAGCCAAGTTTCCTCCCAATATCTCAGCCCTATTTCAGTTCACAATGAACTCAGGCTATTTCGTTTGGCAAGGAAAATTCTACAAACAGATAGAGGGGACAGCCATGGGTTCACCACTTTCCCCACCCTTGGCCAATTTCTTCATGGAGACATTTGAAGAGAAAGCCTTAAACTCCGCCCCACAAAAACCTACTATTTGGCTTCGTTATGTGGATGATGTGTTTGCTATTTGGCCACATGGCTCAGACACACTCCACTCCTTCCTAACACACTTAAACAACCAACATCCCAGAATCCAGTTCACCTTAGAAAAAGAGGAAAACAACACTCTCCCCTTCCTAGACACTTCAATCGCCTGCCAGCTTGATGGATCTTTGGTTTTCTCTGTTTACAGAAAACCCACCCACACTGGCAGATACATTCACCAGCAATCCCACCACCCCCCCTCACAACAATCTGGGGTGATAAAAACACTATATAACAGGGCAAAATTAATCTGCTCAGATGACAAGGCCCTGACTATTGAACTAAACCACATCCTCAACACTTTCTTAGCCAATGGCTATAACCCCAAGAAAATCCAAAAAATACTAAAACCTAATAACCACAACCCCCCTCCCCCCCCTCCACAATAAAGACTACACCAAGTCTATCACTATCCCCTACATCCAGGGCACCTCTGAAAAAATAACTAATATCCTCAAAAAATATGACCTTACTTCCTGTTACAGACCATATAAAAAGTTGGCATCCCTTATCCGCTCTACTAAAGACCAACCACTTCCCCTAGACCTACCTGGTGTATACCAGGTCCCTTGCAGCTGCAAATTGTCCTACTTTGGCCAAACAGACAGAACAACAAATATCAGGATTTCAGAACACCAAGACTACATCCGGTTTCACCAGTACAGCCACTCTGGGTTGGCAGACCATGCCTTAGATACCCACCATAAAATTCGTTGGAAGAAAACAAAAATAATCCATCGTAGCAAGTTTAAATACGAAAGATTGTTCAAAGAATCTTCAGCAGCTCTAAAAAACGTTCCTAACCTCAACAAATTTGGGTGCATGAAACTGCCCCAAATTTGGGAGACTTTCATTATGAGAACTTCAGCCCAACGGCCAAGACTACCAAATTAGCCCACAAGAGGGCACCATTTTAGGACTTTAGGAACAGAATTAGTTTATTACTTTCTTCCTCATTTGCTTTGTTAGTTCCTTAGTGCACATACCATATCTTTATGTTCCCAAAGATGGCAATGTGACATTGCCGAAATATAGAAGTGATTCATTAAAGTATCTTTAATTAATATACTTCATATGCATTGTGAATTCCGTAAATTAATTACCAGTTATATTTAATTGTATATTAAATTACTTAGAGGTGTAAAATTTGGAAGAGGAGGACAAAGCTTACCATCTTCGACTACAATACTGTTTCCCATTGTAAATATGGGCAAAAAATGTATAAATTTATAGAAGTTATATATTAAAAACTTGCCTACCACCTCAATTCACACTTCATGCATGGAAAACAGATGAAACTCAGTAAACAAAAACAGCAACTCATTATAACGTTCAGTTGGATTGGTTGACACAATAACAATCACAGCCTCTAGGTATTATTGTCTCAGAGCTCACCCTGCCTTGCCTTCTGAGTGGTTTAAAACTATTAAAACGCTAAGAATCTGTAAATCTTTTCAAAGGGCTCAAAGGTCTATGCATTTTGAACGCATACCCTGGCTATCAATGCGAATGCAATGCAATGTTTACACTTCAAAAAGTGTCCTCTTCATGAAACATTAGTATATTGTGTTTACTTTTAGGGATTACATGAAGTCTGAAAACAATCAGGGGAGTTTTTTTTAACAAGAATAAATGCAAAAATATAATATTGGTGATATTGCTATTCGGTGGATGAGCACTGCACACCTAGCGCATCCTGAATATTCACCCTGATTGATTTCCTTCCCATGCCATTCCTCATTCCATGATATCACTGCAAGCCACCTCTTGAATTTGCCATAATCACATATAGTTCCTTATAGTTCCATATATAACTCTTTATCACAAAAAAAAAAGTCCTGATTTATGGCTCACAAGTGATCACTTAATGGTAACTTTCACAAAATGGAGGAAGATGTGACACTTCATTTTCAACAATATCCTCTGATGAGATAATCAAATCCAAGACCCTCGATCCACGTGTGATCTCTGTTACATACTGCATAAGGTAGTTATCCTTACCCTTAAATACTCAAGAAATCCATTCTCTTTGATTCCTGATGCTGCCTCTTCATTCCAGTTTATATTACCATTACTGAAATTGCCCATAATGATCACACTTTTCTTATTAGCCAGATCAATTTGTCTAAACATTTCCTTCTCACTGCCTTCCACATTACCAAGTCTATAGCAACACCTCGCTAAACATTTCATCCTGTCCACCTCCACTTCACACAATGCTACTTCAAAACCACTGTCATTATCTGCTTCTTGAATCTCCACCACAGATGGGCTCAACTCCTCTGACATCATGAATAACACTCCTCCTCCCTTTTTGTTTTGTTGGTCTTCACGAAAGAATACATATACTTCCATCTCTATTTCTGTCGGAATACCATCCTTGTTCAAACATGGTCTCACTTATAACAAGTTTTTGGCAAATGAACTCTTTCATCACTACAGTTTCATTCCCTTTGTTTCAAATACTTCTAGTATTTGTAAACATACACACTAGCTCATTTCTGTTTCTATAAGAAGTCCCACTAACCCCATTTCCTGGACATGCATCCTCTATACTCTTCCCTGTCCATTCCTATCTATCATCACTGATATTACATCCTCCTCAGACCTAAATGTCACTCCTGCATCCTTGACTGTGTCAATCCTTTCCTGTGCACTCATACATCTACTCCTGAAACCATCATCTATACTTTTCATATGGTGTCCCCTGACCTTCCCCATTTTCCTGCCTACTCTTTGTTCCTTCTTTCTCATTCTCTTCACTTGTGCCCTCACCTTTCACAAACTTGCCTACCATACTCTCCAGCTCTTCCACAACTCTTGCTTCTCAGGCCTTACATTAACTTCAGTCATTCTCTCTCTCTCTCTCTCTCTCTCTTTCTCTTGCAGCACAGTTTCTACAGTTATAGCCACCATAGTGCAATTGGAAGAATAGCCGAAAATTGCGCCCTTCGATTGGAAAAGACATGGGTTCAATTCTCGTCGTGACAAGGGGAATCCTTATATGGGCTTTTTCAGTTGAAGGTGAGTTAGCCGATCTCATATGGTAGTAGCTGGGTTTTTCTCCTGGAAACTCGAGTTTTTCATCCCGCATACAGACAAATCAGCCTTCAGAACACAAGCAATTTAAAGACAAAAAAATACTGTTGTTGGTGATGATGGGCGATAGATGGCATTGATGGTAGCAGTGTCGTAGTTGAGAATTAAGAAGTGGAGAGGATAAGATGTATTTAGCGAGGTACAGTAGCGTGCCCCTCCCACGATGCATCCTTGGACTCCCTGGAGGTGTCATGTAATAATAATAATAATAAATGACTCACACCAAATCCATTCAAATATAACCCATCTCTTTTATACAGCGTTATCTTCGGTCATCCCCACACATTCATAAAATGAACTCCATTTTCCTCAGACAATTTTGCTAGAGTACTATTTGCAATCTTCACTCACTTCTCCACTCATCGTTATCATACCTGGGCAGCATGCCAACTACCTTACCCATCACAGTGTTATTTTTCAGTCTGCTGCTTAACAGCCTCATAACAGCCCTGCTTACAGTCTTATTGTTACCAATCAAATGATTCTGCCAACTACCATACTACAAACAGACTTTGTGCACCTTTTCACTATCCACACCTCTTATCACCGAATCTCCATACATTGCCACTTTCAAAACATTTCATATTTCTTTCAAGTCTTTCATCTCATTCTTCCTCACATTCCAATGTGAATCCATAATTCTCCTCTTCATATGTTTAATCTCTTGCTTCAACTTTGCCAACTCATCTTTCATATCTTCAGTTATTTTTTCCGTGCCATTTATGCAAATTGCATTTTCACTACCTTGCACTTCTGCTGTCTCACCACTTATAATATAAGAGCAAGTGGAGTTAATAGTATGGCTGAGAGCTTGAACAGTACTGGCAAGCCAGCAATGAAGATCACTACCTCGTTGCCACTTTCACCTGCTGGGTTGCCAGTGGGCAACCCAGCAGGTGAAAGTAGTACTGTTCAAGCTCTCAGCCATACTATTAACTTCACTTGCTCCTATATTTCCGAAAAGATCCACAATCTTTAAGTATATGGAGCATCGAAAATTGACAAACCTGATCTCTCCACTACACCCAGCTGTTGATAGTTTAGACATTCCCCATGCAAACTTGCTAATCAATTGACTAAATCACTGGTCCTCCTCACTGGTAGCTTTTTCTCCTTTGTAAAAATTTCTGTTAATTTTAAAAGGATATTAAAATAACATATCCTAAAAAAAGTTCCAACATAATGATTTACTATTTACTATTGCACTGGAGCCAAGAGCAGAGTAATCTGTTGATATTTGAGTATTAAAGGCTTCACTTGGGAGAACACCATATACAAACAGATAAAGGGGACAACCATGGGCTCTCCCCTTCTTCTTGCAGTGAATTTTTATGTGGTGCATTTTAAAAAACATGCTCTTAATACCATCATTCTCAAACATATCTGGCTAAGATATATCGATGATGTGTTCTCTGTTTGGCTGCATAGTTCAGACAGATTAGCCTCTTTTCTCCACCACCTATCGAGATGGTGGAGAAAAGTCTAATCTGTCCTTTCCCATCATTCCCTTCTCCCATCACCTCACATTATGTTCTACATATAGATCATATTAATGCCATTACTATTCACTATGTCCAGGGCACTTCTGAAAAAAAAAAAACAACAGCCAGAACTTTAAAGAAATATCATATCTGCACTGCTTTCAAAACTAATTGAAGTGGCTGCCCTTATCTACTCTCTCACTTCTCTGTTCAGGTGTTTACAAGGTTCCTTATTCTTGCAGCATATCTTCTTTTGGTCAAACTGAGAAATCTTCCAACATCTGCTTTTGAGAATACAAGAAATACATTTTCTTTTATCTGGTCAATGAGGTCTAGCCAACCATGCCTTGGATACTTGCATAAAATCAAATGAAAAAAAAAATACTATGCTTCATGTAAGCAAATGTGCAAATTTCAAAGACTCTTTTTAGAATAAGCTGCAGATTTAAAGAATCTGCAGCTTATTCTAAAAAGCTGCAGATTTGTTAAACATTAATTCTTAGACCTCCTACCAAACAGTTAAGACTAGCCACTAGCACCCATAGAGGGTACCTCTCTTAGGACTTTTTTAATTTTAATATTGAATCCCTGAAGACATCTTTGTGACAGAGATGAAATACAAGAACCATTAAACATTTAATTATTGCTCTGTGCATTAACCATTTATGAGTATGTGTGTTGATCCTCTTGAATAGCTGGGTGTTATAGTCCTTTGTCATAGGGAAGGCTTTTGTAAAAAGCCTTCTCTATGACAGTTGACTTTTATTACAACTAAAACAGTTGTAATAAAAGACAACTGGAAGTAGTTAGGCATCTGTTGATTGTGTTCTCGTAGGTTTGGCAGAAATGGGTGACAATAATGGATGGATGCTAGTTCTACTGAATAGTTCCCATGGAAATCGTTAGTGAACGTGGGGGCTGTGTTGAATTGGAAAAAACATCTTTTTAAATTAAAGTATAGTGTGCCTTTTTGTCTCAAATTGTGCTGCAGTTGGATACAAGTGTCCTTCAGTGGTGTTATTGTTTGGAATCCTGTTGTGTATATTGTGTTTTTGCTTCTGTTGGTTTCACTATTTCAGCGACTAAATATGGCGCCCAACAAGAAACGTACGTCAGCAGCTTGCAGAACTTCTCTACGAAAGTCAGGCTCTGCGTTGGATTTTTCACAGTGGATGCATTGCAGAAACTGTTATATGTATGCGTCGAGGAATGTGAAGGATCAGTGGACTTTTTGGCTAAATGAGAAGAATGAAAATGTCGACGTATGTGAAGTGTCAGGAAAGGCTGGAGCGATTAGGCATGGAAGCAGACGTCGGGACTGTAGCGGGTGAACTTCGGCAGGAGTTCAAGAAAATGAAAAGTGTCCTTCATATTTTGCAGGAGGAATTGGAAGTGCTCAGTAAGGGGGTTCTGGAAATTAAATCTGAGTTAAATGGGTTAAATAGAGAAATTAGGACTATGGAGATTACTCTAGCTGAAGTAACTAGAACAGGATGTTCTAGTCAACAGAATGAAAGCACAAGAGGTCGAGAAGAAACGAGATGTTGTGAGAGTGAGGGAGTAAGTAAAAGAGCTTTGAGTAATGAAACTGGGAGAGTTATGCTGAATAGCATAGAAAATGAGGCTGTGAGTGACTTGAATGAAGTTATGAGTGGTAAAATATATGGTGATTCTATGATTGTGAGAGTGGCATTAGCAATAAAGAGAGGGCATGATGCAGAAAAGATGATAGTTATGGTGGGTACAAATGACTTGAGTGGTAGTATAAATTGAATTGCAAAAGATTTAAGAACATTGTTAGATATTGTGAAGAAGAAAAGTGTCAATGGGAGGATAGTGTGTGTACTGCCTCGTTTTGCCAATTATGAGATAATTAGACGAGTAATGATAATGAATGATATGACTGCAAGAATGTGCAAAAAAAAAGGTCTGGAATTTGTTGATGTCTGCAGTATGCTTGAAGGTGATTCAGATGTTCAGATGCAACCAATCTGTATGCAAGAGATGGGTTGCATCTGAACATCTTATGGAAGGTCATAAGCGATTGAAGAAGTTACTATTTTCTGAGCAAGTTGAAGTAATTGGGCAGGAAAACTAAAATTGAAAAGATTGAGTGTAAGAGGGAGAAACTTAAGCAGTGATTGTATAATCGCTGATCCTTATTCATGGAATGAATTGCAGAATAAAGGGAATAAAAATTGGCAAGGGACTACTGAAATTAGTGACATGTATATCAGTTCTAAAGCTGGTACAAGAACTAAAGGGAATCTGCAATTTTTGTATACAAATGCAAGAAGCATTCAAAATAAGAGGGAAGAATTTTTGGCATTAGTCAGTGCAGTCTCACCAAAAGTTGTAGGCATTAGTGAAACTTGGCTGTCAGCAGAAGATGTGGTCACTGGAATTGAATGTGACAGGTACATTATTTTCAGGGAGGATAGAGAAGATAGAACAGGGGGAGGAGTACTGTTGATGTTAGCTGATGAGTTACATCCAAAGAAAGTAGTATATCAAGATAATAGACATGTGAATGATGGTACATTTGAGGCGGTCTGGTGTGGAATAGTGACCAATGCAAATATACAGTGGGTTGCTGCTATAGGCCAGGGGGTACAGGGGGTGATATTGAATTCATGCATTAGCAAATTAGTGCAATGAGTGCAGGGTTGGTGATTATTATGGGGGATTTTAATTATGGTGATATCAATTGGAAGGAGGAAATATCACGTGGCAAAAAGGAAATTCAATTCATACATCTTCTAAGAGATAATTACTTGAAACAGCACATAACTGAAGGGACACATGGTGTGAGAGTGTTGGACCTGGTCATTGGTTCAGAGGATATATTCATAAGTAAGGTGTCCTCGTTCAGTGGCGCACCCAGGGGGGGGGGGGGGGGGGCAAGGGGCCCGGGCACCCCCCAAAGAAAAGGAAAAAACACTAGAAAAATTTCACAAAAATCTTTTCCTAATTAAAATTCGTTTTTTTTTATTTATGTTGTATGCTGCTTATGAATTAGCAATCACTGCAGATTCTCAATTATAGGTCGTATGCGATGTGTAGTGTGTATTCGCAAAACGTCTACTCAACTTGGGCCCCCCCCAAAGGTTAAATCCTGAGCGCGCAGCCCCCTCCAAGATTAAATCCTGAATGCGCCACTGTCCTCGTTACCTCCAATTGGTGAGAGCGATCATGTGGTATTGACTTGAAAGGTTGCAAAATTTGTGGATTTCTCTATTTAAGTAGGTTTATATATGGAACTGCAGGTTAAGCAATTATAACAAGCTTCGGAGTAAGATTGCAGCAGTCCCATGGCAGAACATATTGTAGGGGTAAGATGTTAGCAGTGCATGGAATAAAATCAGCAGGTATCTGAGGAAGGCAATATCAGATTGTGTCCCTATGGTCAGGAAGACAAACAAGGTAGGCGATAGATAGATGAGTAGTAGTATCACAGCTTAATCTGCAAAAATAGAAAATGTTATCGAGAATTTACAAAAAGAAGGTGTTCAGTACACCCATTAGCAGTACAAGGCTCAAACTGGCAAGGTTACTAGCATAGTAAAAAAAGCTAAATCAGATTATGAGAAGACCTTAGCCAAGAAGATTAAGAGTAATCCCAAAGAGTTCTTCCTCTATGTGGAAAGTAAAAGGAAGAATGACTTTGGAAGGATAACCTTAGTGTGTGCTGATGGTGTCATTATTATTATTATTATTATTCAGGCCGCCATGGAGTCAAAAGACTCATCGTGGTAGGTCCTTCCTAAGAACATAAAGTCTGTCAAGACTCATTGAGGGGAGGTCCCCCCGTAAGAAACACAAAGTCTATCATACCACTCCTTAACACGTTCGCTGCCACGCTACTTCGGCATGGTCTGTTCCCCTACGCCGAGCAATTTCACTTCTTCAAGGTCAGTACGATAATCTCGTTACCGGAGGTAAGCGTCCTATGAGTATACTCGTAGTTGGCTTGTACAAAGCATATACGGTCTATGAGAATACACAGTTTTGATGCTAGCCCCACAAGCCAAGCATTTTCACTTCTTCAAGGTCACAACAATAATCTCGTTCCCGGCGGTAAGCGTCATACGAGTATACTCGTAGCTGGCTTGTGAAGCAGGTTTACCCACTACGAGTATACTCGTAGTTGGCAGCGAACGTGTTAAACTCATTGACCGTTCTTGCTCTCACCACTCCATCAGACAATGCATTCCACAGTTCAACCACCCTCCATGCAAAGAAACCACTCCTCACCCTCTTGCTCACAGTTTCCTTTCGTAACTTCCAGGGATGGCCTCGTGTCATCACTCCTTCCTGCAGTTCAACCAAGCGAAAGAACTCCCCAGTGTCAACCCCGTAACCACCTCTCAACAGTTGAAAAGTCTCAATCATATCACCTCTCCTTCTTCTATCCACCAAACTCTGCAGTCCACATTCCCTCAGCTGATCCTCATAACCAACATTTTACCATCCTGAAACCATCTTTGTTATCTGTCTTTGTATCCTTTCATTAGAAGTATTTATTTATCCCCTTAATTTAACAGTTAATTTATCCCCTTCAAATCCTGGGGACCAAATCTGAGAACAATAGTGTATGTGTGGTCTGATCAGAAACCTGAAGTTTAGGGGACATATTGCAAAGGTAGTGAAGGTAACACAGAGGATTGCTGCAATTATGAGAAGGACACTGACCTGCAGAGATGAAAGGGTTATCATTCCGTTGTGTAAGTCTCTGATCTGAACCCCAGATCTCTTGTCTCCCCTACTTCCACCAGTATAACTCCTCCCATAGAGTATGCAGCATCCCATCGATGTTTCCCAAACCTCAAGACCTTACATTTTGCTGAATTAAACTGAGACCCACATTCATTTGCCTATCTATCTAGCGTATTCAAATCCTCTTGCAGGGCTGCCACATCTGCACTATTACTAATAATCCTTTCCAGCTTCGTATCATCCGCAAACAACTGAATATCCCCTAGCAATCCACTGGCAATGTCATTGATATAAAGGTTAAACAGTATAGGTCCTAGTAGTGAGCCCAGTGGGACCCCACTTGTAACCCTCTGTCTCCTTGAAACTGCTCCACCATACACAATTCTCTGATACCTATCAGACAGCCAATCCTGAATCCAGTTGACCAATCTGACATCCAGACCCATGTGCTGCAACTTAAATATCAGCCTATCATGTGACACCCTGTCAAATGCCTTTGCTAAGTCTAAGAAAATTGCAGTATATGCCTTTCTCTCATCCAATGTTCTTGTAACTTTATTATAAAAGGCCAGCATATTACTAAAACAAGAGCGCCCTTTCACAAATCCATGTTGACACTCACAGATAACATTACCCTCATCTGCCCAATGCTGTATACGTCCCTCGCTACTTTCTCCAAGATCTTAACAACTACTGATGACACACAGACCAGCCTATAATTAGACACTTCCGGTCTCTTACCACCCTTATGCAATGGCACTATCTTCCATTCCATCCATTCCCTGGGCACCTTTGCCGAAGCCAGACTTTCATTGAAAAGCCAGGTTAAATGCATTTGTGAGTTCCCTAGCACATTCTCTCAAAACTCGTGGTGAAATACCATCTAGTCCCAAAGCTTTACTGACATCCAGAGTACTCAATATCTGAAACACACTCTCCTTTTCTACCTCTAAACCTTGAACCAGCCCTATCCCTCTAGCATTAAAACTGACTTCTCTAGGATGAAATTTTATTTCATCCTAGAGGAGTCAGTTCATTTTATTGAAATACTCCAATAAAATGTTCATTGAACAATTCCACTATGTCCTCTGCATCATCGCTCTATTCCCATTTTTATCCCACAATATCATTCTTTCACAGTCATTTCTCCTCCTACTGGCCACATAGCTAAGAAATTCCTTAGGATTTTCTTTGAATCTTAGGGCCAATCTCCTCTCATATTCCAGTTTCGCTTTCCTTACCACGCTAGTCACTCTTCTGGCCTGTGTCTCATATTCTTCATGCATCTTCTCTTCACCTGTCTCCTTATATCTCTTCCATAGCCTCTTTTTCATATGCAATTCCTGTTTAATATTGTTTGTCATCGAAAGAATACATATAACAGACCTCACACTTAACGAAAGGACTGAAATCTAAATTAAAGTCATGGAATGATAATGCCACCGCCATTTTTTGCAGGTTACTAAGTCTAATAATAATGATTTCGTAATTAAGTTTTGGCAAATAAAATCCCACACACTAATAAAACCGGTAGCACACAACGTTTACAGCCTCTCTTACTCAAAAAATTACGCATATATATTTAATTATTTCTAGAAAACTTATCGCAATCAGGAGCTCTTCTTATACATGTCACTGTGGTTAGTAGCATACTACTGTGGTTTCAGGAAGATCCACAATTATACTGCATGAATCTTTTAACACTTGGATTTTTTAGTTTAATTCAGAACACAAGACAATAATAAGACAATAAATAATAGACTTATTTAGTTAGTTGGGACTGGATGGTGAAATACCATCCAGTCCCGAAGCTTTACTGACATCCAGAGTACTCAGTATCTGAAACACACTCTCCTCCTGTACCTCTAAACCTCGAACCTGCCCTATCCCTCTAGCATTAATACTGACTCCTCTAGGATGAAATACTCCAATAAAGTGCTCAATAAAATTCCCTAGGATTTTCTTATTTCAACCTTGGTATCTCTTCTAGATCTGGCTACCACCTCATGACATTATAGTAATGTTTGCCTTTGCACTTGATTTTGGGGAGTAGAATGGTTCTTCTTGGTGTTAGGTTCTTGTCTGTCACTGAGTAGAGCTACTGATGAAAATTTGCTTATTTAGGAGTGATCCTTTTGGGTCAATCAGTGAGATTTAGAGTGATCTTGTTGATCATGCATAATTTTTGGAAAAGGGACTACACACTTTAACAGTACCATCTCAACAGAGGTTGAACCGTTTTGATTAGTGACCACTCCCATAATGCATAGCATTATACACACCTGAAACGATGTGTGCTTTGCATTATGGGATAATAAAGCAATTTATATAAAGTCATTTGCCTCCATAATTTATAACAAGGTGACGGATGAACTGGATAAGGGAAATGGGTTTACACCAGCCCAAGAACTCTGTGTGTGTGTGTGTGTGTGTGTGTGTGTGTGTGTGTGTGTGTGTGTGTGTGTGTGTGTGTGTGTGTGTGTGTGTGTGTGTGTGTGTGTGTTGCATTAATAACACACACACACACACACACACACACACACACACACACACACACACACACACACACACACACACACACACACACACACACACACACACACACACACACACACACACACACACACACACACAGGGACGACCTCTGGTTCTCCCCTGATCTCAAACTATTTACTATAGAACCTCTCCAGCATTGATCCTATAACAACCCCTTACTAACTTGTAGATCTCTATCATATCTCCCCTCTTCCTCCTGTCTACCAGACTCTGCAAGTTGCATCTTCTCAATCTTTCTTCAAACTCAACATTCCAGAGTTTAGAAACTACCTTAGTCAGTCGCCTCTGGACTCTTTCCATCATCTCTTCGTCCTTCTGAAAAAAACCAGGTGACCAAATCTGGGCACAGTAGTCTATGTATGGCCTAATCAAAGCCTTATACAATGGAAAATCTATCTTCTAACCTATGACTTATTCATTGGAAAGCAGATATGCTAACCATTCAGCCAACCAAGCTGGCAATTTATTTAGGATAATACTTAAATCTACAGCCATGCATAGACATAACTTCCCTGGGTAATATTTACAGCCATCCATTCCTCCTGGCAGTGAATGATAATGTTAGATGTATTTATTGCATACATAGTTGTTTGAACCTTGGCTTGCATGTACAATATCTATGTATCTTAGAATACAGTTACCACATTGATTGCATTTACCAAAAAACATCTCTTTTTAGAAATCCTTTACTCTGTCTTGAAGAAGATAGCTTATCTGATTAATAGTCTCCCCTCTTATTGACTCACTACACTTTTTATCATACATACATTTGTTTCTGCTTTATACATTTTCTATAAGTACTATTATGATAGGTAGGGAGGTAACCGAATCAGTTGATATAGTAGAATTACTGAGTGAGCACTTTGTAAGAGTATATCATCCAGGTGGTGACATTGCAGAAATGGAAGAACCAACAGCTTATATGGGAATTGTGGTGAATGAAGTGGAGGTGAATAGTCTATTACAAAACCTCAATGTCAATTCATCTGCGGGATTGGATGGTATACCAGCTTATGTTCGTACGAGAAGAGGCTAAAGAATTTATATATTCTAAATTAATTTATATAAAGAATTGAGTCTCGGGTCTGGGTTAGTCCCAAGGGGTGGAAAGAGGGGAAAATAGTTCCACTGCATAAAGGAGGTTCCAAGACTGCTGTTGAAAATTACCAGCCGATCAGCATATCAGGAATTGTTGTCAAAGTCTTGGAGAAAATAGTCAAGAGATTGGATAGTTGAAAATGGGATTACTATATGGTGGACAGCATAGTTTTGTGAAGGGTAGATCACGCCTCAGTAACTTGCTCACATTCTATAACACAGTGATGGCTGAACTGGATAAGCGTAACGGGTTTACAGTGATTCTACTGGACCTTGCTAAAGCCTTTGATAGGATACCACATGGAATTCTAATCAGTAAACTGCAGCATATGAGAATGGATATAGGGTTGGTGAGATGGATAGGAGGGTGGTTGATGGAGAGATATCAGACAGTGGTTTATTTTGGTCATTTATACGATGGCCTGTGACTAGTGGTGTGCCGCAGGGTTCTGTTCTTGGACCACTACTGTTTAATTTGTTCATTAACGATATAGGAAAGGATCTGAAATTAACTGTGCATCTGTTTGTGGATGATGCAAAGTTGGGTAGAGCAATAGTGAATGCTCAGATGTCAAAATTTTGCACGATGATTTGGATAGTTTGGAGGACTGGACTAAGGAGAATGGATGTCAATTTAATGTGGAAAAATGTAAGGTTTTGCATTTTGGGGTGAAAAGATTAGTAGCAGTATATCACATTGGTGGAACTGTACTCCAGGAGATTGATGAGGCCAGGGATGTGGACGTGTTGGCGGATATGGAGTTGAAATTTAGGGGACACATCGCAAAAGTGGCTATATCAGCTCATCAAATCACTTGGTTGCTGAAAAATACTTTAACAATCAGAGACAAACAAGTTATTGTTCCTCTGTATCGAACCTTGATAAGACCCATCTAGACTACTGTGCCTAGATATGGGTGCTAGGGTTTCTTCTTGATGGGGAGGAGGTGGAGAGGATCCAGAGACGAGTGACCAAGATGATAGCAGGAGTATGGAATGAACCTTATGAGAACAGGTTGAAGATTTGTGGGCTGCAGAAATTGGTTGATTGGCGGAAAACTGGTGATATGATTGAGACATTGATATTACTGAAGGGTTTTTATAAAATATTAATTCAGAAGATATTTTTGAGACTAGGACTGGTGGTGGGAGGACTAGGGGCCATCAATGGAAGCTTGGTAAGAGTGTGGTTAGCAAGGGTGTCAGAGCTAGGTTTTTTTACTTGGAGTGTGGTAAATGAGTGGAATAAGCTGCCAGAGTCTGTTGTGGGTGTCATGACTGTAAATGAGTTCAAGGTGAAGTATGATAGATACTGTGTGAATGTTGAATAGTTGTTCTTGACATGATGTTAGTCCTCCCTACATGAGTCTAAGGACTCTTTGGAGCTGCCTGTAATAATAATAATAATAATTATTATGAGTACTGTTCATCTGAATTTGTGATCTCTTTATTTTCTTCTTCTTCTTAACCGATAACAACATGCAGCATCTGGTTACCATCCATATGTGGTTCAACATCAAATTTATACACTTTAAACTTGTTCTCCCTTCCTCAGTTCTTTTCTGATAAATTCAAAATTGTAGTTGCTCAAGAAAATGGCTAATGGGTCATCTCTGTTCTTAACAAGTGATTTCCACATTGTATTAATGTATAATACTATTTTGGAAAGATGTCAAAATTACACAAGTTTTACAACCTTTTTTATATGGATTCATATTACACCCACAAACACTTCATAAATCATGTGTGATTAAAGATTTTTAATTATATAATGCTATAAATTTTTTTTATTTATTTACACTTTAACTGTTGATCAAAATTAACTCTTATTACATATAGGTTGAAACAAATATGGCTCTCTCTATGTCAGTTCCATATTTACTGTGAGATTGAGGTAAGTTGCTTGATATTGTTGTATTCTAATTAACAGTGATTACAAAATGACTCACATTGAGTGTGTGTGCGTGTGAGTGCACACAAATGCCTGCACTTGTGCATACAGGATGAGTCAGGAGAAATCTGTGTAACCCCATAGCAGAATTGAAATGCATATGAACTTGAATCTAATACTGTAGCTGTTTCAGTTGTTTTTTTGTTTTTTTTAAAAAGAACTATATGATAGGACTGGCTATAGATCTAAAAATGCCTAACCAACTGAGGTTGTAGATATTAAGTAACTTTGGGAGATCTATATTTAAAGTTGATAATGTCTGTGTGAAATTAGCAAGGGAAAATTATGTCTCAGTACTGAAATGTTGTTATTAGATGTATATAAGATGATCTATGTATTAGAACCATGTCAAAACAGTTCGGAGTTGCGGTGACCAATCGGCCTCAGCTATGAGCATGACGCAATCATCAAGAGAGGGCGCTCGCATTTTGCAATATAAGGTCCAGTGCAAGATTCAAATCGCTCTTTTGTTTTCTGTTCCTGCATTCCAATTCAAGTCCTTGATAGCTGTGGAAGCTTGCTGCCGGTGCCCAGCAACAATCTCCCAGTTGCTGTTGTGTTGTGTTGAGTGTAGTCACCAAAGGAATGAGTCGGAATTCCAGTAAAGAGGCGTTGGTTAGTTATGCCAACGTGTAGTGAGCGAGAGGGCAACCTTTCGAAGATAATAGAAGTAAGTCGCTGATGCCATGAGAAAACGTGGTAAGAAAACACGGAAGTGTAATTGCAAGGAAGCCCCGGCAACTCTGTGAAAAGACAAGGATGGTAATGTACAAGTTTTCATACTCATTTTAGAATAGTAACCAAGGAATTTAGGAGCTCCACACATTTAACTTTCATATGATAAGTTTTATTAGGAATAATTAAGTATATATGCATAATTGTTTGAGTAAGAGTGGCTGTAAACGTTGTGCGCTACCGGTATTATTAGTGTGGGAGATTTTTCTTGCCCAAACTAAATTACGAACTTGTTATTATTAGACTTAGTAACCTGCAGAGAAAAAAAAAAAATGGCAGCGGCATTGTCATTCCATGATTTTAATTTAGATTTCAATCGTTTCGTTAAGTGTGAGGTCTGTTATATGTATTACTTCGATTACATAAATGATTTGTGGATGTTTAGTGTGGATGGAAGAAGGGTGTGTGCAAAGTGAGACCTGAACGAGGAACTGATGAATGCAAATATGAAATTGATGAGAGAAAGTGTTAGTACTGATTGTGTAGCGAGTGCACGTTTGAAAGAGAAGGATGGTCGGTAAGAGAGTAGAAAAATTGTTAAAAAATCAGGAAAAAAGAAAAAGAGAGATTTGAAAACCGTAACGGGTGTTAAAAGGGATGAAAGTGAGGCAGAAAGAAACGAAATTGAGAGAACGAATGAAAGTAGAAATGGCGTGATGCAGAAATCGCAAGTGAAAAAAACGAAAGAATAAATGATAGCGAAAAAAGAATGAATGATGGCGAAAGATGTATGCATGTTGCACCGAAAGTACTGAAACAAAGAAAGATGAATGACAGTAAAAGTGAGAAGAATGATAGCGAAAGTTGGATGCATGCTAGTCTGAAAGTACGGAAACAAAGAAAGATAAATGAGAGTGAAAATGAGAAAAATGATAGTCAAAGTTGGACGTATGTTGTTGGACCGAAAGTACGGAAACAAAGAAGGATGAATGTGAGGGAAAATGAGAAGAGGGGGGGGGGTCAAGAGTTAGAAAGTTAGAAAGATTTAATGATAGAGAGAATGTGTCGTGGGATTCGAAAAGTGAATTGGATTGGATGAGGCAAGAAAAGAAATGGATGCGGAATGAAATTAAGAGAATTCAGGTCAAAACTATTAAAATAAATCATGATGGCATGAAAGAGTTAACGAAAGATGAGCGAGTGGCGTTGTATGGCAACTCCATTATTAAAGGTATGCTAGAGGATAAAATGCACAAGGTATGTTTTCCAGGGGGTAAAATGAGTAGAGTGATTGAGGCATTGGATATGAGGCGGAAGCGAGCAAAAGAGTTAATAGTATTGATTGGTACAAATGATTTGAGAGAGAACAAAGAGCATGTCAAAATGAATATCAGGAGGCTGCTTCGAAACATAAAAGAGAAGAGTGTGACAGGAAGAGGAGTCAGTGTGTTGCCTAGGTATGTTTGTGGTGAAATGAGGTGGAGAGCAAGGATTATGAATGGTATTCTGGCTGAAATGTGTGAGGAGATGGGAGTACAGTTTGTTAATGTGTAGTGAATTTGAGGGATGAAGTGAGCTGTATGGGAGCGATGGACTGCATTTGAGTGGTTATGGTGTGAGCCGCTTGGAGAGACTGCTGCTGGAAGGTAGAGAAGTAAATAGAGAGAATGAATCAGATCGAGAGGGGAGTGATGTGGAAGAGTAAGATAGGAGAGATTGAAGAAGTGGATATGAATGGGGAAGTGAGTTTTATGAGTATAGAAAATGAGAGAATGGGTGTGCAAGAGGAGCAGGGAAACAGGGAGGCTCAGGGTGGACAGGGGCACACAGCGTGAGAAAGGTGGATGCTCCAAGAGGAGGTGAGAGCATGTGTAGACAGGAAAGAAATGGGATGACCAGGGATCAAGAGGAAACAGATGGAATGGCAAAGGGTTCTGAAATGAAGAAGCAGAAAGTGAAATGGCCCCAGTCCAGCATGGAGAGATCACATCGAGTGAATGGTATCATGGAACTAACTGTAGATCCAGAAATGAGCTGTTGTGTTTGTATACCAATGCTAGAAGTATAAGAAACGAGGCCGATGAAATGGTTGCACTAATTGAGTCTGTTCACCCAAAGATTGTCGGAATAAGTGAGACATGGTTAGATGAGGACGACATCCTAACAGGAATAGAGATGGAAAGGTCTGATGTGTTTCGTGAGGATAGAAGGGGTAAAAAGGGAGGCGGAGTACTATTGATGATAGAGAAAGAGTTATGTCCATACAAGGTAGAGATACAAGAGGGAAATAGGGCCAGTGGTTTTGAGGCAGTTTGGTGTGAAATAGAGGTTAATAGAATCAAATACTTGGTGGGATGTTGTTATAGACCTGGTAATGAGGATGGTGGTAACAGTGAAATGTATAGTCAAATAAGCCAAGCAAATAAAAAAGGGCGATTATTATGGGTGATTTTAATTATGGCAATATAGACTGGAATGAAGAGATAGCAACTGGAAGTAAAGAAAATGAGTTTCTTGAGTTTTTCAGGGATAACTACCTCAGACAGCATGTAACAGAAGGCACACGATGATTAAGAGTCGTGGATTTGGTCATCTCATCAAAGGATGTAATTATAAATTAGGTGTCAAATCATCCACCAATTGGTGAAAGTGACCATGAGGTGATTACCTGGGTGGTTGCCAGCAGTGCAAGGACCCCTGTGAAAAAAAGGGTATATGTAGAACTACAAGGGCGGGGGGATGATTATGAAGAGCTCAGGAGACAGCTTGCAGGTGTAGCATGGAATGAGGAGTTACCTGGAAAAGATATCAATGCAGCTTGGGGGATTTTCAAAAACTATTTAGTAGATGCAATGTCTAAATGTATACCATGGGTGAGAAGGTTAAATAAAGTAGGTGTGAGATGGATGAATAAAGAGATTAAGCATGCGATACAGAGAAAAAGGGCATTGTGGAGGCAGCATAAAAAAAGTGGAAGTAACCAATTTCAAGAGGTCTACAAAGACCAGGCAAGGAGAGTGACTTGGTTGGTGAGAGTAGCTAAAGAGAGGTATGAACAGCAGTTAGCTAATGAAGCCAAAAAGAATCCTAGGGAATTCTTTCGATATGTAGCCAGTAAAAGAAAGAATAATTATATAAGGATGACATTGATTGGAGAAAATGGTATAAAGACAGCTGTTGCAGAATGTGTGGTGGAGATACTTAATGAGCAGTTCATAAAGATCTTTCAATCTTGTGAATATGACTTCATGGAGAGATTGAGAGCAGTTGATGATGGGGATGAGAGACTGACTGTAAGTGAGCAGGAGGTGTATGGGGAGTTGAGTGAAATAGATATATATAAGGCTGTGGGACTTGATAATAAATCACTGAGTATTTTGAAGGAATGTGCCAGAGAGATGACACCTGCCTTGACATATTTTTTTAATACAAGTCTTGCACTTGGTCAAGTTCCTAAAGAGTGGAAGGAGGGCAAGATTGTGCCACTTCATAAAGGAGGTGATCGAACTCTAGCAACAAACTATAGGCCTATCTCTGGGTCAGGTGTTGTGGTTAAGTTGTTGGAGAAGCTTGTGAGAACCAGGATCCAGAGTTGGGTTGACAACAATGGTATAATCTTTGATGGACAGCATGAGTTTGCTAAAGGGAGGTCATGTTTTTGTAATCTACTTACTTATTACAATATAGTCACTGCTTGCTTGGACAGAGGAGAAGGATACACAGTAATATACTTGGATTTCGCAAAAGCTTTTGATAGAGGACCTCATGATAAGTTGACAGTCAAACTAGAGCAGATGGGGTTGGATATTAGATTAGTGCATTGGATTGGAGACTGGCTATCTGATAGGTATCAACAAGTTGTGTATTGTGGTGTGATATCCAGGAAAAGGAAAGTCACTAGTGGAGTGCCTCAGGTGTCTGTTTTAGGGCCATTACTATTTAACTTGTATATTAATGATATTGGCGAAGATTTGGATGAAGATATTCAATTGTTTGCAGATGATGCAAAGTTGGGACGAACCATAAAGAGTAGTGAAGATGTTGTGACCTTCCAAGTAGACTTGAATAAATTGAGTGATTGGGCAAGAAAATGTGGATTTGAGTTCAATGTTGCAAAATGTAAGGTTTTAAAATTTGGAAAACAAAGTTGGGATGCAGAATTTATGCTTGGTGAGAATATATTGTTGGAAGTAGAGGAAATAAGAGATCTGTGGGTGATAGTGGATAAGGATCTTAAATTTAAGGGACACATCTCCAAAATTATGAAGACAACACAAAGACTTCTGGGAATGATGCAGAGGACACTGACGTGTAGAAGTAGGGAGATTCTTGTTCCATTGTATAAGGCTTTGATGAGGCCACACATGGACTATTGTGCCCAGATTTGGTCACCGGGTTTTCAGAAGGATGAAGAAATGTTGGAAAGGGGCCAAAGGCGACTGACTAAGGTAGTTTCTGACCTTGGAATGTTGAGTATGAGGAAAGATTGAGAAGATGTAATTTGCAGAATCTGGTGGAGAGAAGGAAGAGGGAAGATATGATAGAGATCTACAAGTTGGTAAGGGGTTGTTATAAGATCAATGGTGGAGAAGTTCTACAGAAAATAGTGGGAGATCATGGGAGAACGAGAGGTCATCCCTGGAAACTGTATAAAGAGGGTGTAGGTAGGGGAGTGAGAGGCAGGTTTTTTTCATGCAGAGTTGTGAATGATTGGAATGCCTTGCCTGAGAGTGTGGTGTCTGCAAGGAGTTTGAGTGTGTTTAAGACACGGTATGATGAGATGTGTGTGTGATAAAAGGACCTCCCAGATGAGTCTTTGACTCCACAAGGTCTTGTTTAATAATAATAATAATAATATGATGCCTAAAGGGCTGATTTTGGACTAGTCTGTCTATGTCAAATAAGTTGGTGTCACTCTAATCTTATGCTGAGGAAGGAACCAAACCTTCGAACTGTTTATTAGGAAGAAACTTTATGATGTTATGTTAAATATTAGCTTGAATATTAACTAAGTTAGGGAGGATAAAGCTCGAGCACAAATAAGTATATTATCCCATGTTAAAATACAAGACGGATTGCGTCTGATATGCTCTGCACAAGGATTGTATATAACTATGTGCATATGTTTTTTTTTATATGTGAGCACTGAGTAACTCTGTGTGGAATAATTGAGTGTGAATATAATAATACAAAAAGGGTGTGGGATTGTTAGATTAAAATTAGGAGTAGAAATTTTGGATATCTTAAACTAAAGTGGGGGGGGTTCAGACTGTTTAGTATTGATCATGTTGGAGGCTTAATGGATTTTTTACAACACTCAAAAAGAATTAAAATAGAATTTAATACTTCCTATATTTAATCCTAGTCACTAGGACATCTACGGGGATTACAAAAACAATTAATGTAACATGCACACACAAATCTTACAATACTAAGCCCAACCACATGGGTGACACTAAAGTCCTATCTAGGTGGAGCGCCCTCTAAGGGCAGTAATAGGTGGCCTGGAATGTAAGGTGGGATCTCTGGTGATGAGTGTTTCCCAAATCTTCGGAAGCTTAATGCAACCATATTTATTAATATTTGGTTGGTTTCTGAGAGCTGCTGCTGCTTCTAAGAAAAGTCTCTCTTTCTTGAATTTGCTGTGGTGGAGCATGGTGGTTTTCTTCCATGATACTCTGTGGGTGGTGTCCATAACATGGTCAGCCAAGCCTGAATGGTAATTTCTTAACTTGTGTTTTTGTGGGGTCGTGTTCTAGCGGGATGTAGGTAGCGCGATCGCGGAGGATAATGTTCATGAATACAATCGTAAAATGAACATTATCCTCCGCGATCGCGCTACCTACATCCCGCTAGAACACGACCTCACAAAAACACAAGTTAAGAAATTAAAAATCTTACTTAAAAAAGTAACCTCCTGGCCCCCTGACGTCACAAAAAACTTAAACCTTTCTGCTCCCGTCCCCCCCCACCCCCAAATATACGGTTTACCAAAAATCCACTAACCCAATTCCCCACTCAGACCTATAGTAGATGCCACCAATGCACCTTGCTACAGACTGTCCAAACAGCTGGCCAACTCTCTGACCACCCTAACCGGAAGGTCCACTTCCTATATAAAAAAACTCGACCCACTTTAAAGCCCTCACAGAAAATTTAACCTTGAATAATACAGACATATTGGTAAGCTTTGATATCTCCTCTTTGTTTACCAATATTCCCTTAACTGACACCTTATCTCTCTTAGAAAACGTTTTTCCCTCTGACATCTTAGATCTCTTTTCCTTTGCCATTAACTCTGGGTATTTCTCTTGGAAGAACAAAATCTACAAGCAGATAGAGGGAACCACCATGGGTTCCCCCCCCCCCTCTCACGCCCCTGCCAATTTCTATATGGAAGATTTCGAAAAACGAGCCATAGACTCAGCCCCACTCAAACCTTCTATCTGGCTAAGATATGCAGATGATGTGTTCTCTATTTGGCCTCATGGCCCAGACACATTAGACTCCTTCCTCAGTCATCTTAATAGCCTACATCCAAGAATCCAGTTTGCTATGAAAAAGGACTGTTTACCCTTCCTAGACACCTTAGTCACACGCCTGCCTAATGATACACTTGCCTTCACTGTATACAGAAAAATCACACACACACACACAGGCAGATACATTCACAAACTCTCCCACCACCACCCCTCACAACAATATGGCATCATCAAAACTCTTACTAAGAGAGCCCACAATCTTTGTTCCAGTGGAACTGCCCTTACTGCTGAGACCACATACACAACACTTTCCTCTCCAATTGCTACAGTGAACACAGTATCAAAAAAATAATCAGTTCGTACCCCATTCCTCGTCCTTCTCATCAACAAGATTTTAAAAATGCCATCACCATACCCTACATTCATGGCACATGTGAAAAAATATCCACGATACTAAAAAAGTACAACCTACAAACAGCCGCAAACTTGCTACCCTTATCCGGTCTACGAAAGATCAGCTCCCTCCCCTCTCGCTACCTGGAGTTTACAAAGTATCCTGTTCCTGTAAGCTGGCATACTTTGGACAGACAGGCAAATCAGCATCCGTCCGTCTGGAGGAACACAAGTCTTACATCTGTAAACACAACTATGGCCATTCAGGCTTGGCTGACCATGTTGTGGACACCACCCACAGAGTATCATGGAAGAAAACCACCATGCTCCACCACAGCAAATTCAAGAAAGAGAGACTTTTCTTAAAAGCAGCAGCAGCTCTCAGAAACCAACCAAATCTTAATAAATATGGTTGCATTAAGCTTCTGAAGATTTGGGAAACGCTCATCACCAGAGATCCCACCTTACATTCCAGGCCACCTACTACTGTCCTTGAGGGCGCTCCACCTAGATAGGACTTTAGTGTCACCCATGTGGTTGGGCTTAATATTGTAAGATTTGTGTGCATGTTACATTAATTGTTTTTGTAATCCCGTAGATGTCCTAGTGACTAGGACGAAATATAGGAAGTATTAAATTCTATTTTAATTCTTTTTGAGTGTTGTAAAAAATCCATTAAGGCCTCAGCACTTAAGCCTCTACACACGAAATCTTTAGCATTGAAGTTACTACTTAAAGTGTATATATTGCAAGTGTTTAAAATAAATGTATTTCTTTAACGTTCATGAGTCTGTTGTTTTCTGAGATTTGAATTACCACTTATTAAACCTTCGGACCTGTATAAGTAAAGGGGGAATCCATTTTCATAAGAAAGAAAGAGGGGAGCCACGACTGCAAACCACGTGATCCCTTTGTTATTTTAGAGTTGTCTAATTGTGTATCAGAATTCAATTGCCGGCTGGCACAGTCGTTTTAAACAATTATAAATTTGTTGGCAACGGAATAGCTGATATCCTAAAGTGATAAATAATAGTAACTTAGAATATAAATTTATGAGGGACTGATGATGTAACAATGGCGCAGTTGACAGGATGTGCTTGAAAAAAAAAATCAAAGTGCACGATAAGTTGGTCTCAATCTCAGAAACAGAACTCATATAAGATTGAAAATATAATAGTGAATTTTTGAGTTAATAATAGAGTGTATTAATCTGAAAGGGTAAGTATGTCCCTACCAACATCAACCGAGATGAGCGACCTAGAGTTTTTCAAAAGCATAAACCCCAATAAATTTTTCCTCAGTTCTCTGGTGAAGAATCAGACGATGTGGGGGCATTCTTTGATTACATAGAGGAACTTAGGAAAATAGGGCAATGGAATGACTTCCAGTTGTTTATTCTGCTCCGCAGCAAGTTGACTGGAAGGGCAGAAAGTTTCTTCTACTCCTCCCCACTATTGAAAAATACGATGGACTACCAGAGGTTCAGGCAAATCCTAACCTCACAATTTTCAAAAACCAAAACCGTGGGACCTAACCTCTGGAAGCTCCAGGGTATAAAACAGAAGGAAAAGGAAAGCGTCCATGAATATTATAATAGGTTACTCACGTGTGCTAACACACTGAGTGTACATGAGGAGGAGAAATGGCATTTGGACTGGACCATGTTATAACTTTTCAGAGTAGGCTTGAGACAAGAACTAAGGGAGGTGGCTTTGCAAAGGGGGATATCCAACCTAAAAGAATGCCATGATGCCGCCATAGAGAGAGAACAACTGCTTGGGGACATCTACCCCGCAGCCACTGCAAGCCACATAAACGTTGTGAAGGATAGCAAAGAAGATAACAGATGCCCAAGTCAAAGAAGGGAAGGGAGAGAAAAAGAAATGGAGAAATGTCAAGAAGTGCAAGAAAATATAGAAAGAAACAAAACGGAATCAGTCCGCAAAGTCGATAGTGATGCATGTAACTTCAACGAAGTCCGCTTCTTGGTCAGACAGGAGGTTGAAAAGTTACAACAGACGCTTATAGAGCTTGGTAAGAGTGCAGTTAGCAAGGGTGTTAGAGCTAGGTTTTTTATTTGGAGAGTGGTGAATGAGTGGAATAAGCTGCCAGAGTCTGTTGTAGGTGCCATGACTGTGAATGAGTTCAAGGTGAGATATAATAGATACTGTGTGAATGTCGAATAGTTGTTCTTGACATGATGTTAGGGCCTCCCTCAATGAGTCTAAGTACTCCTTGGAGTTGACCGTAATAATAATAATAATGAAGCTGAACTTCTTTTTTTTTTTTTTGACCATGACAAATGACCACTGAGCATGTTAAGTGGAAGATGAGAATATAACTTGAACTGTTAAAGTTTCATTTTTTTTAATATAATTAACTGTTTAACATGGTTGCATTTAATTATTTTATTGCAGTATTTGCCAGTATACAAGCCTAATGAGCATGAACGAACAAATCCAAGAATATATGCAGACAACGTTAGAAAAGTTATGGCAGAGTATGTAATATTTACTCATATTTTAGTATTTGAAATAATACTGTAATAAATTCAGAAAGCAACTAGCCTCTTATAATTGATATAAGCCATTTCTTTCATGGTCTCAGTTATTACTTGAGTTACTTGTAGCAAATCACCGGCCTGGTTTAGCGTATCTGCTCTCCAGCAAAAGTATACAGGTTCGAATCCTGCCGTGGACTTAGGCGTTTGTGATGGTCTGTGAAAATACTTTTTGGTGGTGGACTGTAGATGGGGTGTAGTTAGTGGATGAGTGGTGAAGAATGAGAGTTATAGAGTAGGTCCCCTCCTTCAATGAATCTTTGGACTCCTTGGAGGTGTCACATAATAATAATAATAATAATAATAATAATAATAATAATAATAATAATAATAATAATAATAGATTAAGATGTAGTGAAAAATTCAAATTTCATCAAATGACTTGTTGCACTAAGTAAACATGTAAAAGATTACTGCATATTACAAATTTTTAAAAGTGCAATATCAGTATGTCACATATCACTGTTAATAAAGGTGCCAGTATGTCATACCGATGCATACCATCCCAAAAAAATGCTGATCTTTGGTATTACTCTAGTGTCCCTTATTATGGACAAATTAAAATATTGATGTTGGAATTTTTTTTTTTTTTTTTCACTTGGTTAGACTATAATAAATTTAGTTTAATCCTTCATCCAAGTGTAAGCCAGCAAAGTTTGCGCCTGAAGTATCTTCAGGACTGAGGCAACTCGTGGTAAAGGTGGACCAAGCTCTCATCACTTGTCTCAGTATCTCCCATAATGCAAAGCACATCTCCTTGGGAACATGTATAATGCTATGCATTAAGGGAAGGGCAACTACCCAGATCAGTTTCGACCTTTTTTGAGGTCTCGTCAGTGGGAGCCAGACCCAGAGGTGGTGATATTAAGGTGGAAGTAATGGAGAAGTTATATTTACCTATATGAGTTGCCAAAAGGTGTCTCACCTTATTATTAAATTAATCTGGATTTAGAGAAAGATGTTGGAAGTTTTTTTTTTATGGCACAAACTTTGTTTGCTTACACTTGGATAAAGGATTAAACTAAATTTATTATAGTCTAACCAAGTGAAAAAAAAACTTCCAACATCTTTCTCTAAATCCAGGGTAATTTAATAATAAAGTGAGACACCTTTTAGCAACTTGTATAGGTAAATATGACTTCTCCATTACTTCCACCTTAGTATCACCACCTCTGGGTCTGGCACCCACTGACGAGACCTCAATAAAGGTCGTAACTAGTCAGTAGTGGCCCTTCCCTTAATGCATAGCATTATACATGTCTGCAAAGAGATGTGCTTTGCATTATGGGAGATACTAAGACAAGTGATGAGAACTTAGTCCACCTTTACCACGAGTTGCCTCAGTCCTGAAGATACTTCTGGTGCAAATTTTGTTTGCTTACACTTGGATAAAGGATAAAACTAAATTTATTATAAAATATTGATTGTTGAAAGCATTATGGTATAAAGCACTCAACAGGAAAGCAATTTGGAATGCATATCAATCCAAAGTAGAAAAAGCCAGCAAAAATCCTAAAATGTGGAAAGGCAGCTGGTGTAAGTGATATTCAACCCGAAATGCTTAAATTTAGAGGTATAAAAGTTTTACACTGGCTGCTCTGCATAATTCAGAAGGACGAGACAGAGAGTAGAATTCCAAATGATTGGAGTAGATCTTCCATAGTACCCATCTATAAAATGGGAAATAAAACTAAATGTGGGAATTACAGAGGAATTTCCCTATTGAGTGTTCCTGGTAAGATTTATTCAAGTATACTTGAAAAAGCTTAAGGAAAATTGTGATAAGGAAGCTTAGAGAAGAATAAGCTGGATCCAGGCCAAATAAAGGTTGTCAGGATCAAATTTTCACCTTAAGACAAATAGTGCAATCTATAGTTGGTGAATTGAGTAGTGCACACAGAGAGCTGTAGAGTAGGTGCCCTCTCTTGATGAGTCCTTAGACTCCCTGTGAGAGAAGGGGGGGGGGGGAGTACATATATGCAAAATGCAGACAGTGGGAGGAAATCAATGAATTATAATAATAATAATAATAATAATGATAAATTGAAGATTCCAAGAAATTATATACTTGGTTTAATCCTTTATCCAAGTGTAAGCAAACAAAGTTTGCGCCTGAAGTTTTTTAAGGACTCGGGCAACTCCTGTATAGAAGCTAATGACTTTGCATCACTTGCCTTAGTATCCCATAATGCAAAGCACATATCCTTGCAGACATGTATAATGCTATGCATTATGGGAAGGGTCACTACCCAGACTGGTTTTGACCTTTATTGAGTTCTTTATTAAAACTCTGGATTTTAATAATAAGGTGCGACACCTTTTGGCTACTCATATATCAAAATACTGGGTCTGGCTCCCACTGATGAGACATCAATAAACGTCAAAACCTGTCTGGGTAGTGACCCTTCCTATAATACATAGCATTACACATGTTTGCAAGGATATGGGCTTTGCATTATTGGATACTAAGGCAAGTGATGCGAGGTCATTAGCTTCTATATACGAATAGTCACACTCCTGAAAATACTTCAGATGCAAACTTTGTTTGCTTGCACTTGGATAAAGGATGAAACCAAGTATATAATTTCTTGGTATCTTTAATTTATAGTATAACCAATTGGAAAAACTTCCATCAACTATAACAGTCTATATCTAAAATATAGAAGGATCTGTATTTATTATTATTACTATTATTGACACCAGACCTCCATGAAATCTAAAGACTAATCATGGTATTTAAGTTTTTTAGATCTGGAAGATGCATATGACAAGGTGCCAAGAAAAAAGCTGTTCAAAATGCTACAGTTATGTGGCATAAATGAGACATTATATTAAGTAATACTTTGTCTCTTTTTGACTTGTAAGTCCAGCGTTAGAATTGAAGGAAGTATAGGAAGATTGTTTGATGTTAAATCAAGCCATATACACCGTTCAAAAACACGTTTCCCTACCACAGCTCAAATCACCCGCCACGTGATTCAGTGACCCTAGCGCCACCCCAATTGTGAATTGTGCTGCATTTTTTTTCTCAGTAACACAAGTGTTCTGTAGTGGTTCTGCTTTTGGAGTTTCATTGTTATATATTGTGTTGTTATTTTTGGGTTACCGAGAAGGCGACAGCATTTTTGGTCAAAGAGAAGATAAGTTTTTGATATCTTGTATAGTTGAATATAGCGTTATATTTATATATATATATGTTTATATTTAGCGTTTATTTATACATATATCTGTGATAGAGTGTTCATATATACTTTTAGCAATTTGTTTAGTAGTTACTTGGCAGTGAGGAATGATGGTGGATGCAGCTGCAATCACGAATGGCATGTCACCAAGTCCTCAGCCATTTAAGTACTCTATTATATGTAACATAGTAAAGGATTTTGTGCCATGCACTGTTTGGGGCATGTATGCTTCCTGGGAGTTGGATATGTGGCAGGTGAGAGAAGGGGGGGGGGAGTGCGTATATGCGCAAAATGCAGACAGTGGGATGAAATCAATGAATTAGATATTTCAATAACCGACCTAGTTGCTTCAGGGATGGGAAATTATGTCAGGAGATGAGTAGTGTGATAGGAGAGAATGGCAAGCGAAGTATAAATGAGAAAATAAGAGTCAGGAGTGTGGAAGGCTTGAATGACTGTGAAGTTTACAAACATGGTTTTGATTAGGTAAATGAATGGCGAGTAACGGTGACTAACTTGCAGAGAGCGATAGATGAGCTGAAAGAGGAGGTGGAATGTGTTGTGAACAAGATGAGAAGTATGAAAGATGAAATTAGGAGAATGGAAAGATGTATGCAAGGCAAATCAGAATAGGACTGATAGAAAGTTTTGGAAATGATAAAAGAGGAGAGAATAGAAGCAGTAAGAGAGAGGGAATGAGAGAGAGGTTTGGAAATGATAGAAGAGGAGAGTATAGAAACAGTAGAAGAGAGGGAATGAGAGAAA
Source organism: Typopeltis vanoorti (assembly GCF_054136105.1). Taxonomy (NCBI): domain Eukaryota; kingdom Metazoa; phylum Arthropoda; class Arachnida; order Uropygi; family Thelyphonidae; genus Typopeltis; species Typopeltis vanoorti. The sequence continues at coordinate 1,854,973 of NC_143560.1, read as the reverse complement.
GGTATGGGAATGATAGAAGAGGAGAGAATGGCAACAGTAGAAGAGAGGGAATGGGAGAGAGATGTGAAAGATAGAAGAGGAGACAATAGGATAAGTGGAAGAGAGAGAGAGTTATGGGAATGATAGAAGAGGGGAGAATAGAAACAGAAGGAGAGAGGGAATGAGAAGAATGCAAGGGAGCACTGGAACCAGGGATAGAGTGATGTCAGGAAGGCAGGTAAGTAGGGGAACACAGAGAGAAAGTGTTAGAGGAGAGAGAGAGAGAGTGAGGGATGTATGGGAGCAATCACGGAACAGGGTGCTACAAGGTGTAATGTATGGGGACTCAATAATATGTGGTGTGCAAGATAGAATGTGTGAGGAGTGTTTGCCTGGAGGAACGATAGAAAGTGTGGCAACATATGAGAATTATTATTATTATTACAGAC